>NC_081407.1:757153007-757478007 GCF_030272615.1 Cryptomeria japonica | reverse complement strand
AAAAAGGCATGGGGTTCAGTTTTATCCTTCATAGCAATGTGTGAGAAAAGATAAAAGGAAATTGAGTTTGTTCTTTTTAAGAGCACTAAAAGGAAGTTTTCTTTTCTAACCCTTCAAACAAAATAACATTAGTAGACACATGGTGGGCTATCCAGCCTAATTTTTCTCAGTTACAGAGCTCTGTCTTTTCACAGATAGAGAGAAATTCTGATAAAAAGAAGAATTAAATTAAAATAAAATGAAAAAAATCTAATCTAGCAATTGCAACCTAACTATTGAGAAAATGTGAATTGATATAAGATCAATTGCGAATTGATATACCATGAAATGTGAATTACTATTGTAGAAATTGCAATGTGATGACTAATCAATTGCGAATTGATATAAGATTAATTTCTCATCAGTTAAAAAAAATTCTTTTTCTGATTTTTTAATTTTTAAGAAATAGCAGAAAAAGACAGAAGATAGAGAAGTTATTCGGCAATTATGTTATCCCACACCACCCGAGCAATCACATCAATGTCACTGTAGAGTTTTTACTTGGCTAAGAAGTGGTGGATATTTCTATCATACTAGGCAATCTCCTCTTTTTTCATCAATCTCACAAAGCTCCCTTTCTGCCTTTAGGAGTCTCTGATATGTTCTTTGTTCTCTCCTATGTTGTTTTTCCCTTCTTGCACCTGAAATTTTGAATGTAACCTTTCTGCCATTGGATTAGATACATTTTATACACAGAAAATAAAATCTCTAGAATTTAATGATTTTTTTGGGTTAGGTGTGCAAGATTACACAATAAAGAAATGACAAAAGACTTTAATTTTGCGATACACCCTCTGAGAAATTGCAAAATGATGTGATAAAAATTGTGAAGTATTATGAGCAGTTGTGAATTTCTATGTATGCAAGTGCAAAATCAGGATTCCTGTGCACGTATAGATCTACAAAATCATTCAAAATAGAAAGTGAAGGTTAGCATGCTTCATGTCGGGCTCACCAAATCTATCAAGGGGTAAAATAAGGGTAAATTACATAATCAGATATCAAAGCGAATCACAACTCTAATCTAATTAATATTACTCCTAAATTACAATGGAAATGATGCAAAATCAATTGAAATGAAAGAAACATCTATCTAAAAGTCCCTCAATTGACATAACAAGGCTTCCATTGCTCTTCTACATTATTGTTGATGTAGGTGGCTCTTAGGTATTGCACTGATTTCCTACATAAGATGGACAATAGCTTTGAAGACTATGATTCTCTATCTTGAATTGAGAAAATGAGGTTGAATTTATAGATTTTCAACACACAGAGGGTGAGAAATAGAACTCAAGTGTTGGTTGATAGATAAATGATTTAGATTGATCAGTTAACATGGTTGATTGATTTGTTAACTCAATAGATTGGAGAGTGAACTAAATAGATTGGCTAGTGAACTCAATTGATTGATCAGTAGACTGAATTAACTAGCTAGTGAATTGGATTGATTAGGGAGATGACTAATTAGATGGATTAGTCAGAAAAAGGTGATTGAGAATTAAAAAGGATGAGTGATGAGTTAACTGATTAGATAACTGATTTGATCAACCAGTTCTGATTTTAGTATATGTTGCAGGATTTTGAAATTGAATTTGATTCTCATTTTCAATTTGGATTTGAATTTGGACTTCTGAATGTTGAAATGCACATGAAATTAATTGAAATTTAGACTTGGTGAAATGTGAATTTGGAGGAAATGAAATTAATTGGAATTAGAATTTGGGAGAAATGAAATGAAATTAGATGGAATTAATTGGAACTATAATTTGGGGAATTAGTGGAATTTAATTAATTAATTTAAATAATTTAAATGAAAATATTTAAACTTAGGAAATTGAATTAATTAAATAATAAAGGTTATTTAACTAAGGAAAAGATCACAATTAATTAAATAAATAATATTTAATTAATAATTGAGATAGGGTTAATTAATTAGAATGATGCAAAAGTATAAATTGGGCAATTAATAATGATTTGAATTGATTAGAAGAATAGGTTAGTTTAATTAAATAACTAAAGAAATACTTAATTAAATAGATGAATAATTAGTGTAAGATCGATGAGACATTTTTAGGTGTCTATACTAACCATTGAATTTTGAAATTTTGAATTTTGGAAAAAGGAGGGAAATTGAAAATTTGAATTTTAGGCAAGACAAGTTTAAAAATAGTCACAAATCTGAAAATTAAATGTAAATCCAATTTTTGCACAAGTTCAAGTTGATGTTTGAAAAATAGGGTTTTGACAATTAACCAATTAATTTTGTAAATTTGATTTGCAAATTGAACAAGACAATGAAAGAAGTGAATTTGACAAGCAATTTAATTTTCATATCTAAGAAAATAGATGGCAATTTTTACAAAATACAAGTTCAATTTTAATTTGAACAACTAGGGTTTTGGACGAATTAACCACTAAGTTTGTGTAAATTGCAAGAAATTAAACTTGTAAATAAAAATAATGCAATAATGTTCAATGTAAAGAATGTAAGATGTTGCGTTCACCATAATGTAATATAATGAAAAATGATGAGGGGAGATCAAGTGGAAAGCTTTGCTCCCCTCAAAAGAGGAATGAAAGTTTCAAAAAGGATTCCCTTCAATTTTTCACACATTACATTCAAAAGAGGGGTTGAGTTCACTACATCCAATCCCCAATGGTAAGAGATTGAATACTAAGTGAATTGTAGTAAATTTGGAAAGTATTAGGAAAGTAAATTATCCATCTTTTGTAGTAGACTAGTTGAATTAAACAATTTGAGACTAAGTGCAAAAATGACAAAGAAATGATTATATCTTGAGATAGAGATGTGGGATGAAGCTATGCACCTGGAATTAGTAGTAGAATTTCAAGGTGAAGCTTCCCTGCAAATTTGAGAAAAATTTGCAGAGACCATGCGTAAGTTATGCACGATCCTCCAAAAAATCCACATGTTGAAAAGGTTTTTTTTCATCTCTGAAAATGAATCCTAAACCTGCAATTGCAACCTACACACAAAAAAGAGAGGAAAATGTTGTTGGGATTGGGGGTTTGCCTTCAATTCAAACCCCATTTTGGAATTAACCAAGTGGTTGTAAAATGTTGCAAGTAAATGAAAGGAAATGTCTAAAGTAAAATCCACCTCAAGAAGGGGATGTAATTGAAATGTTGATACCTTTGTAGATGAAGTTTCTTGAAGGGGTATGTGAAATAGGATGTCTTGAATGTTGATAGAAATCTCCTCTTCAATGCTTGAATCCTTGTCTTGAATGCAACACCTAGCCTTGAAAGGAGACTTGAAATGCTCAATGCTTGAATGCTTGATGACGATAATGGATACCTCTCGCTTGTTCACCTTACTTTTGCTTGCACTTGATTTCTCTTATGATCAACTTATGCAAATAGGAGGGTAAGTGTTCCTTATATACTTGCCAATTAGGGGTGTTTAGGTAGTTTATCGTCTTAGGCCGACATAAGAAAACCTTTTTCCACTCAACAATTGATAAGCCCAATGCAAGGGGGGACCAAAGGGGGCCCAAAATAGGGCCAAGACAAGGGCGCCACACCCCTGTACTAAGAGGATCAAACTTAGAGATTTGTCCATTAATACAAAGACCCAAATGTGGTCAAAAATTGCAAGGGTCGCAATTTTATGATGCTACAGGGAGTTCTTGAAGAGCTTTCTCATGAAAGGGGGAATGTGATCATTTCTGTATATGTCCCTTTTGTATTGGTAGTCTCTTTGAAAGTTATCCCTATTAATACTCTATCCTTAAGCTAAACTTAGGAATCTTATAATTCTTTAGGGTTTCGAGTATCCTTTTATAAGGATTCTCTCTTTGTATTTTCATAACAACTGTAATTGTTGATTTGCATTCTTGTTGCACAATCAATATGACTCCTCTTTTCTGGATCTCTGAATTCTGGCCTCCATAGCTTTTTTGCTTATCTCCTTCTATGACAAGTTTGCATGCAGGTGATCTTTGGGAGTTGTAGAGTTGATTTTTCCTCAACTCCAATATGCTATCAAAGCCTTTATTGTGTTTTTGTCTCTAATCTTCTCTTGTGACAGGTATTTTGCATGCAAGTGATCTTTGGGAGCTGTAGAGTTGATTTTTCCTCAACTCCAATATGGCATCAGAGCTCCAAACCTACATGCCCCTATTCTCTTCATAAGAGATTTTGGGCCTTGTTCTTCAGATCTGTGTTTTCGGGGATTTGTGTAGTTGTTTTTTTCCATTTATGGGGGTATCTAATGTTTTGGTACATTTTGGTGCCAAAAGGACCTCACAAATGGATTCAGAAGTTTGATTCCATGAATTTTGATATATAATTTGCCTATTTTGGTGATAGGGGCTTCTAGGGCTTGATTTTTTATTGGCACATTTTTCGAGGCACAAAAATCCGTATTGTTGTACCTGCAAATGCATCAGAAATTTTTTGTCAAAAAAAGTAAAAATTATTATTATTATTATTTTTAACCCTCTTTATGCCCTACAAGAGGAGTTTTTTTCTTTTGGCTGTAACTTGGTCATACAGAGACGCTTTTTCAAAAACCTTATATCGTCAGAAAGCTCTTTTCGAGATCTATCCAGATCTGAAGGTTTGAATTTTTTATTTTGCTTTTTTGGTGGCATTTTTTTTTTCTGTCAAAGCCATAGGTTCATTTTTGCACTCTGGGAGACATAACTTGAGCATCCAAACTCCATTTTTTCAAAAACTTTATATCGTTGGAAAACTTGTTCTGTGTTCTTTCCATTCATGTGAGTTTTATTTCTAGATTCTTCTCCGGGTATATTTTATTCAATTTTTTTTCTTTTCAACACTTTGGTGAATATCTTGGATGTTTCAGGTCTTGGGATCTCTTTCTTTGAGTAGGATGTCTCATCTTTGGCTTTTTGTTTCCAATCTTCTGTCTCTTTTATCATTGTATCACTTTATTTATGCAAACACACTAAGATAAAGTGCCACCATGCATTGTATACTTGGGATCATGCACATCTTGTGCCTTATTATATACATGCACTACTTATAAAGTGCCATGGGGGGTTGATGTTTGCCTTTTGTTTGTCATTTACCTTTGTCACATGAGTGTTCCTTCCAAGACATTAGCCTCATGATGTGTGTCAAGTGAGTGTTCCTTCTATGACATTATGTACTTTCTCTGCACCTTCGATGTTCCTAGTTCTTCGTCATGCAATTCTTGTTGGTTGTTCTTTTAGTGTACCTGTCCCTCTCCCTTTTCAGCATTATGGGGAGGTTTGTCTTGTTGTTTCTAATGCTTCCTTAGTTCGATTGATCAGCTCTTCAGGCTTTGGTGTTTCATGCCATCTGTATCTTCAAGTTCAATTATTTTCTTTTGTTTTCCATCTGATTCGAGTAGTGTCATTTGAGGGCACTCATGCAGATTACAGTCTTCTCTACTTGGTCATGTTCTATTTCAATGGAGGTTCTTTAGATCACCAGTTACTCTTCGATAGTGTTTGCAGCTATTTCATGCTTCAATGGTGCTCTTCATTCTCTTCTTTTTGTTCCTATCTTCTGGAACACTCTTGTTTGGAGGCTTTTTAGTCCTTCACTTGAGCTTTCATCTCTTCTTGGAGAGGAGTTTTGTTCCCACAACATTTTCTCTCTTTTCTCCACTTTACAGATATTTTATTGTACTTGGGTAGCTCATCAGGCCTAGTTGTCGGGACCCATTGTTGCTTTCTTGCATTTTTTTCATGTTGTTTTAGTCCTTAGTTATTTTTTAGCTACTACCTAAGTTCATCTTAAGGGGGAGTGTTAGAGTAATCTTTTATCAGCTAATAATTATTTATTTAATTATTAGTCTATTATGCTCTATGCTTAAGCTAAACTTAGGAATCTTATAATTCTTTAGGGTTTCGAGTATCCTTTTATAAGGATTCTCTCTTTGTATTTTCATAACAACTATAATTATTGAATTTCATTCTTGTTGAACAATCAATATGACTCCTCTTTTTCGGGTCTTTGAATTCTGACCTCCATAGCTTTTTTGCTTCTCTCCTTTTGTGACAGGTTTGCATGCAAGTGATCTTTGGGAGCTATAGAGTTGATTTTTCCTCAACTCCAATAGAAAGTCATCCATGTTAATACCTCTCAAGGAAAACCCATCTAAACCATAGCATTCTACAATTTCTTTATGAGAAATATAAACTAAGATAAATCCCTTTGCAATCCTTACTATTAAACTTGGTGGGCATATGCTTTGCCCAATTCTCTGATCAGCATTGGTTCAACAAATACATTGGGTACTAGCAGCTTTCCCAAATTCAAATTCTAGGGGCTGGACACTGGGACAAGCTTGCCTTTATTCCCATAAAAATAATAGAAGATGTCCCACCCCCTCTCTTTTGTGTGGGCATCCTTGCACCCAACCTCCTTGTCATTGAATGCAGCTATGAAGTTGTCCTACATTGTTGAGCCCTCAAATAGCTCAAGAAGATCTTGGTGTAGGCTCTTGGTTTTCCTTTTGGCCTTTGTGCAGACTCTTCCAACTTATGTTCTACCTCCTGCTGTAATTATTCAAGATTCATGATTGGAGCAAGAGGGGTGGTAGGCTTTGTGGGTGGATCTGTTTGAGCATATGATTCTCCATTAGAGGACTGCCTAGGCCGTTTAGCAGCTTTAGGAGTGGGTTTCTTTGTAGGAGCAACTTCCTTGGCTTGTTCCTGAGAGATTTCTTCCTGAGGACCCGACTCTTGTGCAATTGGAGTTTTGTGGTAGAAGGACTAGTTGCAATAGGGACATTTTCTTTAGTAGGAGGGATTTCAGCAGAGGATGCCTCTATAGAGGTCTTTTGAGCAACCCTCCTCCTCTTTTGGGTTGGATTTTTGGATTTGCGAGAAGGGGTAGGCTCATCAAAAGACTCACTATCTGAGATTATAACAGTAGCCTTCCAGGATACTCTTCTCTTATTAGCTTTGGTGGCCTTTTCTTTTGGAGGGGAGCTATCTTTGACTTCCATGGATGATTGTAGGATGGTTTGGGGTTTGGTTTTGTAGCAAGAACATTTTCTATCGATGGCATGGGTGAAATTATGTCAATAAGTACAACATGGGTTATCTCTGACATTACAGAGCTATTTCCTATCTCAGGGACATTTTCGGTAGTGGGGATGGTAGAATCCTTATAGGGAATGCCATTTTAAAATTTTAAAACAAATAAAGCTTTGAAATTCAAATGCAAATACAAAACCTAAAGATTCTAGGGAACACACAAAAACTATGCGCACAGACACAATAAAACAACCTAATCAATACAGAAGGATAGAGAAACAATTCACTTACTGGTTTCTACTTAGTTGAAAACACTTGAGGATGCACTAGTTCATTGTAATTCACTCTTCTTCTTCACTTTGCAAATTCTCTGAATTTTCTCAGATGCAAGGTGTGGAATAATACCGCAAAATTTCTCTTTTATGGTGTTGCCATTAATTCATTCATGCTGAGCAAAGTTGGTCATTGACACTAAATTTGAATTTTAGTCATTGATCTGGAAAGGAACAGTCGAGATCATCTCTTGACGTCTTTTGATTGATGACATGGCATTCTTCATATGGCTTCTTCGATGACCTTTATTTTATGTCACCTTGGCCACTCTAGCTGTCTTAGCCATGCGGGATAACATTAGCCTTGAAACCTCCATGTTTAGTTATCTCACGCAACCTTTCATAGTCTTTTCTATCCCCATAGGATAAGATTTATTTGTATATGCTTTGTTTTCTTATCCCACGAGAACACCCCTTTCATCATTGCAAGATAAGCCCTTACTGTTTTGCTTCTATAGGCTTTTATTCTTCCTTATCTTGTGTCACAATCACTGACCTTGTTTTCCTTTGCGGGATAAGGATTTGGGCATGCCCACAAGGTGATTCCCTTATCTGGCGCTGCTCATAACCTTTTGTTCATTTGCTGCTTGAGAGCAGTTTTTGTTGGCATAGCGACTATATCCATGATGAGATCCCTCTCCACCACAAGTATGTGCTTTTTGTGTGAAGACAAAATCTACATGGTATCGGACCCTGTTTTGAAAGATTAGATTATTGTAGAGGTCTTATAAAATATTGCTATGTTTTCTTTTGCATTTTGCATGATCTGAAAAACCAGCAAAGGTAGATGAATATCAAATAATATTATTTTACATATATGTTTTTTTCTTCAAACAAGGTTTTTGAAGCTTAGATTTGTGAAGGAACATTCAAATAATGTGTTTTGAGACCTAAAAGACATTTCCTTTGTCTTTGGAAGGCCCCAAAATCTCTATTTTCATACAAAGTGTGTGCAGATCGAACACTAGAAGCTTTGCATATTTTTTCTTTGTTGAAAGTTTTTTTTTACACTGTGGCCCCATCTTCCGCAAGTGATAAAGAAAAAAATCTTTCTGAGTTTGTTTTGCCGCTGAAAAAAACCATTTGAGTCATTGCCAGGTTTTTCATTCAATTAATAGATCTTTCAAAAATCGCATCGAAAAGCTTCAGCCATACCCCTCACCATTGCAGTTTTCATTTTTGCATCCGATCTTCAAATGAGATGTTCTTAGTCATACAGAGGTATTTTTCAGTGATTTTTTTTTTGGAAATGGGGTATTTTTTTTGTTCTCTTTGCAGTGGTATAATCATTTTTTTCTTAGAAGTTACCAATTTTCCATAAATTAAGTTTTATTAGTAGACCTGAAGGGCAATCCCCATTTTATGAACTTCAAACCACTATAACTTTCACATATGATCCCGGATTCAGGTCATTATTTTTTTGAAAGTGGATATTTTTTCAAGTAGAATACATTGGTGTTGGATTGATGTTCATATTCTGAGATATTATTTTTGCCTTCAGTATTTATGTCCATTTTTTGGACTTTGTAAAACTCTGGAAAATAACTCCAGCATTGTAAATGCACTAAATTATAAATTTCCACCTTATAAGATCTGGGGCGTGATTTCTGATATAGTAAAAGGGGGGGTGGTCTAGTGTGTTCTCTCTGAGTTTTTCATCTCTCATTCCTACACAAGAAATCTTACTTTTTGCATTAAAATGGATCAAAATACAGTACCAATACTCACCTTACAACTACTATGATTGGAAGTAAAAAATGACAATCTATCTTAAGAAGTTGGGTTTGTTTAGAGTAACTATGAGACTTGAAACTGAACCAACACTAATTGTAGAAAAGCCAAAATGGTTTAACAAGTGTGATGAAGCTTATGGTGCTCTATGTATGTCTGTATCTTCTTATCACCTTTTTCATGTTGAATTTGCTACAAATCCAAATGATGTATGGACAACATTAGAAGGGTTGTTTGGTAAACAAGATGAGTTAAGGGGACACCAATTGGAGAATGAGCTAATAGGGTTAAATCCATGTAATTTTGATACAATTCAGGACTTCTTCATAAAACTAAAGGTTGTAAGATTGCAATTGAAGGCATGTGGAATAGATAAGAAATATTCACAATTGATTCTAAGCTTTCTTTCCAAACTTGGTCCAAACTATTATGTTTTTGTTTCTACTTTCTATGCTACAAAAAGTGCCTTAGGAAACAACTTATAAATGCCTTCTCTTGATGATTTTGCAAAATAACTCACACAAGAATAGGATAAGTTGATTCACATGGGCACAATTAAGCCCTCCAAATCTCAAGCCTTGGTTGCCAAGTGGGGTATAAAAGATCAAAATCGACTTTCTAAGCAAGAAAAGAAACAAAAGAACCAATGAGAAAAGAAGTAAGAACATAAGCCAGTTACTTCAAAAGCAACTAATGATGCATCTTCTTCAAAGGGTGACAAGCCCAAGAAGGAGAAAACTAAGTGTTTATTTTGTAAGAAACCTAGACATGATGAACATAAATATCTGAAGAAGCAAATTGATCATTTGACTCATCTTTTAGAAAAGAACAACATCAAGGTGCCTGATTCCATCAAACCAAGTTCATCTCAGGAATCTTCAAAGGACATAAGTAAGGGGAAAGGAAAGGGCAAGGCTCTAGTTATTGTTGCTTCCCAACCAAATTCTTGGATTATTGGCTCGGGTGCTTCGCACCACATGGCTTCATCAAAGGATAGTTTTTCCTCCTAGGAGTCATGTTCTATGCCATCTATTCTATTGGGTGATGACACTCCTGCTGAAGTGCATGGGAAAGGGTTTTTTGACGTGGGCGAAGGAACATTTTAGGATGTCCTTTGTCTTCCATCTTTGTCAACTAATATCCTATATGTCCATCAGATCACTCACATTGGCTTTGGCAAGCGGATTGAGTTCACTCTAGACATAGTGGTAATTAGTGAGATGCACAATGGGTCAACAATTGCAGTGGGAAAGACAAATCATTAGTTTAGACTATATCACTTTTCTCACTTTGTTCTTGATTCTCCTTCACTTGCATTGCTTACTCACTCAGATGAGGTGAGTCATTTGTGGCATCAGTAGTTTGGCCACTTGAACTACCTCTACTTGTAACAGCTCAGTCAGCATGACATGGTTATATGGTTTCCTTCTATTCAATTTTCTGATGGAGTTTGTCAAGGATGCATTCTTAACAAGCACTCTGAAGAAAAATTTGATAAAGGGAAAGTGTGGAGAGCCACACAAATTTTGGAGCTAGTTCAGAGTGATTTAGCAGGAACATTTCCACATCCTTCTTTCAATAGGGCCATAATGTCTTGACATTCATTGATGATATTTCTCGGTACACCTTTTTGTATTTTCTCAAACAAAAGTTTGAGGTCTTTGAGTCTTTTCAAGAATTCAAAGCCTTTGCAGAGAAGCAATCAAGGAAAACCATCAGGGTTCTGTGCATCGATAATGGGGGGGAATATGTCAATCAGATGTTTGGGAAGTTTTGTATCTCAGAAGGCATTGATCTTCAACACATAGTTCCCTACACTCCACAGCAAAATGGAGTTGCAGAATGTAAGAATCAGTCCTTGAAGGAAATGGATAATTGTATGATCCACTCCAGATCATTGGTACCTCAGTATTGGGTAGAGGCCATCAACTGTGCATGTTATATCCAAAATTGGGTTCCTCATCAAGCTGTGAAGGAGGTAACTCCTTTCCAAGTTTGTACTGGTCGGAAACCCATAGTTAAACACTTTTGTGTGTTTGGGTCTCTTGCATGGGCCCACATTCCAATAGAGAAACACAAGACTATGGATCCACAGAGCAAGCCTTGTATATTTGTTGGGTTTCCAGATGGTGTCAAAGGCTACAGGCTTCTCCATCCTACCACACATGAGCTTTTCATTAAGAGGAGTGTTCATTTTGAGGAGGATACTTCCAGTTCTTCTTCTTCCACTTCTCCATCTTTCATTTCTATGGAGACATTGCGACTTCATGATGATAGGTCTTCCGAGGATTTTTATCCTCCTGATCCTTTTGAGGAGTCTTCTTCCTCCACTTCAGATGACAATGATGAGGATTTATCTTCCTCCTCTCTTAGTCATCATTCAAATGGTGATGATTCTCCTCCAGATTCTCCTCATTCTCTAGCTACTGGGCCTCTTTGGGCTCATCATACACTAGAGTCAGCAGGTGATTGGGTTGGTGATCCTTCATATGAGAGAAGAACAAGGTCTCAATTCGAGCATACTCCACATCTCTTCTTTGCTATAGCTTCAGGTGCCCCTGAGTGGGATGTTGCTATGCAAGAGGAGTTTAATTCCTTGGAGAGTACCCATACTTGGGATTTAGTCCCTCTTCCTAAGGGAAGGAAACTTGTTCAGTGCAAGTGGATCTACCAAACAAATTTTTTTGCAAATGGGTCAGTTGATAAGCATAAGGCTTGATTGGTCACCAAAGGATTATCCTAGGTTGCTAGGATTGACTACTCTAAGACTTTTACGCTAGTTGCCAAGATGAATTCCATCCAACTTTTCCTTGCTATTGCTGCAACCCATTGCTGGGAAGTTCATCAGATGGATGTGAAGAGTGTTATTCTTCATGGTGACCTTCAAGAGGAGATATATGTGGAGCAGCCATAGCGGTTTGTCCAGGATCCTTCACTTGTTTTTCGCCCTTGAAAGTCTCTCTATGGCCTTAAACAATCCCCTTGAGCATGGTATGCCAAGATGGACTCCTTCCTTCTGTCAGTTGGGTTCACTCGATTCCATTATGATCTGAACGTCTACATTTTGCAACAAGATGATACTCTCACCTTTCTTGTTCTCTATGTTGATGACTTGTTGATGACTGGGAGTCACTCATCCTGTATCAAGGTAGTCAAAGCTTCCCTTCATGATTGTTTCTTGATGTCTAACTTAGGTCTACTCCACTAATTCTTAGGGATTGAGATCACTTAGTCACCTTTTGGTATCTTCATTGGATAGCCTAAGTACACTCTTGATATGCTCTCGATATTTCACATGGTTGACTATAAGCCTGCATGAACTCCATTTCTTTCAAGAGTCAGACTTGAGGCTTCTTGTTTTTCACCCTTGGCGGATGCTACCTTATATCATCAATCAGTTGGAAGACTCATATATTTGATTCACACGAGGCCTGATATTTCATATGCAGTGGGCCTAGTCTCCAGGTTCATGCAGGGGCCACATGAGTTGCGGTGGGAAGCAACTAAGCCGATTCTTCAATATGTACAGGGTACTCACAGTTATGGGATTCATTATACAACATGCATGGATATTGACTTGGTGGGATATACAGATTCAGATTGGGCAGGTGACTCTCAGGATCGCAAGTTCACTTTAGGGTATTGCTTCACTCTTGGTTCTGATCCAATTTCTTGGTCGAGCAAGAAGCAATATGATATTACTCTTTAATCTACTGAGGTTGAGTATCAAGGAGAATTTAATGCTGCTACAGAGGCCATTTGGCTCCAAAACATTCTCACTGAGTTTGGCATTTCCTTTTGAAATCCTACAATCATCTTTTGTGACAACCAGAGTGCTATTCAGATTTCTTGCAATCTGGTCCATCATCAGTGGACCAGGCACATTGAAATTCACATGCACTACATTCAGGAGCTAATTCATGAGTAGTTTCTTGCTCTTCAGTATTGTCAGACATTAGATCAAACTGCATACATCTTCACCAAACCCTTTACTGAGAGCAAGTTCATTCATTTGAGATCTTTTCTTGGGGTGCGACAGGTGTTCTCTTTTGTTGGGGGGCATACTCTCTTTTATTGGATGGGAGATTATTTTTTGTTGGGGGGGAATACTATGTACATGGGTACCTCATCAGGCTTCATTTGTCGAGATCCATATTTTTGCCCACCCAAGCTACGCTTAAGGGAGGTGTTAGTGTAGGTTTTTTGTTTCCTAGTTGGGTTTATTATTTTCCTTTTTCTTAGGTTTTTCCTACAGTTTAATTAAGATTTCTTAGGTTAATAAAGCATGTTTATTTAAGAGAAGTGGGTATTGAGATTTTAACATGGTGTCAGAGCCTCATATATTTGACTCACATGAGTTGCTATTTCATATGTAGTGGGCCTAGTCTCCAGGTTCATGTAGGAACCACATGAGTTGCATTGGAAAGAAGCTAAGCGGATTCTTTACTATGTATAATGTACTCATAGTTATGGGATTCATTATACAATGGGTGTGGATATTGACTTGGTTGGATATACAAATTCAGATTGGGTAGGTGATTCTCAGGATCGCAAGTCCACTTCAGGGTATTGATTCTCTCTTACTTCTGGTCCAATTTCTTGGTCAAGAAGAAGCAATCTGCTATTGCTCTTTCATCTACTAAGGCTGAGTATCGAGGAGCAGTTAATGTTGCTACTAAGGCCATTTGGCTTCAGAACATTCTCACTAAGTTTGGCATTTCCTTTCAAAATCCTATAGCCATCTTTTGTGACAACCAAAGTGCTATTGAGATTTCTCACAATCCGGTTCATCATTAGCAGACCAAGCACATTGAAATTCACATGCATTACTTTTGGGAGTTGATTCATGAGCAGGTTCTTGATCTTCAGTACTATCAGACATCAAATCAAACTGCATACATCTTCACCAAATCCTTCACTGAGAGAAATTTCATTCATTTGAGAGCTTTGTTTGGGGTGCGACAGGTGTTCTCTTTTGTTGGGGGGACTTCTTAGTTCCTTCTTTCTTTCTCTCTTTATTTTGGTGGGGGGCATACTCTATTATATTGGGGGGGGAGCTTCTTCTCTGTTGGAGGGGAATACTATGTACATGAGTACCTCATCAGGCTTCAATCATTGGGACCCATATTTTCACCCACCTAAGCTATACTGAAGGGGGTGTTAGTGTAGTTTTTTTGTTTCCTAGTTGGGCTTATTATTTTCCTTTTTCCTAGGTTTTTCCTGTTAGGCCCAATATGGAAAGCTAATGTACTAAGAGGGGAGGGGTGAATCGGTACTTCAAAACTTTTCTTCAACAATAACTTTATTGTTATGCATAAACTGAATAGTGCAATAACATAATATAATGCTAAAACAAATAAATAACAATCATACATGATTCACTCCATAACTCATATATTTTGGTTATGCAGAAACTCTTGGTTAGAGAGAAAACCTATGATAGGGATGACACCCACAACTTCACTACTACAATAATAAAGGTTGCTCGGTTAGAGCTACATGTTTAGCTATTTCTGATAGCTTTTCCTGATAGGAGTATCAAGATCTATTAGATCTACCTTGCTAAAGGATTTTACAACACATATTCTAAATGCTATACCTGGTTAGAGGCTTTGCAATTTATAGACTTAGTTAGAGTCTTTTACCTTGTTAGAGGTTTTTCTTACAACTCAAAATATTACAATCAAATCATTACAAATTATCTGCAACTTTACATCTGGAATGTTATAGCAGATTCTATGTGCTCAAAATAAGATTACCTTGCTTATAGCATACCTCGGTAACCCATAAAGTAACTCCGTAAACCCTTCTATTTACTCTGTTTTTTGACTGTTCTCTGAAATCCTTCTCGGTGACCTCTATGTCTCTATAATAGTCATAACACATAGTGCTTTCACATGTCTTGCTTCATACACCACTATATCTCTCTCTTTCACTGCATGTGTTATTCTGATCTAAATCCATGCTATATAAATAGATCTCTTATGTCAGTGATCTGATTATTGCTTCAATCTTACAAACATGATTTATCGAATGAATAACTATACAAAATATTTCATTGGTTAGATGACCTCAAAATCATACACAATCTTTAAGTGCAATTTCCAATGTGATAACGGTTCTATGTTCCTCAATCTTTGTAACATGTTTCCCATATATGTCCAGGTTCAGTGAATCTAGTAACACATTTCACTTGGTGTGTGTTCACTCGGTATATCATTCTTGCTGCTCGGTAGATGTAGAGTGTTACTCGGTAGAGTGTTCGGTGTATACTATGCTCTGAGACTACTTTCTTCTATAACTGACTGCACTATGCTTACCGACTGTAAGATTCGGTAGAAGTAACCAACTAGAATATATAGAATAACTTTGAACATAAAACTAATGGTAATCTTAGTAAGTAGTAACAATCTCCCCTTTTGACATTAGTTGAGATGTTTGACAAAAACTACTTTCAAAGTTATAACTCAAAAATATATATACTTGCAAAATTTGACTAAACTGACAATATATACATTTGTCAATGAAATAGTATTTCAGATATACTCCCCTTATTAATATACTGTTCATAAATCTGATTTTGCATGCTCGGTGATCAATGTTTTGTGTGCTGCCCTTGTTCTTTGCTTACTGCTTTGTTCACTACTCAGTATACTCCCCCTGTATACTTTGATACTATACTCACTCCCCCTTTTTGACAAACATCAAAATGTAGTTACCATTTGGTGGAGGCAACTAGTCAAAAATGGATTTATACTTTGTCCTTGCTTCAGTGAGGGCGACAGAGAGTGCATCCTTGACACTATCCATTAAAGAATTCTGGGCTTGAATGTCAGCCAATAGAGAAATTAAGCCATCTAATGTGCTTCCCTCTTGTGTAGTTGATAGGTAAGTGGCTCAGTTGATCTGTTCTTGAACGGAGGACAAGTGTGGAATGAATAAGGTTTGAAGAGTCATAATGTCCATCCTTATGTTGTGCTCTTCATTCCTGAGTTCCAATTGTTGAGCCATGAGCTATTGTAACTTTTTATAAAAATTCTGAATAGAATTGGGCTCGGTGGTCAACTTATTTGAGAGATCGGTGATCTCTTTCTCAATTGCTTCTATTTTATTTTTGATATCTTTAATGAATAAAGAGAATGTACAGAGTTTCTGAAATAAATAAAGAATGTGCTTGAGTTGAGGGGACAACTCAACAATAAATTTGACAATTTTAACTTTGCCAAGAGCAATAGCTTTTTGTACCTCTTCAATCATTTTTGCAGTTAGCTCTTTGTCCTTTAGCTTGCTCAAATATTTAGATGCATCTACTCTAGATGTCTCTATCTGATTGAGGAGTTCATCCAGTTGAATATGGATGGCTGCATCTATTGACACTGTAGCTGTGGGTAGCATATCTGATAATAGTGTCTTTACCTTCTGAAGTACTTTGTTTTTCTTTTGTATGGCCATTTGTTTTTCCTGTTCGGCCTTTGCTTTGCATAGTTCACCGAATTCAATGAGTGCTTGCCCTTTTAAATTTGATATGTCTACATTGGGCAACACTATTGGTTTCAATATATCAACCTTGAAACTATGCTTTTTCATCTTCTTTTCTTTAGATTTGGCTAGTTGAACCAATACAATAGCTTGGGAGGCTTGTGGATCCTTGATAGGTTGCTCAGTGGAGACAACACTTTTGTTGGTTTCTTTAGCCTTTGCTGAGTCCTTCGGTGGTTGGGTTCTTAGGGTCTCAGTTGCAAAATTTCCAGTGTTAGAAGGATCCTCAGAGGTCTGTTCCTCAGTGGCTTGAGGAGTAGCTTCTCCTTCTGTAGACTTGTGAACCTCTGCACCTTGTTCAGTATCTAGAGGGGCCTCAATTGTAGAAGAATGAGTGACCAAAGGATAAGGTTGAACTTGTTCCAAAACTGACTCACTGGATACCAGTTTTACATAGGCGTTGCCTTGTATCATTTCCTGTTCAAGTGCCTCGGTGTCCATGATGTCTTCATCAATTTGTATGGTGTCAGCAGGGTCTTGCTCGGTGACATCAGGATCTTGCTCGGTGACATCAACAATTTCAACTGTAGCTTGCTCACCAGCATCCTTGATTCTAAAGATTTCCTGCCACTTTTCTTTTGTCTCATTTTCTACTTCAATATACAGACCATTCATCAGTTTTAATGCTCTTTATTTGACGAGGAACTTTGTGGTGTATGTTGTCAAATGTTATTTTGTTTCAACTACTGACATGTCTGGAAAGAGATGTACCAGACTTCTTTCTCTAATCTGTTTCTCTAAGTCCATTGCATACTTCCACCTGTTGTCAATATGTAAATATAATTTATTTGGAAGTGACTTAGATAATTCTAATGGAGCCAATCGGAATTTTAGAAGTGTGCATTTGACAACTTCTTCTATTTGTCTCTTTTCATCATCAGATCTGGATTCATATTTTAAATATCTGAATGATCTAAATCCACCTTATTCTTTCAGATTAGCACATAAATTTTCAACACTATGTACATTTACCTTCTTACTCTTGACAATCTGAAATTTGTTAGCATCTTTAGACTCAGTGTCACTAGACTCTTTTGCCAAAATGAGTCTCCGAGTAGATTTCTTGTAAGTCTTTGTTACCTTAGGAACAACAATAGTCTTTGGTTTCTTACTCGATGACACTGCAGATGCTCTTGTGATTGGGCACTTTACTGAGGGAGTCGGTGATGCCTTTGATGTGTCCTATTTCTTCCTCTTCAGAACTTTCCCTTTAGGCAACTTGGTGCTTAGTGTAATAGCAGCCTCTTGGGCTTCTAATTCCTCCTCGGTGATTACTAGTGTGCCCTTGACAGGTGTGAAGGAAGAACCTTCTCCAAATTTCTCTGATAGTGCCTTGATCATCTTTGTTGCTTTTCTTGTAGCTTTTGGTACTACAATGCTCATCTTTACTTTCTCTTTCACTTCTTCATATGTTCCATACCTCAGCTCGGTGGCATGCCTTGGTAGTGTAAGAAATGCATCTATCTACTGTTGTGTGATGTCAAAGTCAACCTCATAACCCATAGGTGGCAAAGATTGAGTTCTTGGTTCCACAACATTCACATAGCAGTAGTTGGTGTCTACTTCAAAACATATGTCATCTCTGTATTTTTCCACTAGCTGGGGTGGAATTCTATACCTGTTATGCATCTTCTCTTGAAACTTGCTGAAATAATCATCCATAATATCATTGAAGTTGTCACCTAGATGTTTGATGAAGTCATTGATTTGATGGGTGACTGGTTGGTGTAGCTCCCAAACTACTTTACTGACTGTTGGAAAGAATTTTTCAAAATAGAAAAACATGCATAATAACAGTGATCCAAACTTTAGTGTATTGGCCAAGTTGTTCTTCTTTGGCTTCCTGATGGTGTTCAGATTCTCAAACAGGTTTTTCAGCAATACTTCACAAAGATCAATTTTCATTCCCTTTTTCACAATTTTGTATGCTAAGTCGACTGTTGTAGAGGGTACACTGTTTTCCCTTGTCGATTGGAAGAAACAATAACCTATCACTCTAATAGAAAACTTTAGTTCTGCATCAGTGACATTGTTCAATTTCAGTCCTCTGTAATCTGATTCCACTCTGATTAAGGTGATCAATTCCTTTTGTGATATCATCTTTTGAGCTCGGGCATGATCATAAATAGGGTAACCGGTGATCAAATGAATGATTTCCTTGGTGATTTTAAATGGTTGCTCCTCTAACCACATGAAATCATCGTGAACTCTGCTCAGAACAAACTTGACCCACTGGGGTTTGAAGACACGGGGATAGGTTAGGGCTTCAGTCAATCCCTTGATCTTAATGTGGTCATACTTGCTATCCAATTTCCCATCGGTGCACAACTCATCATAGGTGTCTTTGATTTCAACATGACCTAGTTCTTCAACTCCACATTTGGTGAAGAATTTGACATCCTCAACTAGTAAAACTCTATTCGGGATGAGTGAAAATGCACTTATGTCATCTGGTTTTGATGCTACTTTGGGAGTGAGAGAGTATTTTAGTGAGGGTTTCTCAACATTCTTAACAACAATGGGTTCTTGGATCTTCGGTGCCATTGTAGATTTCAAATAGAAATTATCAAAAGATCCTTAGGGTTTGAAAACTTTCAAACAACAGACACTTTTCCTCTTAACAAATATGAAACAGAAATCTTCAATAGATATGATCGAGAAACTAGCTTAACAATGCATTGAGATTGATGTAAATACCTTGAATTTCACTTCGGAGGAGGTTTGACCGCCTTAGATTCACTTTGCTCTTTTCTCTCAAAAACTTGGCGAGTAAAAATGACCCCGTAAATGCTTAAAGTACACAATATACCTTATCGGGCTCCGTGCAAGTTAGGTTAAAACATTAAATGCACTCAGTTTCAATAAACCGATTTACTCTCCTTTTTCTGCTTTAACCGAATAGCCAGATTTCCTTCATTTACCGACTAGATAGGCTTCCTGTAGTTACCAACTTGACAGGTTTCCTGTATAGTGCTTTCAAAAGACTTTGATAGAATTTCAAACTTATTAATACGTCTTTAACTATGTAGATTTTGACTTAAGTACATAATAAAGTAGGAACTGTTAAGATTTGACCTTTGAGAGAGTGCAGTCCCTTCATACCTTTACCGATTAATTTGGAATAGGTGCACCTAACTCGGTAGGTAAGGTGCTTTCTTCATTTGACACAATTTCCTTCTTTTTCCAAATCATCTGTAATTTGCCTTTTATTTCTTCAGTGTCTCCTCTAGGTTGATCTCTGCAATCTATAGCCAAGTGTCCAACTTTGTGACAATAAAAACATGTCATACCAGGATTTCTCCATGATCTTCAATTGTTCATTCCAAACCTTATAAAGCATTTGGCACTTATATGTCCATATCTTCCACAATATTCACACCATATCCTTGTGTTGTAATCCCATGGTACTACAACATATGGTCGATTAAGTTCTTTGTGAGTTCGGTCGATTCTAGTATTTGCTCAGTGTGTAGACCACATATAGTTCTTTTGCTTAAACCAACACTTCTTGGTACTGTGTCCATATCTATTACAGTTTTTACAAAACCCTTTGAATTTTGCCTTCTTATAATTGCTAGCAGACTTTGTCCTATATTGGTTAAATGTGTGACCATATTTATTGCAATTATAAGAATAATCGTTGGACTTAGTGACATTTGGTTGCTTACCTTTTCTGATTTGGCACATGTTGGCAGTATGACCTTGATTTCCACAGTAGTTGCATATAGGCTTCTTTCTTTTGATGTTCTTCTTGATTCCAACTTGCTTTGATGATTCTCCTCTCTCGGTAGTATGAATTCCCTTCTCAGTAAATTCTTTTCCTTTGTAACCGAGTCCTGTATCTTTGTTGGGTCTTCTTGTATTCAGTTGCTCATCCAACATCTTTGATGCTTCATAACTCTTCTCTAGTGTTTCTTTGGATTTCTTCTCTATTTCAAGTTCATCGGTCAACCTTGACACTTCAAGTTTCAATGCTTGATTCTCATCATCTTTTAGATTTGCTTCATAATGTTCATAACCTAGTTGATCTGATAGATTTTGTTGAATCCCAGTCAATCTTATGATTTCATCATTCTTTTCAGATACTAATGCTTCAAGTTATTGTTTATCTCTTTCTAGATCTCTTACTTTATCATCGACTATCCTCAATGCATCAAGATATTCAGTCATCTGTGTGCTGAAATGCTCATGTTCTCTTTTCATTGCTTTTAGCTGATCAATCAGTGCTTTGTTCTTTTCTTTCAACACTTCAATCATTTCTTCAGTCTCTTCAGACATCCCGTTCTCAGATGATGTCTCAATTTTTTCTACTAACTCTTGAGAATCCTGCAAATCATTAGATAATCTTCTTCTAACTTTCAGAGACTTTTGCATTTGTCTTTGCATGTCTGCAATCACTTGATTAGCATGATCCAACTCTTCTTGTAGATATACAATTCTCCAAGATTGTTTATAGCCTTCCATTGATAAGATCTTTCTCTTTAGGAAGTTAAACCCTTTTCCAAGATTGAAGCTCTGATACCAATTGTTAGGCCCAATATGGAAAGCTAATGTACTGAGAGGGGAGGGGTGAATCAGTACTTCAAAACTTTTCTTCAACAATAACTTTACTGTTATGCATAAACCGAATAGTGCAGTAACATAATATAATGCTAAAACAAATAAATAACAATCATACATGATTCACTCCATAACTCATATATTTTGGTTACGTAGAAACTCTTGGTTAGTGAGAAAAACTACGGTGGGGATGGCACCCACAACTTCACTACTGCAATAATAAAGGTTGCTCGGTTAGAGCTACATGTTTAGCTATTTCTGATAGCTTACCCTGTTAGGAGTATCAAGATCTGTTAGATCTACCTTGCTAAAGGATTTTACAACACTTATACTAAATGTTGTACCTGGTTAGAGGCTTTACAATTTATAGACTTAGTTAGAGTCTTTTACCTTGTTAGAGGTTTTTCTTACAACTCAAAATATTACAATCAAATCATTACAAATTATCTACAACTTTACATCTGGAATGTTATAGCAGATTCTATGTGCTCAAAATAAGATTACCTTGCTTATAGCATACCTCGGTAACCCATAAAGTAACTCAATAAACCCTTCTATTTACTCTGTTCTTTGACTGTTTTCTGAAATCCTTCGCGGTGACCTCTGTGTCTCTATAACAGTCATAACACTTAGTGCTTTCACATGTCTTGCTTCATACACCACTATATCTCTCTCTTTCACTGCATGCGCTATTCTGATCTGAATCCATGTTGTATAAATAGATCTCTTATGTCGATGATCTGATTATTGCTTCGATCTTACAAACATGATTTATCAAATGAATAACTATACAAAATATTTCATTGGTTAGATGACCTCAAAATTATACACAATCTTTAAGTGCAATTTCCAATGTGATAATGGTTCTATGTTCCTCGATCTTTGTAACACATTTCCCATATATGTCCAGGTTCAGTGAATCTGGTAACACATTTCACTTGGTGTGTGTTCACTCGATATATCATTCTTGCTGCTCGGTAGACGTAGAGTGTTACTCGGTAGAGTGTTCGGTGTATACTATGCTCTGAGACTACTTTCTTCTATAACCGACTGCACTGTGCTTACCGATAGTAAGATTCGGTAGAAGTAACCGACTAGAATATATAGAATAACTTTGAACATAAAACTAATGGCAATCTTAGTAAGTAGTAACATTTCCTACACTTTAATTAAGCTTGCTTAAGTTAATAAAGCATGTTTACTTAAGACAAGTGGGTATTAAAATTTTAACATGGTATCAAAGCCTCATATATTTGACTCACATAAGGCTTGATATTTCATATGCAGTGGGCCTAGTCTCTAGGTTCATGCAGGAGCCACATGAGCTGCATTGGAAAGCAACTAAGTGGATTCTTTACTATGTACAGGGTACTCACAATTATGGGATTCATTATACAATGGGTGTGGATATTGACTTTGTGGGATATATAGATTCAGATTGGGCAAGTGATTCTCAGGATCACAAGTCCACTTCAGGGTATTGCTTCTCTCTTGGTTCTAGTCTAGTTTCTTGGTTGAGCAAGAAGCAATCTGCTATTGCTCTTTCATCTACCGAGGTTGAGTATCAAGGAGCAGTTAATGCTTCTACTGAGGCCATTTGGCTTCAGAACATGTTCACTGAGTTTGGCATTTCCTTTAGAAATCCTGCAGTCATTTTTTGTGACAACCAGAGTGCTATTTAGATTTCACGCAATCTGGTCCATCATCAACGAACCAATCACATTGAGATTCACATGCACTACATTCGGGAGTTGATTCATGAGGAGGTTCTTGATCTTTAGTATTGTCATACATCAAATCAAACTGCAGACATATTCACCAAACCCTACACTAAGAGAAATTTCATTCATTTGAGATTTGCTTGGGGTGCGACAGGTGTTCTCTTTTGTTGGGGGGACTTCTTAGTTCCTTCTTTCTTTCTCTCTTTATTTTGGTGGGGTGCGTACTCTATTTATTTGGGGGGGAGCTTCTTCTCTGTTGGGGGGGAATACTATGTACATGGGTACCTCATCAAGCTTCATTTGTCAGGACCCATATTTTCACCCACCTAAGCTACGCTTAAGGCGGGGTATTAGTGTAGGTTTTTTGTTTCCTAGATAGGTTATTTATTTTCCTAAAGTCCTAGGTTTTTCCTACACTTTAATTAAGCTTGCTTAGGTTAATAAAGCATGTTTACTTAAGACAAGTGGGTATTGAGGTGTCACCATGCTATGAGGAGGTGTATTTATTATGTTTAGACCATCATGGTGGTCTCTCCTCATTGGTTGGTATTGCCACCTCCACCCCTCACTTGAGTCTGTATAAACATGCTACCTTGCTTGTATTTTCATATAGTTGGAGATAGTAATTTGATTCTATCTTACCTTGAATAACTTCACATCATTTTTCTCTCAATATCACTATTATGTTATATATTTCATTTTCATTTATAGTTTATTTGTTCTCTCTTTCAATTCAATTTTGGGTTGTAATCTATTTCTTATATTTTAACATGGTATCAGAGCGCAAGTCATCAATTCAAGTCCCTCAAGCCCTAGACCCTTCGTCCATGCAAGATTGGTTTATCGACATGGTACGTAGTGGGTATTAATCCTACATGGTACGTGGTTATATCCGGCTCTATCATTGGAGGGGTTTGGTGTAGCGACTATATCCATGATGAGATCCCTCTGCACCACAAGTATGTGATTTTGGTGTGATGGAAAAATCTACACTTTCTCCCCATGCATTTATCCACATAGGATAAGCTTTTCATCTCAATACTTCTTATCCCACAACCTATTTCTTATCCTTATGGGAATGCGCAAGATAAGAAATCTCCTTTCCTTTTCCTGCAACCTTATCTCACGAGCCTTTTCAAACTAGCAGGAACCCTCGCGAGATAAGAATTTTTTTAGTCTTTTTTGATCAATCTTATCCCATGCTACTAATTTTCATATTGAGGAAAGATGCGGGATAAGCCTCTCCTTGTTCTTTGAACTTTTTCTTATCCAGCGGTGCCTTTTTCTTGCTTTAGATGTGTTGTGAGATAATATTTCCCTTTGTGTGATGCCTTTAGCTTATCCCGCATGAGAAGGATCCACTATGATTTTACTCATGGGATAACATCCTCTCACACATCCTTATGATCTACTTATCCCATACAACTGGGATATTAAGGCCTACACTTAAGTGAATAATTTAAGCACATGGGAACTTATGCTAGGTAAAGTGATCGTGTGATAGGGCCTTCCTAGGGAAATTTATGACTAAGCTTTAGTCACATTCGATGGACTACAGGTACCACCAAATAGGTATTTGTCAGATCTGTCTTCCTCGAGCGAGGTAAATTCGGGAAGAGAAGAGGAAAGTGAGACACGTAGTAGGTCTAAAAGAGGGAGATCAACTAGAGGTCAAAATATTAGAAGAAAAATATATAAACACATGGAATTTTTTCTTGTTGAAGGGGGGTCATGTTCTTATGATGATGAGAGCATATACGACATCGACATGCCCTTCAGGTACAAACATCTATGGAAACGATGGGTACCCAAGGAACTTCCTCCAATAAACACTAATTTTTGTGTCAATGAGAGGATATATCGCATAACACTATCGTCATTACATGGTTTGGGCCTATTTTGCATCATGGATTACATAAAGGCCTTTTACGACAAAGTTACTGATTGATGGAGTATGTCAGACCCTATTACAATTACAAATATTGGATGTAGCTAGCTTGATATACACGAAGTATGCAGAGGTATGCACTGTAAGCAAAATATACATAGCTAAAAGATAAGGATCAAAATAAAGGAGTGGCTATGTACATTGACAGAAGGCAAAAAGTATCAGGGAATATTGCAAGGTTTATAAACAGAAAAATGACTTGGGTCAACAAATAAGCAACCCAATTGCATATTCGAGGTGTATGAGGGAAACCGTGTATTCGTATGTGTGATAAAATTAATAATTGCAGGGGAAGAATTGCTAATCAATTACAATTTGAATTACATAGATACACACATAGTTACTTTGGGGGTGGTATGTACTATATTTCATTTTACCCAACCTCAAAGTAATGACTCCATTATACCATTTTATTATTATGTTTTTTTTGTAAGTCTATTTTCATTTCATTAATATTTTTTAAAATTTAATTTTTGTCACAACGGGACATTGATCGTAGGGGAAGGCTCCAGACCAGAGAATAGATCATGATGCATCTTCAGGCACTTCTACCCATCATGTTTAGCTCATTGTAATTGTACAAATTAGATACCAGCAAAATGTTTTATTATTATGTTTTTTGTAAGTTTATTGCATTAATTTTGATAATGTTTTTAATATTCTTATCATAGTCGGATGATTGGGGAAAGGCACCAGCAGTAGAGGAGAGCATCCATAGGGAGGTGCAGTCACTATTATGCAATGATGACATTGTTGGTCATTTGGAGGAATTGATTATGTGTTGCATTGATGTTTTGTCATTAATGTCAACACTAGCTGTTTTGGTTGCTTTATCGGTATCCTTCTGGTCCCAGTAGGTTGTTTGGTTTTTGGCTGGATTAGATCCGGTATGATCCGGTATGCTCTGGTATGTTTGGGTTATGGAATTGTCTTATTCATGTTACTTATATTCATGTTCAGTTAGTTGGTTTTGGTCTAGTGATCGGATGTTATCCTACTTGCTACCAAGCTTGGTTTGTTGTTCTAGCGAGGGTTTCACCGGCAGAGCTTTGGTGAAGATCTTTGATGTTATGCATAAGTGATATTGGTGCAGCTTCTAGTAGAGTTTTAGGATGCTGATGGTGATCATGTTCGAGACTTGGTTGATTAGGATCATTGATTTAGTGTGTGTGGACCTATATTGGGTCCCAGTTTATCTAGGTTATGGACCGACTTAATGTAATGTGTGGATTGGACCTCTCGATGTGTTTCCGAGATGTCTGATGGGTTGGATATTATTTGTTTGGTCTTACACCAACATATTTTGTAATTATGTAATTGTATTATTATCTCATGGCCGACCTGATTGTTTGTGGTCGAGGGTTTGTATATATATGATGTAAGATTTCATTGTAGATCATCATGGGTATGGGATATGGATATGTAAGGAGTGAATAATGTAATAATCATTCGGGAAGAGGATTTGGTCAATTATTGGTGATCGATTTGGGTTTATGTAAGAGGATTTAGTCCTCCGGTATTGATATTAATTGGAACTGTACTTAGGCATAGGAGATGCTATCTTTGTAGTTCATTCTTTCTTTCAGATTGTAGTTTGGACATTTATATAGTCGGTGAGACTCCTTTTGTGATGAGCAGTGTGCTCTAGGTTGTTGTCTTTCCTGCAAGTGAAGGCCCCTCAATTGTAATTCACATACTTACTACAAAAGTATTATATGACTGTGGGTAGGCTTCCCACCGTGGTTTTTCCCTTTACTGGGTTTTCCACGTACAAATCTTGGTGTCATGTGGATGGTATTTATTCTCTAATTTTTGTTTATGCTTAATTGGTTTATCTTCTATTTTGGTATTTGGTTTATGCATTCTGGTATTGATCTTTTGGGTTCTATTATTAAAGTTTTAATTGATTAAGGTTCTGGTAATCTGAGACAACTGATTCACGCCCCCCCCCCCCCCCTCTCAGTTGTCTTCCGGTTATTTGAACTGTCTAACAGACACCACCTATTCCACAAACCCTTTGGATATGATAAGGAAGACCCCAAAAAATGCAATGAATAAATCCTTCAGTTGTTATTCATAATGCCTCAAATAGATGAGATAAGAGAAAGGGTTAAAATATTGACTGAGAGAGCATGAAACTTGCAAGTAAGCTGACATGAGGTCTTTAATTTTAACATAAGTTCATTCATGGTTTTATATTTTGTACTCTTTTATGTCATGAAGTAAAATATGTGTTATTTTTAATGGATTTTTTGCATCCTCGTGATGCTACTGGCCATGATTGGGGTACTGCAGGTGTTTCTCAGGGAGTAGGGGTTGGTACAAGTGTCGATCCTAATCTTCTTGCGCATACATCACATCATCTAACCCCATCATTCGTGCCTATATTGTTGACTGAAATGTCGGCAAGATATAGCATACAGGCATTGTGTGGTGCACACTCTAGTAGTGAACACATGCCAAAACATGCATTAGGACATGTACCTAGGGATGCAGAGGCCACTAGTACTGGTGATGTTTTAACATTATTTCCTAGATCTTTTCGTATTACTAGTACGAGAACATTGTCGGTCACATTTGCGGTGACTGAGGATTTTGTTCTCATAAAGATAGAGAAGGTCCCAGGTACTTTAAAATATTTTAATTATTATTTTTTAATCAATAAATAGTTGGATAGGCCAACACCTGTATTGATAATGTAATAAGGTACATATGAGGAAGGTGTCTGTATGCCATTTCCTTGGTAACCAACATAATGAGCCTTCATGGACCGGATCTAGCATGCATGTTTGGAATATATGTTTTAATTATTATTTTTAATCAGTAAATAGATGGATAGGCCAGTACCTACATTGATAATGTAAAAAGGTACATATGAGGAGGGTTTCTGTATGTCATTTCCCTCCTGACCAAAAGGCTATCCTTCCCAACTTTGCCCAAGGTACACAAAATCTTGGTGCAGAGTGTGAAAACAACAAATTTCATGCGGTTTCTCTGTCATAAATTTCATTACCAGAATAAACAAAATGTCCACTGACTATATATCTCCTCTGGCTAGAGAAACAAAACCTGAGCACAGAGGGCTACTTCCTACTGAATACTCACTACTTACAATTGTTTAAACATTATGAACATTAAAACACAAAACAATGGAAACAGGAAAGTGGTGTTTTAGTTTTCAGACAAAAATAAAAAACCTGAGAAAAGGAGTTGCATCAATCAGTGTCCAAGGGGCTCAAAATGCTCCCATAGACCCTTTGAGTTGTGAGGGCCTGAGAAATGACTGGGTAGTCTCTATTGTAGTCCACATGATATTCCCCTACCATAATCTCCCCTACCAGCCTCATGTGCTTTGAGATCCATAGCTCACATCGAACCAAACCGCAGTCATTACCTTTCGCAACAACCCCATTTTCATCCACTTCAATATCTCTCCTAATCTGTAGACCTTCCTCCATTACGAATTTCCCCAAATCATAGCATTTCGGTCTCTCCAGGTGTTTGATGACATACAAAATGAAGGCCAAACTTTTGTTTCTCTTCGCACGACTTTGTCTGATTTTTTATACCTCCATGGTCTACAAAATGTGAAATTTCCTCGTTTCCCCTCTTTCATCTCTAGACATGCAGTACTGGTGGGCTAAGGGAATATGATTCTAATCATAAATATTGTCCAACATTGCATCCATTTTCCCCAAAAAAGAGTTCTTGAAGACCATCTGGCACACCTTCTTGGTTTTGGGCTTGCAAACTCCCATCTAGATGCACATTGCCAGAAAAATAGCCAGGATACTCAAGTTCACCCTAGACTTGTGTGATGTCCATATAAATTCTATAGCCAGAATCTTCTCCACCACATGTAGAATCAAAGGATTCTTTGGTTCAAAAATCATCAGAAGACACTTCTTTGAAATCTCCCCTAGAAATGCCATTTACTGCTTGCCAGATTCCAACAAAACTGGGGTGTCCATATCTACAACTATCAAATTTATCAGACAGAGGGAATTGTGCGATGATAATGCCTTCATTCTTGCTAAATATATAACTCCCGAAGTTGAAAAAGGCTACAAATCAAATTGTTTGCCTTTCATTATGAGAATTTATCTTATCTCGTACCTGAATTAAATCCTGAATGCAACCTTTCTTTATTATTATTCCTTTTTGTGACATGGAAGCTTGTGTTTTTGACAACTCTACTTCGCACTACAGCAAATACAAGCCATCGTATCATTTTTTTGTGAATTAGTTGTCTTGCCATTTGGGAGGCATCTCAAATGAATCATTTGTTACATCCAAACGTGCCACCTTCCTTGGAACTTGTCCCTCCAAGTACTGCCCAATCCTCATGATAATTTCCACAATCACAAGTTGTACATAAAATCCAAATCATTTTTTCGGGTGAATGAAATCGATACTACTTTTTTGCTCTTCCACCTATTTTGCCAAGGCATTGGCCATGCCAATACCTTCTCGATAGGTATGACCAATTTTATATTCATCAAATCTCTTCAGATAGGTCATGATTGGGGAAATCCATCTTTCAAGTTGTCAACTCACTGTCCATTGGCTCCTAATTGCAATGACCGTTAAAAGTGAATCCCCTTCAAGATGAATCTTCTTATTGAAATTTACTTATTGATCACTCTTTTTAGACTAATGACCCCATGATATTTTTGCAAGAAATGATGTTTTTAATAAAAATCTAAATGATATTACATTGGATATATTTGGGCCCACCATAAGTACATGGTGGAATGCCCAAAATCAAGATTTAAAAGATGAGCTCATTAATCATTTAGTTGTGTTGTTTGGTAATAGCACAGTCAACCAAACCAAGATCCTTAAGAAAGCTAGTACCTATCTAAAGTATGCGAGGGACCAATATAGGTCACATTTAGAGAAGAACAAAAAGAATGAGTGCCCCCCCATGATTTCAGAGAGGGAGTGGAAGGACCCAATGTTGGATGGAAAGGAGAAGGATGAAAAGAAAAAAGAAAAGACACCACCGAGCCAAGGAAGGTATGTGATACTATCAACAATGTAATTATATATTGATTACTCTTTCTTTTTACATAATCTAACATATTTCAAACTTTTCATAGGCTACCTAACACATTGAAGGAAACAAAGCAAAGATTTAGAAAAACACGGGCATCACAATTTTGGCTCTAGTGGTTATATGAAATTAGCCGCATGAATTGTAAGTATCAATAAATGAAATATTGCATCCAAATAATAAATTTCAAACAATTGTGGTTTTGTCACACCATAGAAGCAAAATTCATGATCTTATGCAAAAATACAAGGCTCTGAATTCAATAGAATGCCCACAGAAGAGGACCTGAAGTTTGCCTTCTAGCAAGTCTATGAAACCATGGTTGAATGCCTAAGACTCTTGACTAGGCAAACACAAGCTTCCATTGCATCTGACATGCAGATAAATAAACTCAATGAAGTTTATTTAAAATTGAATACTTGTGCAATCTATTCAATATTAATTTCCACCATAAAGTAATTATGTGCCTATTTGTTTTAAATAGGCAAGCAATGATAATAGTACTACATATGACATTAGAATGCAACCTAGTGAGGGTGGAGCACAACCTCTAGATGAAAGTCATGGTGTGCATCCTGGTACTGGATGTATTCATGTTCTATACAAAAAGTAGTATGGATTAATATAATTAAACATTAATTGGTGTATTAATTAATGTAACATTTTGTGTTTCAACTTTAGAGCATGTAGAGTGTGATCAACATGTTGAGCATGATTAAGCTAGACAAGATCAGGAACATGATGTGGCCCTATAAGGTAAAGAGGACTGCTCTAATGTTCTTTTAAGCATATTTAATTGCAATTGGTGTATTAATTAATGTTGTTAGGTCTCGGAGATAACTGAGAGGGGGGGTAAATCAGTTGTCAAATAAATTCAAACCAAAAACAACTTAACCAAACTTAATGCTTAATACTGGTAAATCAAACTTAATTTCGGTAGACAGTTTATTAGTTAATTGCAGTACCGGTAAAGATTAAAGCATGAAACAAAAAGACAATAACATCCACAACACATAACACCAATATTTGTACGTGGAAACCCTGTAAGGGGAAAAGCCACAGTGGGAAACCTTACCCATAATCAGATGATACTACTGCAGATAGTATGTGTATACAAATGGGGTCTGCACATGCAGAAAGGCCAAGTGCCTAGAGCTCACTGCTCAAACACAAATGGGAGTCACACTGACTACAATTGGATGGTTAAATCCAATAATGATGTACTGCTCAAAATAGCATCTTCATATGTTGGATTTAGTACCGGTTTAGTTCTGATATGCCTTCACAAAACCTTCCTTCAACCTTCAAATGATGTCTGCGTGTATAGCTCTGCTTATTCTCATATATACCTTATTACAATCCTTTTCCAATCGCATATCAATCTTACAAATAAGAGCTTACATATATACCGAAGCCTAGGACCAAAATGTATAGGTCCACTTTACAAAAGATATTACAATAAAACAATTTACAAGTAAAACAATATCCGATGCAATATCCGATTCAACATGTCGGCTTAATGCATTTACAAAAATAATAAATCATCTCCATAGCGTTTCGTGCTGATCTGGAATAGATGAGCCTATCAGTGCTTATCCTGGACCTATTTGCCGGTAACAACAAATATGCAAACACGAATATACCAATGAACAAATCTCCAAGACAAAGTGTCCAAATGATGTCTTCAACATAACCAAGTATTTTCCATGTCATTCCAAGTGTCGGTGAACAATATATCCTATCGGTGTACCAGATACCGGTGACTATGCATAAGTCACTTACTTGTCGATGAACATTGCCAATTCTCTAAGTGCTAGAGTTGATAAGTGTTAATAGGTGTTGAAATCAATAACAAAACCATATCAACATATCCAAAATACCAACAAATGTAACCTTTTGTGTTTCAACTTTAGAGCATGTAGATTGTGATCAACATGTAGAGCGTGACCAACATGTTGAGCATGATCAAGATAGACAAGATCAGGAACATGATGTGGCCCCATCAGGTAAACAGGACCACTCTAATGTTATTTTAAACATATTTTATTGCAATTGGTGTATTAATTAATGTAACCTTTCATGTTTCAACTCCAGAGGATTTAGAGGGTGTTCAACATGTTGAGCATGAGGCTATAAGACAAGATCAGGAACATGATGTGGCCCCATCAGGTAAAGAGCACCACTCTAATGTTCTATTAATTAATGAAATACTTGTAACAATAATAATAAAACATACCAATTTAACATTTCTTTGTTATTGCAGCAGACCCCCCTCTTGCAGTGACATCCATGTCGTTAGTACACAACTAGGCATACATTAAGATCATGAGAAGAGGATATAACAACTAAAGGGAGGAATGATGATTTAGAAAATGATACTCCACTTCTTCTTTATTTAGTTGCAAAAAAGAAACAAAAAAAAATGATTGTAATCATATTTTTTATAATATGTTAATGAATGTTAAAAATTGATATTTTTGCCAACCATATTTTTTATAATATGTTTACTTCTGTAACTTCAAACATGACTATGTTTCTATGTGCTCTTGCATTTAATGTATACATAGAACAACCAATGAATCTTTGTCATTCCTCTTTATATCACTGTTTAAACAATGACTCTTTCTATAGAAGAAAGAATGATTAAGTTAGTTGCTTTCCAATTCCATTTTCTCCTTTTTCCTCTCTGTAGCGGATGTACTCAGTGACTAGCTTACTAGACCAGTGTCTTTTCCTATTACTGCAAATTAATGATGTGTCCAATCGATCATCAATCGTACAAATTATCCAACCTTGTTCCCAATTCAATCACAGGTATAAATTTTGTTCAAATCAGTTCTCTCTAGTCTCAGACGGTTCATTTCGTTTCCTAGAAGTTCAACAGTCAACTCCCTTGGTCGTTGAAATGGTACACTCAACACACCGATCCAATCGCATATGTACATGTTAGCAGTCCAAATAGGTCAATAGTTGCTCAAATGTCCATCTTAGATCGTATTGAAATAAGCATCCTGAAATTCAATCTCCATGGTGATAGACTTCATCAATATAGGTTACCTTGAATGGATCCTCCAAGCCAAACAACTCTCATTGGAATCATCAACACTATTAGCATAACAAAAACCTGCTAAAATGACAGTATAAGTCATTCTGATTACATATTGTCAATCCTCCTCTATCGGCATTGGTATCCCGAAAGCAATACCATCGGAATCCCCAACACTATAAAAATTGCACAAAATGGATAAACTGATAGTATAGACTTATTCTGAAAATGCACCTTGGAACACTATCGGTATACCTATATTGATTAAGACTGATCGACCAGATTTATACTATCAAAATATCATGAAAACTTTAAATCGATAGTAGAAACTATTCTGATTAATTGGCCATCGGCAAAGCTATCCCAATAACTCTTGTCAAGGCAAAAACTAAGCATCGATAAATTATCCCAATATGCTGCCACTAAGTCTACAATAATTTTTCAACGAATATTTTTTTTTTCTAAATTGAAGGGTTTCGTTGATATTTCGATGCACATAGCTATCGACATATGTTATACCAATAAACAAACTTCTTTAGAGATGACCTTTTCGGCATAGCTATACTGATCATCAAAAGGATAGCCCGACGAACCACAAAAAATTGCAACGAGGTTGTTGTACATGTGACATCATTTCATCGTAATTCAATGAAGATTTTCTCCATCTCGTCATGAAATGGATGAAAGTTTGTTGTTTTTTTGATGATTTTAAAGGGGCGTTTTGTAATGTTTTGTGGTCTTTTTCATCGATAGATGGACAAAATTGGTCAATGTAATCATGTCATGCAAGCAATGTAAATTGGGTCAATTTTGTGATGAACACTGCAAAACATTTTCATTGGCATTGTACGACAATTTCGGGTCATGGTTTCAACGTATAAGAATCGTTCGTTAAAGCAACAAAATTGAAGCCAAGGTTTCATCAATAAGTTGACAATATTTTGTCAATATGTCAGCAAATATTCATCAAAATTTGTAGTCAAATATAGTAGTGATTATTATTCAAGGCATTATAGGAACAATTGGATTTGGGTCCTAAAATGAACCTAGACTTATGGTTAAATGAATGCATTTAGTCTCTTATCATTAAGTAATCAAATGGGAATGAATCTTTTAGGCTGTGTTAGCTTTCTCATTAATACCCATGTCATAACGTATGGTTAATTGGTAATTATGTTCAATATAGTTCCTTTCATGTTTTTGTGAGTTGTTTAGTAACAACGTTAAGAAACCTTAGAGGATGGTTTGGTTTTTATTTCTTTTCGCTTGTGCATTTGAGTTTATTAAAGTATCTCTTATTTAGCATTTCATTAGGAGTCTCATTAAGATGTTTATAATAAAAAAAAATCTCTTCTTAGTTGAGTTAGTTAGGTTAGATCCTCTGTGGTTCATTGGCGGGGCGTTACATAAACTTGTGGCTCATATAAAAATTAGTAGCTTTCCTCATTTATATATACAATATCTATGATATCAAAGCTCTACCAGATTGATCACATAAGTCTACAAATTTGAAGAATAATCAACAACATAAAGTTTTCATCAACTATCCATCCATCATTATTGCAAATATTATTGAAGCTTGAAGGAATGTTGGAGGATGACAAGGAACTACTAATTAATGATTAACTTGTCTCTCTCCTCATCGGTTTGGTATGATTTCATGTCATTCTTGCATTTCTGAGTTTTAACTCTAGATCTAATCTTTATCATTCATTTAATGTTATTTTACATGATTCATGCATTCTTGAGTCGATTTGTACATCACCTTTTTGTTGGCATTCTACACTCTTATGAGAATAGTTGATGTTTTCATTGATGGCAACCAAATGGCAATCATCTGTCAACCCACTGGTAGTTACTGACACCGGCAATAGACTTCCACATCCACCGGCAGGCACTTCACCGACAGTGGCAATAATGCATACTGGCACTCAAGACGACATGGAATAAACTTTTGTTTATTGTTTAATAATGTAATTATCTCTTGTGAAAGTCAACATGGCATATTGTAAAAGACTCATATATGTATGAGATCTTATAGGTAATTTTGAGATATGAGAGAGAGAGAGAGGATGAATGATATTTTTGTATAAGGTGATATAGTTGACAGTGAAGGTTTTGATTATAGACTGAGCTTAAACTGGTATTAAACCTGGCATAGCTGATGCTGATCTGAAGCAGTACTTTGTATTGGATTTTGATAATCCATTTTGTAAGTCAGTGAGACTTCTTTTTTGTAGTTGAGTAATGAGCTCTAGGCTTCTAGCCTTCCTACATGTGTAGGCCCCTCATTGTAAGCAATATTTATTCATTGGCTAGTGAGTGAATATTGTGGGTCACAAATCCCACCGAGGTTTTTCCTGCATTGGGTTTCCTTGTTAAACATCTTGTGCTATGGTGTGTTCTCTATGTTGTCTCTGTTATTCTTATTTGCTGCATTAATTCTTATTTACCGGTACACTACTTTGGGATACAAAGTTCTTAATAAGTTTAAATATTCTATTAACCAGTTAGACACTAATTCACCCCCCCCACCTCTCAGTGTCTTTGGGACTGTCATTGATTCTAACAATTGGTACCAGAGCCTGGTCCTCTGTTTTCAAAAGCCTAACAGCTTGAGGAAGATTCTGATACCGGTACAGATGGAGAACTTAAGAAAACAATTGGAAGGAGCTCTTGTAGATTATGATGCAGAGAAATTGAAGAATATCAAACTTGAAGATGATCTAAAGACTGCACAAGAATTCATTAAGGGACTTCAGGAGAAATTTTCTATAGCACAAAATAAAATAAAATAACTTCATGAGAAGATGCAAAAAGATGATGATGAAAAGGAAACTCTTAGAGAACTTGCAAACATGTTGAGACAAGAAAACAGTAATATTAAGAATGAAACGCAAGATATGAATATGAGGCTATGTAAATATATTGAAGACAAGAAGAATAATGAAGAAGACTTGACTAGGAGACTCAATGATGCTGGAAATGAAAATCTAAGACTTAGTCATGAAAATGATATGTTGAAGACAGATCTGATTCACATGCAACATGATAAAACTGAGCTTATGAGACAAAAGGGAATTTTGGAAAATGAGTTGGCTACTGCAAATAAACACAAAGACAAATTCAAGAAAAGTTCAAAGGAGCTTGATGACATGCTGAAAAGTCAGAAACCTAATGGAGATACTAATGGACTTGGATTTGAAGTTGGAGAAAGTTCTGGTAATGCAAACAATCTAGATTAGAACAAACTGATAAGACAACCTAATGCTTATAAGTTTAATGGAAAATGTTTCAATTGCAACAAATATAGTCATAGAGAAAATCAATGTAGATTCAGAAATAATCAGAATATTAATGCACCCACCAGTCAATGTTCCAAATGCAACAAAGTTGGTCATAATTCAAAAAATTGTAGAATGAATGTGAAATGCTATGTTTGTGGAAGATATGGACACTTATCTAATCAATGCAAAACACAAACTAGCGTAGGATATGGAAAGGCTATTTAGAGGAATAATGTGACTTGTTATGCTTGTAACAAGATTGGACATATTGCTAAATTTTGTAGAAGCAAGACTTCACCGACAAACTATACAGGATCCAGTTTGAAAGGTAAACAAAAGGTAGATGAGGTAAAGCAAGAATTTTCAAAACAATGGATTAAGAAGAGAGATCAGAAAGTTGATGAAACTATCTCTATACTAGTAGAATAGAGTAATCCTCCACCAGTAGGAGATTCTTCATCCAACTGAGAAGTTACCCTTTGGGGGTATTGCAGCAAGTTGAAAATCATGCAGATTACCCTCAGTCGATGGTGTGAAGATAGATTTCTTCCTTACCGACAAATGTGTTAAGTTTTCACTTAACTGATGAGCATTTAATGTGGTTGGTGGAAGAAATGTTATTATAAATTAGCTGATTTCCCTCATTTTCGACTCACCAAACATTCAAATTAGCAGAGAGCGTGAAAACTAAGTGAAGGCATTCAAGGCGAAGGTGCGAAGTGATTTCTTCAGGCATTCAGAATATTTTCAAGCAGTAAAAGGTATTTTTCAATGGCTTCTTCTTCTGCTCCTGAGTTTATTCCAAACCCTACCATTGTGGAAAATATGAAATGCCCTAGGCCCATGTTTATGATAATTCCTAAAATTACTAAGCAAGATGACTTTGTAGGGTCATTTTCAAAAATTCCTTAAGGTGTAGCATTTGCAAAAGACCTTAGGATTTATATTCATTGCAATATAGAAGAACTAGGTTCTGAAGAATTGATGAAAATATTTACTAAGGTAATTTGTGATGAAAATGGTGTTGTTAAAACCGAACATAAAATTGTGGAAACTCTAGGTTTTGTGGAGATACTGAAAATTCCCCAATTTTTAGAGGAAGTAGTAAGAATTGTACTAAGTAGAGCACATGGAGAATTCTTATGGTTGGATTCTATCTGCAAAATAACCTAGCAAGCAATTAGGGCAATAACTGGTTTACCCTCAACTGGTAGCAGACCTGATAAAACAAAGAAAATTCCTAACAACAAAGTGATGAGCCTAACCGGAGCAACATTTGACAATAGATCATTGAGAGTAAATGATATTAAGGACATCAATGTGAGATTTGTAAGTATGGTGCTAAGATACGAGACCACACATACTTATAGGCTAAATTCAGTTTCTAGTCTCTGTATACACAGTGCTTATGAGATGGTAAACAATAATGCAATGATAGATGTGTGTGAATGGCTAAAAGATGAACTTATTGACAATTTGAAAAAGATTAAAGGAGATAAGAAAGGCACATTCCACTTTGGAAATCTTTTGGTATGCTTGATGTTGTATTTCGCTAAGGAGATCCCTGGTACAGGACCTAAAGACTTTGGATATGATATACAAGTAGGAAAACAATTACAGGAAGCTTTTACCGACATGGGAACTGCTAGGGACAACAACATAATAGATTACTTCAAAACTTTCTAAGCTAAAATGAGAACTAGAGAAAAGATACCACAGAGTGTAGTGGACAAATATGACAAAGAGATATATTTGTTATCAAAAGAGATGAGACATGGATGGAGGTTGTACTCCCTAGGACTATCTGGGTCACCGAAATGGGATATGAAGTAGACCTTAATATTTTGGAAACATATGCTAAATCTTTACTGGATGCAGTGAGAGAACCATCAAAAAAGGTCTTTGGTAGTGCTGAGACTATTGAAAGTGATGTAAATTTGTTGAAGGAAAGAAAGAAAAGAGAAAAATATATTAGAGATGCTTCTAAGAAAGCTAAGGAAATTAAGGAAAATGTCATGAACATTAGTGGCATATCAGCTAGTGAGCTTAAAGGACTTCAACCGAAGGCACATATTTCACCGGTTGACACATCTTCTAGAACCGACAGTGAGAAACCAGTAGAGTTTAAAAGAGTTGAAAGGAGGAAGAGAAAACCTTCACCGGTACCCTCTCCTTCACCTAAGAGAGAAAGGACTCTGAGAAAGAAACAACAAACAGTAAGGGGACCGCCCAAGAAACTGACACCAAAGAAGAAACAACAACCTGTTACCCCCTCTTTGAATGATTTGTTGAATGAGATAATTGATGATGGAAATTTGGCTAATGTACACAAACCGTATAACACATTTAATGATTCTGATAGGAAAAGCATTGATAACAATATTATTCTACACTTAGACATATATAAAAAGGTTTTAATTGAAGTTGTTGATGATTTACCAAATGAACTCTATAGAAGATTGGAAGCAAAAAGGATAGCAGTAATGGAATTAGACAAGAAGCTGAAAATTGAAACACTTCTTGTTGTACATCCCATTAATTCAAAAGAGGAAATTGATGAATTAATTTATGAGGCTAACCAATTTGTTTTTGCCAGTGGACACTGGCAAGTAAGTTTAATGGTAGGAAGAGTAAAAGAGATTGCAAATGAGACTACAGATAATTGGGATATATTTTTTATGGAGAAGGAAAAATAAGAGGAAATGAACCGACCGAAAAAGATATTTAAAGTGTATCAGAAGGACAAGGACAAGGGCAAAGGAAAAATTGGTGGTATTCCAAACATCAAGATTAATGACAATCTACCACCACCTTTGGATACTACACCGGTACACATAGATGATCCGCCGATTATCGACACTGAAGGTATTACACATGATGACACAAATCCTAAATTTGAGACACTCGTCACCATGATTGTGGATACTCACAAAGTAAATATTATTGTAGACAAGGATAATTCAGAGGTTAAGGAAGATAATGTTGATAGTGGCAACATGGCTGAGAAACCGGTAGAAACTGTTGAAGTTAAGATCCCAACCCAAACAGAGCAACCGTCAGAAATTGAGAAACCTACTAAAGGTAAAGATGTTGGCACAGGGCCACTAGAGACAGAGATACTGATAGTTGAACAATCTGAAGTAGAGGTACACAGTGGAACAGAGAAACCGACAATCACTGAGACATCAAAGCAGTCTGAGAAACCTTTGTAAGTTGAGATGCAAACCCAGCCTGATCCACCGAAGGTAAATACAAGTAAAATGGTTACACCTAATGGAAGCACAGAGGTAATAAAGGCAATTGGTCAGACATCCGGCACATCAACAAGTGAATTCAGGCCTACCAATGTTACAGAGGTACTTTTGGATTCAATAAAAAATATAACGGATTGCAATGAATTGGCCTACAAGGAAATTGATAACACTGTACCCATTCTTAAATTGATTGCACCAAATTATAACATAGATCATATTAAGGATTCTTTAGGTAAATTGGACACATTGTCCAAATTTATTGCTAACAATGTAATAACCATTGATAAAGTGAATGAGGACACAATAAAGGAGAGAGTTGAAAAAGAGAACATATTCTTTGATGACACCATAAAGAAGTGCACAAAACACCTGAATACATTATTACTGGCACTAAACTCTACAATTTTGGAGTATAAAGAGCTATACAGGGAAACATGCAAACCTCACCTTCTGACAGAGGACATAGATAAGGAGATCAATAGAACACATAAAGAAATCGATGACATAAATCATAACATAATTGGTTCATCCGGTCACATTTCAGTTTTTGATGGCAGGTTTTGAGGAAAAATTAGAGAAACTTGAGAAAGAAAAGGCAAGGATAAGGTCTAATGCTTGTGAGCTTAAAAATAAACTTGGTCCCAAGTTGGATAATCTTATTTATCAGAGAATAGAAATATCTAAGGCATTACTTTAGGGAGAGCAATCACTGGAAGGTCACATGCATTATCTCACCGACATGATCCAACAGACTGAGGCAACCTTGAATGATAGGAAAAGGTTTATGCAGAGTCTTAATCTAGTTTTGGTAGATATCTTTCAGATTGTAACCAACAAGTTATAGACTTTGAGGTGAAATTTTTGCACTTGTTTGACTATTTTTGACAACCTTTGTCATTGATGTCAAAGGGGGATAGTGAAGAGAAAAATGCTTATTCAGAGGAGATCATTTGCTCAGGGGGAGAACATCTTTTTGGAAACTTTTTGGACTTTAGTTTTTGGATTTTTCTCATGAGTGTTGCCATCAATGCCAAAGGGGGAGATTGTTGGCATTCTACACTCTTATGAGAATAGTTGATGTTGTCATTAATGGCAACCAACAAGCAATCATCTGTCAACCCACCGACAGTTTTGACACCAGCAATAGACTTCTACATCCACTGACAAACACTTAATCGACAATGGCAATAATGCATACCGACACTCAAGCCGACATGGAATAAAATTTTATTTATTGTTTTATAATGTAATTATCTCTTGTAAAAGCCGACATGGCATATTGTAAAAGACTCATATATGTATGAGATCTTATAGGTCATTTTGAGATATGAGAGAGAGAGAGAGGATAGATGATATTTTTGTATAAGGTGATATAGTTGACAGTGAAGGTTTTGGTTATAGACTGAGCTTAAATCAGTACTGAACTTGGCAGAGCTGATGCTGATCTGAAGCAGTACATTGTATTGGATTTTGATAATCCATTTTGTAAGTCAGTGAGACTTTTGTTTTGTAGTTGAGCAGTGAGCTCTAGGCTGCTAGCCTTCCTGCATGTGCAAGCCCCTCATTGTAAGTAACATTTATTCATTGGCCAGTGAGTGAATATTGTGGGTCACAAGTCCCAACGAGGTTTTTCCCACACCGGGTTTCCTTATTAAACATCTTGTGTTATGGTGTGTTCTCTATGTTGTCTCTGTTATTCTTATTTGTTGCATTAATTCTTATTTACTGGTACACTACTTTGGGATACAAAGTTCTTAATAATTTTAAATATTCTGCTAACCGGTTAGACACTGATTCACCCCCCCCCCTCTCAGTGTCTTTAGGACTGTCATTGATTCTAACACTTTTGATTGCCTCATCTAGGCTTCACTCTAACACACTTGAGTAGGGATCTTTTTTATGTTTATGCACATTATTTATCACCACAATCTCAGACACATTAAGGATTGGACGTAATGCCTAGCCAAAGAACCCCAGAGGATCCAACCTAACTTAGAACTCAACTAAAAAGAGAAATACATATATATTTTTTAAACATCTTAAAGTGTATTCTAATGTATTACTCTATAAAAGATAACATTATGAACTTTATTACACAAGTGGAAAGAAAGAAAACCAAACCATCCTCTAAGGTTCCTTAACGTTGTTACTTAACAACTCATAAAAGTATGAAAGGACAATATATCTAACATAATTACCAACTTAACCATTCGTAATGAAATGAGCATTAATGAAAAAGTTAACATATTATAAAATATTTATTTCCATTCAATACACTATGATAAGAACTAATTGCATTCATTTTAAATCTTTAAGTCTAAGTTCATTTTAGGACCCAAATCCAAGTGTTCATACAATTCCTTTGAGTAATAAATTATTAACTCATATTCTATCCATATTGTACAATAACATCATTTCAACTAGCCACCATAACTCCTACACTCATTTTACTTAGATTACATCATTGTTTACATCATTAGCCTCGTAGGCATATCCAAAATTATAATTACATTTGATATGCATATAACATAGCAACAATATTATTAATGTATGAATCTACCTCCAATCTACGAAGTGAACTATATCTAAGAGAAGCATCTTGAGTGAGCAGGAAAGCCAAACTATGTAACAAACATATCCAAAACACCCGATGGAAGTAAGCAACTATGACCCGACCATGTGGAACCCGAAGGTCCACCCCCCATGCTAGGATATAGACATAGGGCCCACATTCACACAAGTAAAGGTTAAAGAAATACAAGGTCACTACCTACACCACAAGAATATAACAACAAGAAAAGAACACACAATATACACAACATAACAAGGACAATATCAACAAGGACAACTCAATAACAACAACTCCAGAGGACTTACAAAACACAACACAAGGGTAGGACGTTAGTACTCACAAGGGAAGAGTGTCATCACATAGCCTCGATATGGGTTATCTTAGTAGTCTCCATTGACCCCATCTCCCATCCTGGGTTATCCTGGTAGTCTCTCCCGACCTCGATTCCTCATCCAGGATTCATGTGGAGCCAACATACCTTTCATGAGGACAAGGTAGTTGATCTTTCCATTCCAGGCCTTCTCAATCTCATCCCAAGCCTAAACAATCTCTCACAACCATGAGTGGGGCATTACCATTATCTTTATTAATGTGAAATACTACCCAAACCCCTGTGTATATTAATTAAGGTTATAACTAGTTAAAACAACTCTCCCAATGGGTTGTCTTGACAATCACTTAGGATCTTGACCCCCATGGAGAGACACTCTCCCTTATGACACAATGCCTACCTAAACCAAAGCATAAGCATAATATGTAACATGGATCATTTCAAATGAGCATCATAATTTTATTTAATTAAGTAAAATAACAAAGATCTATAACAACATTGCTTCCACAAACCATCAATATCAATATCTCAACATTAAAGCACATAGGCCTCAATCCAATAGAGGAATATCATGAGATAACATCAAAAGATAGTCAAGAAACCATAGACATCCATAAAAAAATATAATACAAACCATGATTATGATTTTACAGACAATCAGGACAAAAACCCATTATCCAGCCTCTGGAGTCCCCAAGAGACACCCAAAACCTAAAAATCACTCAAATGAATCAAACCCCAACACTTGCGAACTTGCAGGCCTGAATTGCACCCTTGTAGAAATTATTTGAACCATATTAAGCCTGATTTTCACCCTTGCAAGTCTGAATTGCACCCTTGTAGGCTTGTTTTGCACCCTTGTGCTGAAACTAGGGTTTCGAAAAAATCTAGACTTGACCAATCAATAAACCAATAAAATGATTCAATTTCCAAAATCTGATCAAGACCCATTTGAAAAGACTGAGTCTAATATCTATAAAAGAATTTAAATAGGAAAAATAGAAATATTTTGATAATACAATTATTCAATCTCTAAAACTTCTTGTTTAAAACTATGCAATGGTGAAGAGAAAATCTTTTTTTTCAAACAATAAAACAAACAACCATAAAAACTCATTTATAGAATTGAATATAGCAGTAAAATACACATCAAACACATTTCCAGCCATTACTTTCATTTCTATTTCAAATAAACAAGAGAAAAGCATAGAAAACCTACCTCAAATAAGAGCAAATAAGGGTGAAATTGAAGAAGATTAAAGTTGCAGACAATCACCAACCAAAGAAATCCAATATCTAGTCAAATCAAGAAATCCAAAAGACATCACACTCTAAATCCAAGAAAACAATCCAATCCTCAAATCCTCCCTTACAAATCTCCTCAAAAATCCAATTCAAAATTAAAAATTCTCCAAAAATTTTTAGCCAATTCTCCTTGCAAAAAAACTCTCTAAAATAAAAAACAATTGAAAACACCATAAACCTATCAACCATCTCACATGGGAAAAACTAACTCCCAACTCCCAAAAAGATTAATTAAAATCAACAATCCTTAAATACCCACTCAACCAATCAAAACTCAAGAAAAATCAATTCATAAAAAGACAATCCAAGGTTTGGTTTGAGGAATTAGGGTTTCCCAGCAAACACAAATTCAAAACATAAGAATATAATAGAAAATAAAAATATACTTCCCTTAAAAATAGTCACCATAAGATATGCATCCAAAAATATTAATAAAAGGGAAAATAATACATTATACACATACATATAAGAGCGTGTGCATGCGTGCACACACACATTATCACTCATTAATAAAAATAAAAATTCATATAATTAATATTTATAAATAACCATTAATACAAAGAACAAGGATAAATAATCACCTGCACATACACAACCAGGGTTATCAGATATTGCCTTAATGGCATTTCGGTTAGGTAATAACATGACTAGGATTACTGCCCTTATGTAGAGAAAAGGTTACAGGTTAGGTCAATTGGGCCAATATGCTATCTCCCACAACCACCATCAGGATTATTTAGGCATGCTTTGACCTGTAAAACCAGGTGGAGTTGATGCCCTATACCTACAATCCTGCATCATAAATGAAAACATATACAAATACAATATATACAATATGTACACGCACATCGGTGAAGGGAAATCATGGCATCATATGTCTCTCCTAAGAGAGTGATAAGACATCATCCCTTTACACCACAATTAGGAACAAACACATAATAGATGGATCAATATCTTAATACACTTCAACTATCATGATCAATCACATCTCATAATCTCACTAAATCTATTAGTACATGGGTTAGAAACCATAAATATTATGCATCACCTAACATAACTTATTCATAAGGAAACATAATCATAATCCATTATAACATGAATATTAACTTGGCATATATCTAACTCTAACATCATAACAGAGTCTCATGAAAATAAACCATCATAAAATGTAGCATCACCAAAACCACACATAAAATCAAATAAATCACCACGAGTCCATCCAAACAGAATTAATGTCTAAACATAGAAGGGGTATCACACATAAACCTAACTTCAATAATTATCCATAACGTAGAATCAACATCATCAAAGTAATCATAATGAATACACCAATATCTAAGAGAATATGAATATAAAGAATGAAACAAGAAGCAAGGAGCATCAAGAACACGAACAAATCCATAAGTATCTATCACATCCTACCATAAAGGATGAATTAGGGAGGGGCACTACATTGGAGCACACACTTTTATCTTAGATCCATCTTGGCTATTTGTGGAGGTGGAAATACCAAAATGGGGGATTGATTAAGACAAACCCTTATATAACAACAACCACCTTTTCTTCTCTTTATGTTCGTGCAAGTTGAGATTTGGAAATAGAGGAGACTACAAGAGTGAAAAGTAGATTGAGATGGAGAGTTCTAGATTTTTAACAAGTAGAAATACTTGGATTAAGGTGATTTTCTCTCATGTCTGATGCTTTTTGCCTATAATTATAGGAAATATAGCTACATGACTTGTTGACTAGATTTCTGAACCCTTTTGCTAGTTTGGACATCCTCAAAACTAGGACAACCTTTTCTCATGTCTAACAGATTCTGGCTCTACTTACTGTCACATGTGCATCTTTGTATCTTTGTTTCATTTTTGTATCTATTAGTGGCCTTCTATATCTTTGTAATTTTGTTTTAGTAGTTTATGTTATATTTATGCATTTTTTTAGACCTGACTAGCTCACATCTAAATCAATCTGTCCATCTTCTATGCAAGAAAGGGATATAACCCAGGTTGCTTGACTCTCTTTGATATCAACTTCAACTATAAATAGTCGACAATGCAGTCTCAAATTTTTTAGGGAACACATAGTAGGATTAAGAGCAATAAAATAAATGTGAAAGAGGAGAATAAAATGCACATATGGAGGAAGAAGTGTTAAGGAATCTAGATCAGAGATAGAGAAAACAATAGTCTAATACTATATAGTAAGAATAGACTTTCAATGAGATCACTGATATGAATATATGGATCACTAATGTATAAAAATGTTTATGTGAATTAATATTTGATGAATATTATCGACTTCTTGCTAGATCATGAAATTGCCACTATTATTGATTTCATTCCCAGCAAGTGTTGATGCCGTTGTATATGTATAGTAGTGAAAGGTCATGTCTACATAGGGGCATGACTTCTACGTGGCTTATGCCACGTAGAGTCATGACCCTATGTAAACATGACTCTTCGTATGCATTAGTCACCATTATAGTTATTGGTTATGCATCAAAACATTTACGGTGCTCGATACTATCGGGTTTAATAATACTTCATTTCCAACTGTCATTGGTCAATGCAATGATGACAGTCACTCTAATATATATATATATATATATATATATCTCGACTTTGATAGTCATCAGGTTTAATCTATCGTAAGCAATTTGTAACATGTTAATGTTAATATCAATCAATATATAATGTGATAAATATATAAATATATATATATTTCTTGCTTCAATCCGAATGAGGCTACATCCTTAACACTCCCTCTTAGGAAAAGGATTGAATTTCATAATTAAGTTTAAGGAACAACATTCTAGATATATATATTCATTTGGCATGATCATATACATTCACTCAGTAATGCTTACCAGTGAAATACTTCATATCTCAAAGAGATATGGATTATCTGATATCCAACACTCTGGGACAACAACTACATGAAGTCTTATCAGATAACAACCTTGATCCTAGTGACAAATGCAAAATTGTCATTATCACAGGTGCAATACTTTTAGTATCATGACATCCGGCACATTCCGAGACAACAAATTAATGTAGTCAATCACGATATGATTGTTATCATAATTTCTGACACATTTCAGAACAACACTTAATGACAACAAATCAATAACTCAACATAACAAATTTAGTATCAAGATTTCCGGCACATTTTGAGACAACAACTTAATGTAGTCAATCTTGATAATAGATCAAACTATTGTGGAGGTCATCACCTTACAATAGCGATCTTACATATACATCACATGAAAGATCGTCACCTTTCATGACATAACACATACATGCAATATTGCATCCAAGATATTCATGAATATATAAAATTACATATGACTAAGATTCAATATTAGAAATTTCAATTATAATTTAGTCATACCAAGTTTACCTCTAAAGTACTCCACTTTCAAATTTGCAAGAGGTTTGGTGAATATGTTGGCACTTTTCTCTTCAGTGTTGATGTAGGTCAATTTGATAACATCTCTGTCTACTATATCTCTTATGTAATGGTAATGGATTTCTATATGCTTGGATCGATTATAAAAAATTGGATTTACAGAAAGTTTGATGCAACTTTGATTATCACAATGAATCATAGTGGGGTTCTAGGGCTTCCCAAATAGTCTAACTAGCAATTTCCTTAACCACACTGCTTCACGAGCTCCCATGTAGGCAGCCATATATTCGGCTTTAGTGGAACTTTGAGCAACTGCTGACTGTTTTTTGCTAAACTAGGATATCATAGCCGATCCAAGACTAAAACAAAACCCCATTGTACTTTTATGATCAATGGAATTGCCTGCCCAGTCGGAATCAGAATACCCTTGGAGTTGTATCTCAACATTTTTATACTTCAGGCCAAGTCCAATAGTACCATGCAAGTATCTCAGAATATGCTTAGCAGCCATTAGGTGAATCTTCTTGGGTTCGCACATGAAATGACTTAACACATTAGTAGCGTAACAAATATCAGGGTGAATGTTTACTAGGTACATAAGAGATCCAATAATTTATCTATAGTACGTAGGATCAGTAGGTTTTGAATCTACTGCTTCACTTTTGAGCTTATGAAGATTTGTTTCCATTGGAGTGGGTAGAGGTTTACAATCTATCATACCAAATTTGGTCAAGATATCAGTGGTGTATTTTCCTTGATTTAAGAAAATATAATTCTCTTTTTGCCATACTTCTAGACCTAGAAAATAGTGTAGCAGACCTAGATCCTTCATATCGAATTCAGCCACAAGATCTTGTTTGCACTTTGCAATGAGATGATCTTCTCCTATTATCAAGAAGTCATCAACATAGAGAACAAGTATTAACATGTCACCTTCCGATATTTTGAAGTATATGTTAGGATCTACTTCATTTTTGGAATATCCTAGCTTGGAGAGATAACTATCTATCCTTTCGTACCATGCCCTGGGAGCTTTCTTAAGGCCGTAGAGAGCTTTTTTCAGTCTAAACACATAGAGATTTCTATCATGTGTAGCAAAGCCTTCAGGTTGTTCTATATATACTTCTTCCTCAATAACATCATTCAAAATATGGTCTTTACATCCATTTGATGTATCTTCCACCCTGTAGACGCTGCAATGGTAATAATGGTTCTTACAGAAGTATATCGAGAAATTGGAGCAAATGTCTCTTCGTAATCAATTACAGCCTTTTGAGAAAACCCTTTAGTAATGAATCTGGCTTTGTGTTTTTCAATGCTACCATCTAGTGCATATTTGATTTTGAATAACCATTTTGAAGAGACAATTGATTTGTCTTTTGGTCTAGGTGCAATGTCCCAGACATCATTTTTTAAGATAGATTGGTATTCCTCAATCATTGCATCTTTCCAAGCTTGACATGTTAAAACCTCTTCAACATTTGATGGTTTAGATTTTGTAAGCTCGGTCATGAGTGCAACATAGCGTTATTGACTTCTTTTTTTCTTATTCTCTCTAAAGATTTTATCAGGTTCCACATTATTTTCTTCAATCATCTTTCTTGCCCATAGTGGTCTTTTCTTGTTGTTAGGATTTTCAGAATTCTCAAAATTAGATGATTGAAGTTCATGATCTTCTATTCTATTCTCCCTCTGATTCTCAATTGTAATATTTTCATCTAATTCTGTGGTTTGATCATCTTCTGCACTTAGAGAGAGTTTATAAGCAGCATCTTCTTCAAATTTGACATCTCTACTGATTTCAATAGATCTTCATCCTGGAATATATACTCTGTATCCTTTAGTGGTTTCACTGTAGCCAACAAATATGCCTTTCTTCCCAGAGGGTTCTAGTTTGGTTCTCTTTTCTTTAGGAATGTGAATATACATGTGGCAACCAAAGATTCTTAGATGGCTTAAGTCTAGTTTATTCCCTATAAAGGCTTCTTTAGGTGTTATATTCTCTAGGATTGAATGAGGGCATCTGTTTTAAGTGTACACAGTTGTATTTGAGGCTTCAACCCAGAATGAGATATGTAGATTTTGATCATGCATCATGGCTTTAGCGGCTTCGATGATGGTTTTGTTTATCCTTTCTGCAACTCCATTCTATTGAGGATTATAAGGTATTGTACACTCCCTCTTAATCCCAATAGAAATGCAGAATTCTTTAAAAAATTTCAGAGATATATTCACCCCCATTATCTGATCTTAGAGTCTTTATTTTCTTCCCAGTTTGATTTTCCACTAAGGCTTTAAATTATTTGAATTTCAATAACACTTCATTTGATTCTTTGATTTTTATGAAATAGATCCAAATTTTCCTAGAGTAGTCATCAACAAATATCACGTAATAGAATTTGATACTTCATGATTTAGTGCTTGTTTTTTAGTATTACATAGTTTATATAAACTACCATCTCTAGATCTTATAGGAATAGCATTCTTTATGTTAGAATTTTTAGGCCAGAGTAGAACTTTATCTTCATGGAAGGTGACACGATATCCTTGATCAGCTAGTCCTGAAATAGAGACCAAATTCCTTTTGATACCTGGTACAAAAAGAACATCTTTCAATTGTAATGTAACTCATGTTCTTAATTGAATTGAGCAAGTCCCAATTCCTTTCACTGGATAGGTAGAATTGTCTCCTATTTCTTTAGTTGAGTGCCTTTCAAAGGTTTTGAATTGATCTCTAAATCCAGTTATGTGTCGTGATGCTCCACTGTCAATTATCCACATATGTTTGTTTGAGTTTAGTTCGCTTGATAAGGCTAAGAAGAATAGAGGATTCTCTACTTCCTTGACTTCGGCTATAGTTGCTTGGGCTTTCTTTCTTTCTGGGCAGAATCTGTGAGTGTGTCCAAATTTATCACACCTGTAGCATTGAATCTTGGAGAAGTCTTTTCTTTTGTGATTATTTCCTCTTGTTAGATTTTGCCAAGATCAAGAGCTCAATGAAATATACAAAATAGAGACACAATATAGGACAAGAATAAACTGTATTCTCATCAATAGAAAATGATCAACAATCATGAATCAATAGTTACATACAATGAATAGAGGCCTGCTTATATAGGCAAGGCAATATGGATGTATGAGCACACAAATATGACATGTGGCTCAATGAGAATCAAGGGTAGGTAGGAAATAGGTGTGGGTAGGTAGGAGAAATAATATAATATTCCACATGAGGTGGATCACCCACCGAAGGTGGAATTATCACTCCACAATAAGTGGATATGATAGTGTAATAACAAGATCAACACCATAGAAGGTGGAATTTCTCCTACACACACTATCCCAATGTGGCACAAACACCCAAGTGTCTCATATCCAAACTACTATGAAATGCATTATCCTAAGTAAACTTAAGTAAGTGTAATAATATCCATGATGAATAATTATTTACACCAACACCCCCGCTTAAGTACAACTTAGGGGAATGCACTTAAGTCTACAATGCAACTAAGCAATGCAAGATGGGTCCCGGCTATGAGGCCATGTTAGGTACCCATGAACAAATGCAAATGCATGCAAACCAATGCAATGAAATCTCTCACAAAGTGGAGAAAGAGAGAAAAACCCAATGGGAAAAAACCCTCCCCCAAAAGAGAGATGAAAGCTATACAAAAACTCTCAAAGAAGTATGTGAGGAACAAAATCCCATGTGAGGAAAAAGTCCCCCCCCATATGAGAGAAGAGAAGTCAAACTGTGACCCCCCCTCAATGGAGAATCTGCACCAATGGAAGAAGCTCGATGTATGAAGAAACTGCTCCACGAACGTCGAACAACATTCCTCCCCTTAGGAAGAAACAAAACCAAAGGTGTATCCATGAAGTCTCCCCAAACATGAAGGGAAGATGTATGAAGAAAGCTCATGATGAAAGGAATCTCTGAAAACTGCTCAAGTGTCCCCATGTCGATGCTGAAAGATACCCCCTCCAAAGGTGGTAAACTGTGCCACACTGCTGAAAAAGGCACTCCAAGATCTAGTGGAGATGGATGTAGAACAATATCCAAAGACTCATGTGTCTCCTCAAAGAATAAAGAGACCTCCTCCAACTGTTGTACATAAGTATCCACAATCATGTCAACCTCGAAAGAATGATCATGTAGAGAATGAACAAAAGGGTCAGAGTGTTCCCTCGCAACAATCGAAGAAGGATCACCTTCATCAAAGAGAAGATGAATGTCATCAATGATGTCTCCCAAATCTGCAATGTAGGATTCCACAGACAAACCTGTAATATCTGTCAAGCAATCATCCCATGAATCTGAAGCTGGAAGACAATGAATATCCTGTTGCACTGGATCACATAAAGGCAAAACTGTCGCACTATCTGCATCATCAGGTGCAATAGGTGATGTGAGATCAATATGAGGAGATGAAATACAAGACTCAAGAACGGGGTCACATGTGAGAATCCCCAAGTTCAAGTGTCCAAAGTTCTCCTCAAAATCTGAACCATCACAATAAGTGTGATCATCATGTGTAGAATCATCAAATGTGAAATCATCATTATCAACAAAATCTGAAAAGGAGTATAACTGAGATGCATGATCAACCACCCTAGTTGCAATGATAGCTCTAGTCTCCATGTCTCTAATGAAAACTGAGTCAGGTGTGAACTGCACAACTCTCTTAGTTGCGCTATGTATGATTTGATAGATAGAAAGGAGATTGTTTGTCAAGTGGGGTACACACAACACATCATTGAAGGAGTTATCCCCAATGTCAATAGATCCTTTCCCAATCACATCCATCTATGTATGATTGCCCATCAAAATCTGTGGCATGGTGCAAGGCTCAAATGTAGAGAACATAGACTACGAAGATGCCATATGATGAGAAGCCCCTGAATCTAGAAGCCATCTCTCTGAAGTATGATTTGTTGTAGCACATAGAGCTTTTCCTTTTCTTGTTCCAAAAGAGCGAGTCTTCCCACTTGTAGAAGCCATGAATGCTTGCCCTTTTCCTTTTGAATGTGAGGAAGTGGAAGTTGATGAATCATCCTTCTTGTAGACTTTAGGCAAATCTATGTTATGCTTTTTGATGATATGTGTGAGCTCATCAATCTTCTTAGAATAGCAACGATGCTCCTCATGACCAATCTTTTTACAATAAGCACACGTAGGTCTTTCCCTCTTTGGTGAATTATCTCTCTTGGAAGAGAATGAATCTCCTTGTTTTGGAGAAGATGGTGTTTTTTCTTTAGGCTTTGATTGCCATTTCTTCTTGTTTGAGTTGTCCTTTCCTTGATTTCCTTTGTTCCCTTGATTTGCCACTAATGCTTGAGACTTAGAAGAAGCCTTAAAAATGCCCATGCTTATCAACTTAGTTTGTTCCATCATCAACATTTCATTGAAAGCATCAAATGTAGGCATTTTGTAGCTTGAACCCATTGTCATCCTATGAGTTTGGAAACTAGAAACAAATGTTGCATATTCTTGTGGAAGATTCCCTATCAAGTTGAATATCAATTGAGTATCCTTCTTATGAATGCCACAATCTTTGAGTTGTGCCCTCAACTCATTTGCCTTAGTGACATAATCTTGTATAGTATCAAAGTTCTTGAGATCCAACATGGTGAGATCACTATCAATTTGATATCCCCTAATCTCATCAACTTGACCATACAAGTCTTGAAACTTTTGCCAAGCATCCTTGATTAGAGTACATTTCTCAATATGAAAAATGAGATCCTTTGATACATACTTTCTTAAGGTACCAATTGCCATGATATTTTTAGTGAGCCAATCTAAGTGACCAACTGGATCAGCCTTAGGATCAGCTGGAGCAACAATAGTTCCATCAATGTAATGAGTGAGTCCTTTTTCCATAAGTTTACTCCATGCATCAATTTTCCAAGTAGCATAATTATGTGGAGTTAAGAGAGGAAACTTAGAAGAACCCATAGCAGAAAAAAGGAAGGAACACAAGAGCACAAAAGCACAAGAGACACCCCCCAAATTCAATCAATCAAAGTACCCCCCCAAAAGTGATGATTTTGGCACTTTATACTTAATGCGATTACAATGAGCCACTTGCAAAACAAGACAAAGTGGACTTATGATGCAAATTTTACAACTTCCCAAATGAGATACAAGAGACTTCAATCAATAGTGTAATGAATCTAACTGAGATTCAAGCAAATATACAAGTACCAAGAGAGCCAAAATTGGCCAAGATCTGAAAGTACAATTTCTACTTATAATGGCATCAATCTGATAGCATCATGTGAAATTAGATGAAAAAATATGCACTTTAAAAAAAAATGGCACCTAAAAAGGAGGTCGGATGACCCCAAACGAAGCCTCTAAAGTTGCAAAAACTGGGATTACTCAGGTACAGTCACCAAAAACTGAATTTTCTGAAAAATACATGCATCAAAATCAAAAAATTTCTTCACCACTGCAGAGAGCACGAAATTATAGCCCATTTCAAAAAAAATTGCACCCAAAAAGGAGCAAAAATGAGCAAGTTATGGCCATTTGAAGTTGAACTACAAAATCAAAAATGCAAATGAGAGGGGGTCCAAAAATTTTCAAACCCTGCTGATGTGGTGCTGATGTCAGCAAGTCACTAGTTTAAATTTGACGGCCGTATGACCATCACAAAACTTTGCCCTCTTCTGACTGAGCGTCCGTACTGTACGGACGGATGACTGTGTAATCCGTACTATACGGAATTGCTGACTGGGCGAGCCACGTGGCAGATGACTAGGTGTACGGAAGTCTGCGTGTCATTGTACGGAATGCTTATCGGCTGGTTTGTACCACAAGCCAGTGGCCGCCTGCCACGTGGCGGGCGCGGTCCTCCGGTCTTCGGTTGACTTGTTTGCTGTCCGGTGGGCGGAACGGGTGCTGCCGGAGGCCGAGATGCCGACGGTGGAGGTTGAGGGTGCCGGTACTAGGCGAAGGAGCCAGTGTGGCGACGGCCGGGGAGGAGAGGCGCTCGAGGAGGACCTGCGGCATGCACGGCGGTGGTGCGGACGGAGATCTCCTCGGCGGCGGTGCGGAAAACGCTGCAGTGGCGGCGTGGACGGCAGGGAGCAGCGATTGGCTAGGACCTGCAGTCTGCGGAGATCGAGGCATGGGCGGGCCAGCAGACAGGTACACGGGCAGGCCAAGCAGGTAGTACGTGGCCTGCAAAAACCTGCGACACGCAGGTAGGAGGTACGGGGGGGGTCTGCGGACCCCCCAAAAACTTTTTGAATTTTTTTTTGATTTTTCCCTTTTTTTTGATGATTTTTTTTCAATTTTTTTTTTTATTTTTGATTTTTGAAAAAATATATTTAGAAAAAGAAATTTTTTTTTTTCTGAAAAATAATAATAAATTTTCGAAATCCGTACGATATAAGCAAAATTGGAGAAAAAAATTTTCTCACCAAAATAGGCTGACTTTATAACCAAAATTCATGGAAACGGCCTTCCGGACGCAATGGCGAGGTCGGATCTGGTCTAGGACGCCTCCAAAAGATGCTGCTCCTCAGATTTGCCTCTTGACATCACAATAATGCCTCTTTCAAGACGAATCAATGAAGCCCCAATGGCTCTGATACCATGTTAGATTTTGCCAAGATCAAGAGCTCAATGAAATGTACAAAATAGAGACACAATATAGGACAAGAATAAACTGTATTCTCATCAATAGAAAATGATCAACAATCATGAATCAATAGTTACATACAATGAATAGAGGCCTGCTTATATAGGCAAGGCCATATGGATGTATGAGCATACAAATATGACATGTGGCTCAATGAGAATCAAGGGTAGGTAGGAAATAGGTGTGGGTAGGTAGGAGAAATAATATAATATTCCACATGAGGTGGATCACCCACCGAAGGTGGAATTATCACTCCACAATAAGTGGATATGATAGTGTAATAACAAGATCAACACCATAGAAGGTGGAATTTCTCCTACACACACTATCCCAATGTGGCACAAACACCCAAGTGTCTCATATCCAAACTACTATGAAATGCATTATCCTAAGTAAACTTAAGTAAGTGTAATAATATCCATGATGAATAATTATTTACACAAACACCTCTCTTTCATTTGAACTTCCTTTTGTTCCCTTTGTTGCTTGTGTTAGCATGTAGTGCTTGAATTTCTCCCTCTTTGTTTGGACCCATTCCTCTTGTAATTAGTCGAGATTCTTCTTGAGTGCAATCGTTCTTGAGTTGATCGAATTTCGGTAGTGTCGGTTGAGCACTAATGCCTTGAATAAAGGATTTCTAACTGGATGGTAATCCCTTAAGTGCTATTAGAGATAGCTCCATATCATCTACATTATTTCCAATAGTTGACAATTGGTCTTTCAACTCTGAAATCCTCATGAAATAGGATGTGATTGTTTCTCCTTTGTTCATGTAGATATGCATTAATTGTTGTTTTAAAGTGAGAAATCTTCTTGCATTATTTATTTCATATGAATTTCGAATGGTCTTGAACATATCATAAGTTGTAGTTAGTTTTGATATGATTGGAAGAATGTGATCTTTAACAGCATCAATTATTATTTTCTTAGCCTTGTTGTTGTTTCTTTTCCAGGTTGTTTTCTTCGATTCGTTTTCGGGAATCTTTGTATCTTCTTCTATGTATGTATCTAGTTCAATTTCTTGAAGAATTGCTATTATTCAAATTCTCCATGAGACAAAGTTGGATGCGCCTTCAAGTCTATCCTCCACTCTAACACTGTTCACCATGATTGTTCTTCCTTTGCTTCTGAATGCAAGTCTAAATTTTAATTTAAAAAGTCACTATCTTTTATTTATCTCTCTACCAACTTGGCTCTGATACCATGTTAAGGAATCTAGATCAAAGATAGAGAAAACAATAGTCTAATACTATATAGTAAGAACAAACTTTCAAGGAGATCACTGATATGAATATATTGATCACTGATGTATAAAAATGTTTGTGAATTAATATTTGATGAATATTATCGACTGCTTGCTGAATCATGAAATTTCCACTGTTATTGATTTCATTCCCAGCAAGTGTCGATGTCGTTGTATATGTATAGTAGTGAAAGGTCATGTCTACGTAGGGGCATGACTTCTATGTGGCTTATGCCACGTAGAGTCATGACCCTACGTAAACATGACTCTTCGTATGCATTAGTCACCATTATAGTTATTGGTTATGCATCAAAATATTTACGGTGCTCGATACTATTGGGTTTAATAATACTTCGACGTCGACTGTCATCATTTAATGCAATGATGACAGTCATTATATATATAGATCTCTCTCTCTCTCTCTCTCTCTCTCTCTCTCTCTCTCTCTCTCTCTCTCTCTCTCTCTCTCTCTATCTATCTATCTATCTATCTATATATATTGACTTTGAATGTCATCGGGTTTAATCTGTTGTAAGCAATTGGTAACATGTTAATGTTACTATCAATCAATATATAATGTGATAAATATATATATTGCTTGCTTCAATCCGAATGAGGCTACATCCTTAACAAGAAGTACTAGTTTCAAGAGAATACAAAGGTAAGATTTGAATTTTGGATGTGTTTCTAGTTGCTCCTTAAAATGGCATGGGTCATGGCCCACTTTTACATATAAATAGTGTATATAAAAATTATTATTATAATTGCTATTTTGGATTTGATTGTGTGAGTATTCTTTTTCTTCTCCTTAAGCTCTTGAACATTCTTAGGATGGTTTAGAGAGTGTAATCTGAAATGTCGATGCGAAAAATACTCACACAAGCAAATCTACAAATAATAATAATTGACATTATAAAATGTGAAAGTCTAGTATCATTAATTGTCATTATATTCTAATTGATACTATTAATTTGTTTAACAATAAAATTCATTTCAAAATTACACACACTAAAACCTATAAATTTATTTATAATTTAAAAAATTACACTTAATTATATATACTTGCTCATTCCATAATACAATACAATTACTATTTTTAAATATTAACAAATCTTCTGTTTCTGATGCATAGAACGTGGCATAATCCATGGTAGAGCTTAAATAACTTCTCCTGTTTAGATTCGACCATGATTGGAAAAAATATATTAACAGATCGATTACAATTATGTCAAATAACACACACCCCATTGCTGGCTGTTTACGTGACCATCTATACAAATGACGGAGAAATAAATACTTTGATTTTGGTCCACCTTGACAGATGAATGAAACAATTACAGAATGGTATAGAGTTTACTGAGCGTAAGAGGATTTGTGTCGAACGATTCAGATATATTGATCACTAAAATGGAAGATTTAAAACATAATTTCTGTCTGTATGTTGAATTCTGGTATAACCCAGAGAAAAAGAAATCCAAAACAATAACACTGAAAGCGTATAATGTGGTTCTGAAAACTATTCACAGTTACTATTAACATACATGTTTGAAATTAATAGTAGTTGGAATGCAGTATAACGAAAACAAAAGCATACCAGTGTTCTAAAATGTAGATTAAACTACCACCTCAAATAAGAAAGTTTGTCAAACCATTTTGTTCCATACCTTAGTATATTACCCTAGGAAGAATAAGTGAGAGCATCCAGCAGAGCCATCCTGTCGGCTACCACAACTCTGAACAGTTCGTTAATCTGAATTTCTATGGGAGCCATGCCGTCTTCCAATTCTGCGATAGAATTCTTTAAACACATCACCGAATGCCTCAATTCCAAATCCTGTGTTTCATCAACCAGTATGGACTTGCAATTTACTAGCAGATCGTACAGAGCCTGGGAAGATGAATCCACTTTATGCAGCTCGTTGAGAAAAGCGCGAAAGGTGCCCTTTTTACTGCGCCTTTCCACCTCTTTCTTCACTTTAAAGTAAAGGGCTTGAAAATCGGAGGCCCAGGGGGAGTGCCCGGCGCAGGGCAGCGGAAGGGAGCACCTTGACTTGCTCGAAAGGGCGGCGATGAGAAGGCCACAGATAAAAATGGTGAGATCCTTGGCCGCAAAGATTGGTTCCATTAATCTACCTCCTGCAGAGGAAGCCACCCGTTTTTCGCTCATGCGCCGCAAAATGGAGCTGCAATTCTCCATCAGAGATATGCTCTGAGCTTTGGCCGCCGACTGAGATAAATTGCTGAGAGCCGTTCGGGCCCTGACCAGCTGCCAGGTGCCGAGGGGGCCATTAAAGCAATGAAGCACAAGGTGAAGCTTTTCCTGGTACTCCTTCATGTCTCTCATTTTCACGCGCAGAGCATTGCATACATCAAGGAGCTTCACCATGTCATCTAGGGTTTCATCCATCCACTTTGAATTCTGGCCGATTTGGGGAAAAATAGCTTGGACCTCTCTGTGCATTGACAGGCACAGATCCAGCGCCTGCCGGAGCCAGCCGGCGCTCAGATAGTTCCCAAACTCTTGCAGCCGCTGGAGTTCTGCGCAGAGATGGATTTCCAAGTCGGCGTCAATTGCAGAGTTTTTTGTCGACGAGGAAGGGCGATCCTGGAAACTTAGGGCATACTGTAAACCCTGCAAACCGCCTGTTGTTTCTTTCTTCCTCTTGTCTGTTCTAATCTGGAAACTTTGAGCATACTGTAAGCGTCGCCAGCCTCCTTTTATTTCCTTCTTCAGCTTCTCCTTTGATAGACCTGCAAAACTTCGAGGAATCTGTAAGTTTGGCATACTGCCCATTATTTCTTTCTTCCACATCTTTCGACCGTGGAAGCTTAGAGCACGCTGAAAGCCCTGCAAACCACCCATTATTTCCTTTTTCTTCTTCTCTTCCAGTAGACTGGAAAAACTTTGAGATTTTTTGAATCCCTTTATTTCGTTCTTCCTCGTCTCCTCTGAAATTTCCTGCAAGCAGCTCATTATTTCCTTCTTTCTTTTCTCCTCTGAAATTTCCTGCAAGCAGCTTATTATTTCCTTCTTTCCTTTCTCCTCCGGTTGATCATGGAAACTTTCACCATACTCTAAGCCCTGAAAGCTTTGGACAAACTGTAAGCCCTGCATCATTTCCTTCTTCCTCTTCTCTTCCACTTGACCCGGGCAACCTTGAACGTACTGTAATCCCTGCGAACTACACATTATTTACTTCTTCCTCTTCTCCTATTTCAAATTGGAAACTTAGAAATTACAAACAAACACAATTTCAACTTGCTATTATATTATATTTGAATTAAAATTTATATCAAAGAACATTTTAACAATCACAATCACGAATTTAAGATTGAAAGTCACCTATAAATATCTTTTCCAGTTTTATAATTAATTGGCTGTAAGAATTTTATTGGTGAAGACTTTACTTATCATTCATCTCTATGGTGGAATAAATATATGTTTGACACATTTAGCATATGCTGAAATGGACCAATTCCTATCAGTTGAGTATCTGAAAGGAAAGTCAATGAAGGCCTAAAATTCATAATTGTCTTACCTCGGCAAATAATTTAGTGAAACTGTCAAAATAATATATCTTAAAACAGAACAAGAACATGCATTGAATATTTCACTGCATCCTTTCACCTCTGATGTTTTTTGTGGTCGTCTTCTTCCTCTTTTTTTCCTTTTTTTTTCTTACTAAGTCATGAATTTTCCAATCATTTTACTATTATCTCATTTCATTCTAATCAATCTAAAAGAATATAAATAAAGATGTAAACTAATCTTAGTCTTAGTTATCATGAAATGGAAGCTAATAAATGGATTTCCCTACTTCCCTTCCGTAAAAAAATCTCATTCTAAAATTTAATAAATAAATATTTAAGCATATCAACACCTATCTCGTTTAATTGTTAATGATCGAGTTCTTTGCCTCTTATTAGTTACATGGTGTTAGATCATAGATATAAAAATTGGATGACATCAATACATGGAGATAATGCCAATACAATGGTCTTAATGGAGTTGCACATTTATGCTATAGCCTCATCTCCTCTCTATTGTGATTGCACATAAAAACCTCATATATTGTATGTGTGTTTGTACTAGCAACATGAGCATCCCTCTATCAAATAATCAAAATTTATTATTGTCTCTTTTTGTTGCCTTAAATCTCTAGATATCCCAAAAATAGAATTTGAATGACAAAAATCTAGACTATCTACTAATACCTTGAAAAAAAAATTGAATAATTACAACCCAAGCCATAAATTTATCTTTTTTATGCATTGAATAGTTTAAATAAATATAGGCATTACTATCCACTTAGAGCTCCCTCACACTATTATGGAATATGTTGCATGACACATTTTATTTGAATAAAATGTAATGTATTGATTGTGGTGGAGATGATTATGGTTGATTAGACATCTAGTAGAAGATCAATAAGTTGAATACAAGCAAAAGTATGTTTTCTTTCATATATATGGTTAGTTTTTCATACTTCTTCTAGAATTTCTTCTTTTGTTACGGTAGCATAGGAACATATGCACTTTTCTTTATAGAAAATCATTAGTTTTTTCCTTTCTTATATGCTACACTTTGATCATTAGAATTGTTGAAATGACTTATGCAATACTAAACATAGAACTCATTATATTTGTAGGATATGTATGACACAAATACCTTATAAACAATACTACCAAATCATGTTTTATTAAAATAAATTTAATCTCTCCCCATATTTAAACGTTGGTCTTAGAAGAAAAATAAATTGGAAATGTACTATGTGGAAATCCAAACAAAGAAAAATTCATAGATATATCTTCTTTCTAAATATGATATAAAATAGAAGTGTCTAATCATAAAGGAAAAACCATATGATTTTCTCACAATAGATGTAATTACCATTTGTGTTGCAAGTTGTTAAAAAGTGCTTGGAGTGATAGTGTATATACTTTAGCCAAGAAGTATTGTAGTTAATTTATTTTTTTACTTATAATGTGAAGATTTTATATTTGCATACTTGTAACATTTTTAGATGATGCAAAAAAAACTAAAGATATATTCTTTATGTATGCACTGGATTTACATAAAGATTTAAAAATATTAAATTTAACCGCATTATTATGAACTTATTGGAGATAGGGGGGAGAAAGGGAGTATTAACATGGAAAAAAAAAACATTAGAAAGAGATTATTGAAATAAAATAAAATCCTAACTCACAAGGAATGCCCCTAGAACCATTTGTAATGCTATTAGATAATATAATAGACACCTAGTAAGATAATAGATACAAGTTAATAGAAAAGTATAACATACGTACATAAACTAACCATCAATAAAACTCGCAACTACAAGTTTTTGTTTTTTATTACTTTAGCAGGGAAAGGGCCATGAACCCTCACAAAACATTAACAACAGAGAGCAATAAAACAACCTCGGGCACTACATAGCCAAGCACCCAACACTGAACAAAGAAACTAGCCCTCAGAAGTAATAAAAACATACAGATGAAAGTAGCAATCCATAACCAACCTACCATACTGTCTCCACCCAAACCTAACTATACTAACATATAATTGAATAGAGTAGATAGTAATGATAGTTCCTAGATTCAAAATTAATAATAACAGTCTTAGGGGGCTCATAGGCCCCATAAGCCATAAGCCCAGAGAATTAAAAAGGAGCATCATAAACCATAAGCTAAAACAACTAGAACTATCTAAAACAATGTTCATATCAAAAAACCAACACCACAGTCACAACACTTCAAACCTTTGTTTGTGTAAAGCAACTCAGTTTTTTTCATTTTTCATCTTTTTCTTTTCTTTCACCATTTTGTTTATAGGATTAGAGTAAATCAAAGTGAAGGGCATGAGCACCTAGAATCATGATAATAAAGAGAACACAATGCTTTGCAAATGTTTATAGATGGTCTATGTCTCTACATCGTAATCCATTAATCATGTTTGAAATTGCATTCCATTAGACACATTTATGTGTGAAGGCATATATTATGTTATGTGATAAGAGTCTTAGATGTTGGTGAAACATTGCATAGATTTTTGGTTAATTATTTTCTCAAAATTTTTAATAGACGAAATGATGGCCATGGGCAATGCAATAATAGTTGACATTGGATTGCATTGACCTATATTTGTAGAATTTTTTTATGAATCATGGAGACTTATCAAGTGTTATTTCATTAGTGATTTTCTAACTTTTAAAAATTGATAAGTCAATTAGATAAAATGTTATAGTACATATTAGACCCTTAATCTATGTTTACGATAGATATATTTTAATATAAAAATGTGTATAATCAATATTATTGCCAAGTTTGGTGCATTCTAGAAACACATAATATTATTGGAATTTAAATATTTTTAACTATATTCATGAATTCATCAACATGATTAAAAAATCACTTATAGTACTTCTCTAAAATAAAGATAAGACTCCAATAAAATATTATATACTTAAAATTTATCATAACAATGTGAAAATTTTAAATAATGTAACCGATTCGCCTCTCCTCACCTTATACTGTATAAAATATTAATTTACAGAAAATTCTCTCTGTTTAACCGTGACACCTTCCAATACAAATACTGATAATAATAAAAATAAAAATATAGAATATTAGGAAGATCACTCCGATGACGTCAAATTCAAAACACATATAGTTTAGAGCGATTGGCGTCATCCGGAAATCAATTTCAAAACTGCTTTTTGATTGCCAGCTAGCATCATATGTTTCGAATCAAATTCAACTATCAATGTCAACTCAATTTACAGAGTCACATTCAATTTTATCTATAGCTATTCAATTTTATTAGAGTTGTTTATATTTTCAATTTTTGTGAAAAATTAAATTAAAATGTAGGCAGGCTGTTTTGGATATCAAGTCGTTCTTATTAATTTATTAAAAATTAAAAATACGTTGTATTTTGATGTTTGAATAGACAGTACGCTGTCAGACTACACCATTTTTAGAGTCATCACTAGTGTCTGTAAATAAAATTGGCTAATTGGTAAGTCTTTTATTTATTTATAATGAAACACGTAATATAATTGTAAAGGAAAATGACCTATCCCTAATATGTATATACATATATAAATTAATCAGAAATTAAATAGAAACTCTCTATTTTGTTAGATTTTTTACTCAATTTTTTTATTATCAAAGATTTGTGGTATTTTGAAATACTTTGAAGAGGTTACCTAAATGTCACTCCTTTTAGTACTCCAATTGAAATGTTTCTCCAAGAAATCTTCCTTATATGCAAATGGTTTGTTTAATGACTATTTGTCCTTTATTAGGAATTGAATGTCCTCAAATATAAAGACATAACAATAAATCATATTAAATGTGTACCAATTCGACTTAGTGTGGGAATAAAATAGGTAGAAATCGACAAAAAATGAGTTTGAACTTTTGAATTTTAGGGGTCAAATTTGCAATGATTGCTTTGAGCTAAGAAAATAATATTGTTTATGTAGGAAATGAATGCCTAGATACAAATGGCACAATGAATGTAATATGTGGAGATGAATAAGGTATAGTCAGATATGCAACAATATGAGTAAATAACAATAGATAAAAGATTAAAGAATGAACCTAACTTTGTATGAGTATGGTCTATTTGCCGATATGTAAAATTGCACTAAAATATTCTCTAAAAAAACACAAAATATATGAAATATGGCAGAGTTGGTATAAAATTTCAACATTACAATATTATAACCCCTCGAAAAGCTTAAACAAATTGTAGCCTTTATATTTGACCATGGTTGAAACAAATACATTGAAAGATCGATTACATTATAGACAAATTCAATATCAAATTGAAGAGAGTTCACTACTAGTAATTTACATGGAGAGTTATACAAATGGAGTAGAAATAAATATTTTGATTGTGAACCACCTTTGATAGATGTTAGATATAAAATGGTTAAATTTAGCGAATATAAAGTTAAACTATCTCTCAAATTATTTTTTCTTAGTCCCTACCATGTGGTAGGTATTCCATAGTAATCAATTCAAATGTGGAATTAGACATAGTTGACCAACTGCATGATTTTTTTCTTCTTTTTAAAGTTTAATTGCTTATTCTTATTTTTTTAAATTAATTTTATTTTTAAAACTAATCAAATATGGAAATCATTTTTGAAATTGGTAAGGTAATGTGAATTCAAATTCATTACATAGCCTAACATAAAAATAAAATTAGCATACAACAAGGATGTGGGAACATATTAGAATGAAATTGTTACCTGAATTTCGCTTCCAACTCAATCAGGTAGAGCTGGGACAACATTTGCACTAAAAGATTAAAAGTACATATCTGATTATGTAGTGCTCATACAAGAGAGATGCTATCAACTGAAGCAATTTATTCAATGCAAGTGTTCTTTCAAGAAACAAGAGTTCACAACTGTATAAAAAATTGCTTTCTTTATTCATGAACATCAAAAGTATAGTGTCCCACACAAGCCGTGGGAGTAACTGATTCAATGCATCATAAGAGAAAATTGTACATTTGAAAATGAAGAACATAAGAAAAGAATAGGGATCCTTCATTGCCTAAATGACGAACCCTAAAGTTGAATTGTTGAATCTTCGTCTCCTTCCACTTAGATTGCTTTAGAAGTTGCTCTGTTGCCTCAAAATTTTCTGCAAGAGATGAAAAAGGTGGTGTCAGAGCTCAGGATGCCTAATCAGTTCGTATGTAACATTAACAAACATATAATTTACTCTGATAAGGCATTCAATCAAATTACACAGTCATTTCAGGCATCAAAGAAAAGCAAAGAAAGTCATATCATTGTGCAGATATTGGTATCATATTTAAAACCGGTATATTAAATATCAACATGTGGAGTAAAATGGGCTCCCACAAGGGTTGAGCCCAACATGTTGTAATCCAGTATTTGACAGAGGTAGGGATCTTTCTCGTTTCATGGTAGTCCAATCAAGAGGGGGTTCATCATTCACAACAGTGAATTAAAAAGTTCATTGGTATAAATAACAAATCACTGCTCAATGGGACCACACTGAAACATTAAAGATCAAGCGGTTAGGTCACGTCAAGGATCAAAGGTTGGATTTATGTCATGTTTGAATACTCTTATGACAGATTTAGAGAAATAGCAATCCATCAAGGGATGCAATATCAATAATTATTAAGGGCTATAACTTAATCATTGCCTCAACCTTCTCAATCTTTGGAGTTATTAGACATAGTGATGAATTTAGATTTAAAGAGAAGTTATCAAAAGATTAGAAGTTACAAGGGTTCGGTACACAATCACAACTAGGCAACCCCAATACCAAGGTGCGGTCCTAAGATAATTAGAATAGTGGATCATTCATTAGAGAAACATACACTCACATAGCAGTCACAGCGATCCTTCAACATACAAAGAAACTATTATTTGTTAGATGTGTATATTATAGTGCACATAGAGCACCACATCAAGCTAAGATCTATAAAGCACAATAGCTTCATAAAGACAAAGTAAAATCTTCATTGTAGCATTTGCAAAATCTATAATGAACCTACATTGTCAAAAGATGCACAGATCATAAGGTAACGTAACAGCAAACAAAAGGAGAAATATTTTGTCTATGAGTTTGATGGAGTTTGACAGTAAGAGAGAAGCCCTCTTACATAGTTAAGAAAGATGCAAGGGGATAGGAAGCATCAAAACATACATTCAATAATCACAGTAAACATAGGGTATGAATTAAAATGACAACAACCAATGGACAGTCACATTGTTGTGGCAATAAGTAGAGTGGACAGAAAATGATACTAGATGATTGTCTCAATATGGGTAAAATACCACATATCTCCACCAAAAGGCATTTTATAAGCATGATAGTGGTTGTGAATGAAGGAGTCTTTGATAGTGAATAAATGATAGAGAATATGAGAATCTTCTCACCATTACAAGGATAATAAAGATGTTGATAGCAATCAAAGAAAGATTTATCCGTGAGCAATCATGAAGGATCAAGTACCAAATAAAAGAGAGCTACAACATCCCCAAAATAGTGATCTAATTCACTGTCAAATAGACAAATGAAGTTTATGACAAAGCAATGACAAATGACACAAAGAATAATACATTGTCACTACTATAAAGTTACAATGAATATGAGTTCATCCTATCACCTAGGGTTTCATACAAAAGGTAGATAGAGTCATTCATTGGTATCAAAGAGTAGTCATAGATCTTAAAAATGTGTGATTAGCATTCAAATATTTGAGATTAGAGGTCACTTGAGAAAGAGGTCTAGAACAAAATGATACTCTTAAAGATGTAACAGAGATCATCAAAGCATGTATAATGGGTAAGAAGTGGTGTATGACTATTTGATGATAACGGTCTAAGCGAAGGCATTAAGTTTAGCAAAGAGCCCTTTTGGTGCACATTCATTGAACTCATAGTCAATACCATGAAAAGAATGTTGCAAGAAGACCTTAACAATGATCAAGGGTGCAAACAACAACAAATCTCTATCAAAAGGATAGTATGAAGATTAATAGATAGTTCTTTGATAAGCTAGCAGCCCTAGTTCATAATAAATATCAGTCAAAATGTAGAAGACATAGATAAAGAAGGGTTTGCAGCCACAACAGTTTTTTCTTTTTACATTCATCTCCACCATATTCAAGTATGTAGTCCCCATGAATAGTCATCATGATTCACAAGGGTATCAGTCTTGAAGAGGCAATCATTGTTTCATTCACAATGAAATGAAGCCACTATGCACGATTTTGAAAGCTCAGAGAAAAAATAAATACAAGATGCAAGAATCACAACTGTCTACAAGTCGTAAGGCCATTTCTTCTTCTTTTAAATAAAAAAATATAGCTTCAAAATGCAGCAAGCGATATACATAGGCAGTGATAATAATGACATTGATTTTCAGTCAAATGGAGCTCAAGTTGAGAAAAGATACACAGAGAATGACGTTGCTGAAAGAAATGTTTTGGTTCACAAGTGAAGAAAAGCTTACCATGATGGCCAGTTGTTGGAATTATACACTCATATGAGAATGGTTGATGTTGTCATTGATGGCAACCAACTAGTAATATGGTTCACGGGTTACACTGGCAACAGACATCATCTACCGGCACCGGTAGGCACTACAAGGTTATTCATCAGCATCCAATCTACACCGACAGTAGATCACATCGACACTCTAAACCGACATAGAAATAATATTCTTTTGTATTGTAAAATTATTTGTATAGCTGACATGATGTATTGTAAATACTCATATATGTATGAGATCTTGTAGGTCATTTTATAAGTAAGCAAGGAATGTAATTAGGTTATGAATGTAAGCGGTATATGAGAGCGAATAAATGTATATGCATTATGATGTAATTATTTTATGAGCAAATAAGAGTAGAGCAGAGCGAAGAAAGGTTTATGGAAGAGTTATCTGACAAAGCTTAAACAGGTACTGAATCCAGCATTGCAGATGCTATTTTGAGCAGTACATTATCATTGGATTTAACCATCCAATTGTAGTCAGTGGGACTCCATTTTTTTATTGAGCAGTGAGCTCTAGGTTGTTGGCCTTCCTACATGTGCAGGCCCCTATTTTATAAGTAATATTTATTCATATTGGCCAGTGAGTAAATATTGTGGGTCACAAATCCCACCGAGGTTTTTCCCCTACCGCACCAAAAATATTTGTGTTATGGTGTGCATTGATGGTTATACTTTTGTTTTTCTTTACTGCATTATTATTTGCTTACCGGTATATTAATTTGGGTTATAAAGTTGCAAACAAATTTAAATCTTTTGTTTACCGATTAGACACTGATTCACCCCCCCCCCATCTCAGTGTCTTTGAGACTGATCAAGTATCTAACAATTGGTATTAGAGCCTAGTCCTCTATTTGCAGAAGCCTAACAGTATGAGGAAGATTCTGAAACCAGTACAGATGGAAAGTTTGAGACAACAATTTGAAGGAGCTCTTGAAGATTTTGATGCAGAAAAATTGAAGAATATCAAAATGGAAGATGAACTCTGAACTACTCAGGAATTCATCAAAGCACTTCAAGATAACCTGGTTATAGCAAAGAATAAGAGAAAAGAATTACATGTGTAATTGCAAAATCAAGATGATGAACAAAAAGGAAACTCTTAGAGATATTGTAGAGAAATTGAGACAAGAGAATAGTAACATGAAGAATGAGATGCAAGATTTAACCATGAGATTATGCAAGGATATTGAAGATAGAAAGAGGAATGAAGAAGATTTGGCTAGAAGACTTAATAAAAGATCACATCAATCTCTAAGGCTTAGTTATGAAAATGATATTCTTAAAAAAGATTTGATTCACATGCAACATGACAAAGAGGAACTTATGAGACAAGTTATCACTTTAGAAAGTGAGTTGATCACTGCAAATGAATACAAAGACAAATTCAAGAAAAGTTCATATAATCTTGATGATATGCTGAAAAGTCAAAAACCTGATGGAGAAATAGTTGGACTTGGATTTGAACATGGAGAAAGTTTTGGGAATGCAAACAACCATGATCACAACAAACCGGTAAGGCAGCCTAATGCTTATAAATTCAATGGGAAATGTTTTAATTGCAACAAATTTGGTCATAGAGCAAATCAGTACAGATTTAGGAATAATCAGAATACTTGAACTTACCCACCGGTCAATGTTCTAAATGCAATAAAAATGGTCATAACTCATACAATTGTAGAATGAATGTGAAATGCTATGTTTGTGGTAGATTTGGACATTTATCTAATCAATGCAGAACTCAAACCGATCAAGGTTATGGAAAAGCTATTCAGAGAAACAATGTAACTTGTTATGCATGTAACAAGATTAGGTATATTGTAAAATTTTGTAGAAACAAGACTGTACCGGCGAACAATAAAGGATCTAATGACAAAAGCAAAGAGAAGGTGATTGAAATCAAGTAAGAATTTTCTAAACAATGGATTAGGAAAAGATATTAGAGGATTGATGAATCTGTCACTTCACCGACAGAACAGAGTAATCCTGCACCGGTAGGAGATTCTTCATCTAACTAAGAAATCCTTAGGGTAAGGCAACAAATTGAAAATCATGCATGTACCCTCGGTTGGTGGTATGAAGTTATAATTCTTCTTTACTGGCAGATATGTGGATTTTTCACTTCACCGACGAAGCATTTATTGCAGTTGTAAGTTACTTTTTGGTTATAAAGGCATTGTAACTTCTCATTTCATCTCACCAAGCATCCAAGCATTCGAAGAGAGTGAAGTTGAGCAAAGGCATTCTAAAGGCGAAGCAACAAAGGTATTTCAGAGCATTCAAGGATTTCTCAATTAAAAGGTATTTATCTTTCACAATGGCTTCCTCATCCTCCGTTCCTGAATTCGTAGCAAACCCTGCCATTATAGAGAACATAAAATGACCTAGACCCATTTTTAAAATCATTCCTAAGATAGCAAAATTGGATGACTCCATTGGTGCATTTTCTAGAATCCCAAAGGGAGTTGCATTTACTTGCATACATTGTAGCATAGAAAGTTTAGGGTCCAAAGATTTGAGGAACATGTACATGAATGTTATCACTGACAAGAATGGGGTAGTATTTAACCAGAACATAAGGTAGTTGAGGATTTAGGTTTCATTGATATCCTCCATATGTTGGAATTCTCATATACAACCGTCTGCTATGTTCTTAGCAGGGTTCATGGTGAATTTATGTGGTTGGACTCAGTTTTTAAGACCACTAAAGAGGTTATAAGGGATATTATTGGTTTACCATCCACTGGCACTAGGCCTGACAAGAAGAAGAAAATCCCTAACAAAGAGGTTATGAGATTAACTGGAGCTACATTAGACAACACATCACTTTGGGTAATGATATAAAAGATGACGATGTTAAATTTGCAAGTATGGTCATTGGTTATAAAGTTGCTCATAGTAATAGGTTGAATTTTGTATCTAGTTCTTGCATTCATAGTGCTCATGAGATGATATTAAACAATGCTAAAATTGACATTTGTGAATGGTTAAAGGATGAATTGTTAGAGAATTTGCACAAAATCAAAGGTGATAAGAAAGGAACCTTTAAATTTGGAAGTCTAATTGTGTGTTTAATGGTTTACTTTTCAAAGGAGATTCTTGATATAGGACATAAGGATTTTGCCTATGATATTTCTATTGGAAAATAGATAAAAGAGGCAATTACTGATATAGGATCTGATGGTGATGAATTGGTAAAAGACTATTTCAAGAATTTTCAAGATAAAATGAGACAAAGGGAAAGGATTCCCCAAAGCATTGTGGATAAGTATGATAAACAAATATGCTTTGTAGTGAAAAGAGATGAAATTTGGATGGAGGCAGCTAGACCCAAAACTGTCTGGATTAGTGAGATGGAATATGAGGTGGATTCTCACATCTTAGATTCATATGCTAAAATACTCCTAGATGCTCCACCGGAACAACCAGAGGAAATATTCAGTAATGCTGAAACTATTGAAAGTGGTGTTGCTATGATGAAGTAGAGGAAGAAAAGAGAGAAACTAATGAAAGATGCTTCTAAGATGGTAAATGATGTTAAAGAAGGATTGATGAATCTTGGTGGTATTGCTGCTAGTGTGATAGAAAGTCAATCAGAGCAGAAACCTATAGCTCACATTTCCCTTATGGCTACTATATCTGATTCCAACACTGATCATTCAGCCGAATTCAAGAGAGTGGACAGAAAGAAAAGAAAACCCTCACCAGCACCTGCTCCATCTCCCAAGAAGTCAAGGACACAGAGAAAGAAATAACAGGTTGTAAGAGAGCCCAGTGGTCCGAAGAAGAAACCTGAACCTAAGGCACCAGATACTCTTTCACCAGAAGAGTTGATCAATGAAATCACCCAAGATGGTAACCTTGGTAATGTGAATAAATTCTATCATTCTTTCAAGGATTCAGATAAGGATACTATAGAAGAAAGTATTATTTTATATCTTGATATATACAAGAAAGTTCTTATTGAAGTTGTAGATGATCTGCCCAATGATTTATACTTAAGATTAGAGGCTAAGAGAATGTTTGTCATGGAGCTTGACAAGAAATTAAAGGTAGAAGCTCTATTAGTTGCGTATCCTGTTAATTCCAAGTAGAAAAATGATGATCTAATATCTGAAGCCAATAGAATATTTTTTGTGAGTGGTCACCGGCAGGTTAGTCTTATGACCGACAGAGTTAAAGAAATAATAGATGAAACAGTGGATAAGGGGGATATATTTTTTGTTGAGAGAGAGTAGAAAGAAGAGAAGGATAGATAGAAAATGGACAAGTCATTTACCAAAGTATATCAAAAAGATAAAGGTAAAGGGAAAATTGGAAATGTACCTGATATCACAATTAAGGATAACCTTCCTCCATCAGCACGGGACACCTCACTAATAACTGCAGAGGCACCAGCACAAACAGATAGTCAACTTGAAGAGAAGGCAAAGGAAATGACAAAGGATGACATAGATCTAAAGTCAGACATTCTTTTTACTATAAATGTGGACACTCGAGACTTTAATATTGTCATGGATAAGGAATTAGCTAAAGTTAAGGAAACAGAAACCATACTTGATGATACTCAGCCTAATATTGAGATACCAGTAGAAGCAGAAGCGGAAGCAGAAATAGGAATCGAAACTAGAACAAGGCATGAATAGAGTATATCTGAATCGATAGTCAGCAAGGCATACAGTAAGGATAACAGTATGGATGAAAATAAGGTTGAAAACAAAAGTGAGAATAAGGAAGAAATAGTGAATAAAGAAGAGGTTAATGATGAAAGCAAGATAGCAGAAGTGGTTAAGGTTAATGTGTAGACATCCGGAGAAGATGAGAAACCAACTGCAGAACTTAACACTCCGCCTAGCACTTCCACCATGGATTATAGACCAACAAATGTTACAGATGTACTTCTAGATTCAATAAAGAAGATCACATAATGCAATGCCTTAGCATTTAAGGCTATTGATGATACTTTACCAATTTTGCAAATGATTACACTAATCTTTGCCCTAAAATTCCAATGGAGAAGGTATATTGTGAACAAATTTGATTTTTTTTTGAAACATTGCCCGCATTCGTCGGAATTCCGATGATCATTCAATATATGTTTGTGGCAGAGAAGGAATTGGCAACAACGTTTATGTTTTTTACAAAAGTGCTTGCATTCGTAAAAATTCCGACGACAATGGGCATTACTTGAAAAAAAAAAAAAGACCAAGACATTTCAAATGATTTCCGTAGCCTCTTCCCATTCTCTCGTTGCCGCCCTAGCAGTGTATTCCCACCCACAGTTCCACCTCTATTTGCTAGAATCCCCCAGCATTGCCTCCATCACTACTCATTGCTTGTTCCTGGTCATAGTTGTTTAGGCGGGAACCACTCATGGTCAAGCGGTTAACTGGTTTTTGTTTGATTTTACTGTGGAATTTTCCTGCAGGAACTGGAACAAAGCGTCGTGGAAGGAACTGGTTTTTGTTCAATCTTTCACTCTGCCACGGAAGGAACTCGAACAAGGATTGAAGGCCCCCGCCTTCATGGCCACGGAAGGAACTCGAACAAGGATTGAAGGCCCCCGCCTTCATGGCCACGGAAGGAACTTGAACAAGGACTGAAGGCCCCCGCCTTCATGGCCACGGAAGGAACAATATAGTGACAAACCCTAGCCACGGCTGGTTTTTTCTGGGCAAAGGAAGCAGCATAATATATCATGAATAAGTTGGTCATCGAAGCATTGTTGGGGGTAATTGCCGAGTCCGAACCCAACATTCCCAGCCCCCCCACCCCCAAGTGGTGGGCATTGGCATTTACCAATAGCAATCATCTGGGCCGACCTCAAAGCGAACACACAGGGAGAGGTTTTTTTTCATCTTAACACTTTTTGTTTTCATGTACATTTGAGTGAAGTAGACCACAGCTGCAATTGTTATGGAACCCAGGAAGCTGCTTGAAATTTCATATTGATCAACCTTGTGAGTAAACCATGGCTCCATTGGGTTTGTCGTAACAATTTCAGCACCATCCATGATTAGTCCATCATCTTTCATGATTAACAGTAGTGAACTTATCCAATGTCACATAACACCATGCAATGAAACTTAAGACATAACTCATTATTCTTTTGTATGAGATTTTTTAACCAAGATTATCATATTTCATCTTGTGTGATAAGTTTTGGCATGGGAATCAACTAATAGACAACATAGATATTTATCATCAACCTCCTTTTTTTTCACCAAAGGGATAAAAATTTATTAAACACAACGAGAATTACAGAGAAAGAAAGTAGATACATAACCTAATCTAATCTCCATTTGCATAACCTAAGAAGGTAGATACAACTAAATAATCTTGAAAGAATTGCATATGAAGGGCACTATTAGAAAAGAACTTATGTACCATGCTAGTCTATGTAGCTACTACTAATTATTGCATAGAAATAGATGCATGTGTTAGAATGTGTTGAAATAGTAGCTAGCTTGAATAGGACAGGCCCTATAAATGTAACTTATAATTTGGTCTGACTCTAATTAGGTGATGTAACTTGTGGTCCTATATTGAATGTAACTTGTAGATAGGGTGATGTAACTTGTGGTCCTATATTGAATGTAGCTTGTAATTTGGTCTGAATGTAACTAAGGAGAAATATTCAAAAAGTATAATAATTACACTAATACATATATCACTCTCATGCCTTCCCTAATTTGATATAAGGTCCCTCTATCATGTTAATGCATGATAGCCTCGGTAAGATAAATGATTGAATGAGAGATAAATGAAATCTCTCATTCAATCATCTATCCTATTGATAAACTATGATGAAGACTTCAAGCTATTGTTCCTTCATTTGATCGATGATCATTCTTAAATTTGTGTATATTCAACCATACTTGAAAAGTTCAATCAATGCTTAACTATCGATAATCATCGGTTGTAAATCTCATAGCACAGAATACCGATTGGTATCGGTTTACCTTAAAACCAATGCACTTCGATTAATATCAGTTAACATATTAACTATGAACACTGATTGTTATCGGGCTTAACCAATGCACTTCGATTAATATCGATTAATATATTAGCTGTGAACATTGATTGTTATCGGGCTTAACTAATAACATAGACACGTCGATTAAGTATCAAGTGGTTTGTTAAGTGATATACACCGATTTAGGTTTCTATCCTCCTCCTTTGTTGACATCCCCTCCCCCATTGTCTAATATATCTATGACTTTTCCAACAACTTTTAATATCACAACAAGAGATAATTTTGTATGAGTTTCTTAAAGCCAACTTTATTACTCTCCCCTTGAAAAATTGAAGAAAAAACCATAAACAAAATTAGGACAATCCTTTTTTCAAGCATCATCAACTATTCTAGTAGTGAATGTCATGATTTGGAGATTAAAATTTAACAACTTATTGTAGTTCTAGTAACATTTAAATAATAGGTGACAATGAGTTATACACTCATCATATCCCTTCTAAATGACATTTAAATAATAGGTGACAATGAGTAATAGGATCAGTCATTGGATCCATTCTTCCTTGTGGATGTTAGTACAACCTAAGTTTGATAAGATTTTGGAATAGTTCCTTTTGAGAACCCAATTGGGTGAGTATTGTTACAAAAAAAAGTTGAAGAAATGAGATTGTGTCATGGTGAATGATGTGCTTCCCTATGAGCTCTACATCAATACTCCAGTGACTAAGAACCTCTAATCAGTTTCTTAATTCCCCAAAACTCACCTTCAACAATGAGATGGCTAGCTAGAGACACAACTAGCTTTAAAAAAAAAATCCCTCCTTCCCAAAATTGCTTGTTTCTGAGCAATTTCAACTTTGGATGTTGCAAAGGTTGCTCACTCTCTCAAGTAGCATCCTCATCTGGTTTATAGCAGAGGTATCTGATAGAGCTTAAATCGGTACTGAATCTAGCATTGCAGATGCTATTTTGAGCAGTACATTATCATTGGATTTAACCATCCAATTGTAGTCAGTGGGACTCCATTTTTGTATTGAGCAGTGAGCTCTAGGTTGTTGGCCTTCCTGCATGTGGAGGCCCCTATTGTATAAGTAATATTTATTCATATTGGCTAGTGAGTAAATATTGTGGGTCCCAAATCCCACCGAGGTTTTTCCCCCCACCGGGTTTCCTCACCAAAAATATTTGTGTTATGGTGTGCATTTATGGTTATACTTTTGTTTTTCTTTACTGCATTATTATTTGCTTATCGGTATATTAATTTGGGTTATAAAGTTGCAAACAAGTTTAAATCTTTTGTTTACCAGTTAGACACTGACTCCCCCCCCCCCCCCCCCACTCTTAGTGTCTTTGGGACTGATCAAGTATCTAACACCAGTTACTTTTCAAGAAAGTTTGTAAATCATTTTAAAAAAATATTCCATTTGAACCCTACGAAAACCCAACCATGGCGGTGTCCAACACACACACACATAATCAACAAAAATGTGCCCTTCACCCATGCTTGGTGCCTTCAGTCATTTCCAAAAGAACTTTTTCAAACCCTCGAACCAAAAAAATGAACCATGGAAGCACCTTTGAGAAAAGAATGAAAGTGTTGAATGCCAAGCAAAGGAGAGAAATGACGTTTTAGGGTTTCTTTTTCCCTAAATATATCAATTGAGCCTAAGACATTTTTTGCCTTTGTTTTTATTTTTCTCTCTCCTTACTAATACCCTCGTGAGCCTTAGGGGTGGTTGAATAAGTGTTTTGCATGCCTTTTAAAGTATTTTTTAATTTATTAAGTGATTTATAAATTATCACTTAATAACTATTTGAATATTTATTAAGTGATAATTTATAAATCACTTAATAAATATTATTTTATGAAAACTAAAACATGAGTTTATTATAAATGAAATAATAAAAATATCTAATAAAGTGATTAACTAATTTATCACTTTATTCAATAACTCACTTATTTACATTTATAATGTGGACTTAAATATAAATGAAATAAAGAAAGATATTTATTAAAGTGATAATTAATTAATCACTTTATTAGATATTTTTCATATTCATATTTATTGAGAAGTCAAAGATTTTTTTTGCATTTATGAGGGAATGCGAGCCTTTTTAGAGATATTTAGGGGTCATTTAATGCACTATAATTAAGAACCTTTATGGTAAGGATTGATGAGGCTTGACTTTTTTCTCAAGCACATCCCCTTTTAGACTTGTTTAGAAAAAATAGGCTTTTTGAGTCTGCTCGACAAAGAGGAGGTGGAGTCCTATTTTCTTTGATTGCTTTGGGAAAGCATATATATCTCTAGGTAGTCATTATTGAAGGGAGTTTTGGCTATTCACTTGGTGTATATTGTAATTTTCTGAGTTCTTTTGCAAAATTGGAGAGTTTTTGTAACTCTTTTTTAGAGTAACACAACATTGTAACACCTTTTAGTAGTAGAAATAATTAATCTTAGGTTGTGAGAAAGAGTATTTTTTCCTCTTAGGACTGTGATTATTTAGCCTTCCTATGAACTATTGATGCAAAGATTATGATTTACTAGGTTGTGTAAGAGAGCCTTAATATTACTGGTTTTATTACATGTGTTAGTTATTTGTGTAGAGTTTGATAATCTTTTGGTACATCACCTTAGATAGGTTTCATTTTTATGCAATCCTTCTTACCCTTTTCTCTGCAAAGGCATTAGTATAAGGAGTTATATGTGAAGTATCAATAGAAAGCCGACCTTCTTTGGAGGTTCTTTCCATCATAGGTGAGCCACAAGCCTGGAAAGATCCCATGTTTCTCCAAAATGCTAAGTTATGAAACTTAGCAAGGGTCCAATTTGATAGACAACATAAATAATTGTAAAATGTTTGATATCTCAAATATAGACCAAAGAAATGGAAAATGTGATAATTAAATAGCTCAAACATGGTGAGACTAGCCCACCTTGTCATCCTCTTATACTTTTGATTCATAAAAAAATTTAGTCCTTAATATAGCGGATGGTGAATGCTTGATGGCCTTACTCTTATCACTTCTCAATCATTCATCTCTTATCACTTCCACTCTCCCATTAATATCCCACTTTTATAATTTTCTTGTTTTATTCTAGGTCTGTGAAATCTATGAATTTAGGCATATTTATTACTGATTTTATAGTGTTTTTGAATTTATTGAAGGGTTTAAATTTGTGGGGTCAATTTCAAAGGAAAGGTGAAGAGAAAAAATATATATTAGAATTTACCTATAGTCAGCTGACTCTAATTTATTCATCCCCTCCATTAATTTTTTTTCTCAAAATTACTTAATTACTTAAGCAGGAATATAAGTTACAATATGATGTTAAAGTTGTGCAAATTTTTAAATGTGTAAGGTGTAAGTAAAATTAATTTATAAGTGCAAAATAAATACAGTTATATCTAAACAAATGACATAATTGTGCGTGAAGCTATGCTCATTCCTCCATTCATTACATATCCCTGTATACACTCATTCTCATACATTATTACACTCTTCTCATGAATTGATAAAGTTTTCCTATAATATTTGATGAAAATGGTGTATAATCATGAATGTATATCAATAACAAATAATTGTCCAATAGGCCCCAAGTTTATAGAATTATTCTAGACAACTTGAAAAAATATTGCATAGCTTGATGTACATTATTTAACCTAATTTAAATAATTCATTTAAAATGTAAGAAAATAGATAATATTCTATTTTATGTGTGTAGCTCTATTTTATTATAAAATGAGCAATATTCAACTCATGTTTAATTATGGTTGAAGCCACATCACTTGTTTTTCATTTTCAATTTTGATTTGTATAAGATATATAAGAAAACATGTTACAAAAGTTATATAATATAGTTTAAAACAAAAAATATAATATGAGACAAACAGTCTATGATTAGGTTGTGAGATACAATATTTCTTTAAATACGATAATTCTATTGTATCTACTTAATCTTTGTTTTGTGTTCAAATTTCAAAATCAAATCTTCTCACATAAATGTTCATAAATCAATTCAAGGCTTCAAAAAACCATGTTAATAAATAAATTAAATTTTTCAAATAAGTAAATTGTCAATTTTTTAATTTTTTATTTAAATGAACTTTAGAAAACTGTGTTACTAAAGATCAATCAATATTTGCTAATCCTTTAACTAGTTAGATTCAACTATATTGTAGTGGTAGGAACTAATCACTCCATAAAACTTGTCATATTTTAAATGTGTGATATTTTTTTTTTAAATTGAGATAGTCATGATTGTGACCTTGCTACTTTGACCGATAGTGACAAATCAACATTGAGAGAGCATAGAATCCTATGAATTATTTTAATTACTATTGTAAGATGTACATTTTTTTTACAGGTTACATTGAGATAACCATTACAAGAAATGATATAAATTCCTTAAAATAAATGATAAAATAATAAAGTAGAAATGAAGAGATCTAGAAAGTGGAAAATATTTGCATTGATCATCATATGAAGAAAATATTTCTTATTCATGTATATCCCATTATGACACACAAAAATAAAAATAAACAACCTAAGAGGAAATAAAAATGGCAATCTTTTGAATAAGTTAGTGTAAATCAGTAGACTTATCATCAACGGTTGTTGAAAGATTAATTAATATATAAGAATATTTTTCAAAATGACAGAGAGATAAGGATCATATTGTTAGACAGTTCAAATAACCGGAAGACAACTGAGAGGGGTGGGGGGGTGAATCAGTTGTCTCAGATTACTAGAACATTTAGCAATTAAAACTTTAATATCAGAACCCAAAACATTAATACCAGAATGCTTAAACCAAATACCAAAATATCAATTAAACCAATTAAGCATAAACAATAATTAGAGAATAAATACCATTCATATGACACCAAGATTTATACGTGGAAAACCTGGTAAAGGGAAAAACCACGGTGGGAAGCCTACCCACAGTTAGATAATACTTTTGTAGTAAGTATGTGAATTAAAATTGAGGGGCCTGCACTTGTAGGAAATCCAACAACCTAGAGCGCACTGTTGATCACAAAAGGAGTCTCATTGACTACATAGAAATCTAAACTACAATCCAGAGAAGTGATTCAACTACAAAGATAAAATCTCCTATGCCTGAGTACAGTTCTGGTTAAGCTCTATACCGGAGGACTAAATCCTCTTATATAAACCCAACTCGATCTCCAATGATCGACCAAATCCTCTGTCTGAATGATATTACATTATTTGCACATTACATATCTATATCCCATACAATGATGATCTATAATGAGATCTTACATCATATATATACAAACCCTTGACCATAAATAATCAGGTCAGCCACCAAACAATAAACCAATTACATAATTAAAAAACATGTCGGCCTTAGACCAAATAAATAATATCCAATACATAAGACATCCTGGAAACACATCGAGAGGTCCAATCCACATGTTACATTAAGCTGGTCCATAACCTACATCAACTGAGACCCAATATAGGTTCACACGCTAAAGCAATGTTCTCCATCTGCCAAGTCTTGACCATGATGACCATCAACATCTTGAATCTCCACCAAAAGATGCACCAACATCACTTATGCATATCATAAAAGATCTTCATCAAAGCTCTATCGGTGAAACCCTCGCTGGTACCACAAGCCAAGCTTCCAAGCAAATAGGATAGCATCTAATCACCAAACTAAAACCAACTTATTGAATATGAATATGAGTATCATGAACAATCCATATTCCATAACCAAATTATACTGGAGCATACTGGATCATGTCAGATGCAAAACAACCAGAAACCACTCATCCTACCAGGACCAAAAGGGTGTCGGTAAAGCATCCAAACAGCTAGTGTTGACATCAATGAAAAAATATCAATACAACACATAATCAATTCCTCCAAATGGACAACAATATCCCTCTTTGGCATTGATGGCAAGACTAGATGGGAAAAAAATCTAAGTACCAAGAAATGCCAAACAAGTCTCCCCCAATGGAAGACAACCAACAATATCCCACTCAAAGATATAGCAATGAAGTTCCAAAACAGAGACCAAACTCCCCTTGTGAATGATATCTTTGTAAAGCTCTGAATTACACATATATATCTCCCCCTAATGTATACAACTCCTTTAGTTTTTCTTTTTCACATCAATATCTCTCCCCCTTTGACATCAATGTAAGAAATCTGACAAAAATATCAAAGAAAAAGCATAAACCACTGAATCAAAAAGCTAACTACTCCCCCTGAGCAGTAGCTTTCCCACATCAGTGCTGGAATGAATAATATCTCTAATAATGCATACCAGACTGATGTCAAACTGCATCAATCAAGTCTCTACTGGAGGGGCAAAAACTCCCAATATGTCTCTGAAGTACTCAAATGATTCCTTAGGAAAAGGTTTAGTGAAGATATCTGCAATATGTTCTTTAGTGTTCACATAAACCAGTCTAACTTCATTTGCTTCCACCTTTTCCTTCAGAAAGTTGTACTTGATAGATATGTGATTTGTCTTAGAATGAAATACCAAATTCTTTCATATATTGATAGCAGCAGAGTTATCATAGTGAATAACTACCGGTCCAATGCAATGCACTTTGATATCCTTCAACATTTGCTTCATCCATAAAACATGTGTATAGTTAGTAGCAGAAACAACATACTCAGCTTCAGCAGTAGATAAAGAAGTACATGACTATTTATTGTTGATCCATGAAACAAGTTTCTTTCCAAGAAAGAAAGCTCCACCGAAAGTACTTTTTCAGTCACCAACATCTCCAGCCCAATTTGCATCTATATATGCGAATAAAGTAAATTTATCATCCTTAGGGTACCACAAACCATATTCTGATGTACCTTGCAAGTATCTAAAAAATCCTTTTCACTGCACTCTCATGATTTTCTCTAGGATCACTCTAAAATCTTGATACAATACAAACAACATTCATTATGTCAGGCCTAGCCTGAGTCAAATAAAGTAGACCTCCAATCATATATTTGTATCTTGTAGGATTTACTGGTGCAGAAACATCTTTCCTTGTCAATTTCTCATTTGTAATCATAAGAGTACTTACCAGTTTAGAATCTCCCATATCAAATTTCTTCAACAATTCCCTAGCATACTTAGTTTGATAGATGAAAATACCTTTATCAGTTTGAGTAATCTACAAACCTAAGAAAAATTTCTTCTCTCCAATCATAGACATCTCAAATTCATTCTTCATATTGTTAGCAAATTCCTTACACAAATTATCTTCACCTCCAAAAATAATGTCATCAACAAATACTTCAATAATCAGTATATCATCATCAGTGATCTTATAATATAAATTACTATCAGCATTACCCTTAGTAAAACCAAGCTTCAAAAGATATTTATCCAACATTGCATACCAACCTCTAGGTGCCTGTTTCAATCCATAGAAAGCTTTCCTTAACCTACAAACCATGTTTGTATCATTTGATAGTGAAAAACCATCAGGTTGCTCAATATAAACTTCCTCATCAAGATCCCCATTAAAAAATGCACACTTAACATCCATCTGATAAACCTTGTAGTTTTTATGGGTAGCATAGGCAAGAAATAATCTTGCAGCTTCAATCCTAGCTACAGGTGCAAAATTCTCTCCATTAACCATACCTTCCTTCTAAGAATACCCTTTACAAACCAATCTAGCCTTATTCCTTACAAATTTACCATCCTCATTCAATTTATTCCTAAGAACCCATTTAGTTCCAATAAAATTCTTATTTTTGGGTCGAGGAACCAAAGTCCATGTGTTATTCTTTTCTATCTGATCTAATTCTTCTTCCATAGCTTTCAACCAATATTCATCTTTACATGCCTCAATTGTTGATATCGGTTCAACTTGAGAAATTAAACATACCTCATTAGTTGCTAGTCTTCTTCTTGTCATAACTCCATTGTTCTTATCCCCAATGATCTGATCTTCAGAATGATTCAATCTCACATACCTAGGAGTCCTCTAACTCTCTGTTCCTCTTCCTGGTTCTTCAGTTACTGTAGAATATTCTGAAACTACCTTAGTAACTAGGTCAACACTCTGTTCCAGTAAAGGTGCTACCGGTTTAGATATAATCATTTCCACTACCAGTTCCTTCTCATAAGCTCTGATTTGACTTCTATCCAGCTCATCCACCTTGACATTAGTGCTCTCCACAATTCTCTACAATATTTTGTTATAACATCTATATGCTTTTCTTTCATTAGAATAACCAATAAATTTGCTTTCATCACATCTAGGATCAAATTTTCTAATAATATCATCTCACCTGATATAACATTTACTACCAAAGATTCTAAAATACTTAACTGTGGGTGTATTACCAAACCATAATTCATAAGGTGTCTTACTGATTTCTCCTTTGATATGTACTTTGTTGAATGTATAAACCGATGTTCTCATTACTTCTCTCCAGTAGATATGAGGTATACTAGCTTCCATCATCATTGTTCTAGCAGCATCCAAGATAGTTTTATTCTTCCTTTCCACAACTCCATTTTGATGAGGTGTCTGGGGAGTAGAAAATTGTCTCCTTATACCATTCTTCTCACAAAAGTTATTAAACTCATCGGATGTGAATTCTTCACCATGATCTGACCTCAAACATTTAATCTTTAATCTTGTCTCAGTTTCCACTTTAGCCTTAAAGATTTTAAACTTTTCAAATGCCTCAGATTTTTCCCTTAGAAAAGTAACCCACATCATTCAATAATGATCATCAATGATTAGCATAAAATATCTATCACCTTGAAAACTTTTAACTCTAGCAGGGCCACACAAATCAGTATGAATAAGATCAAGAACATCATTAGATTTATCTTGTATACTCTTAAAAGAGGTTCTGACTTGTTTACCCATTTGACATTCTTTGCATACCAGATTATAGGGCTTCACAATCTTAGGTATATCTCTAATTGCATTAGTTGAACTAATCTTCACAACGCAATCAAAATTCACATGACATGGCCTCTTATGCCATAGCCAACTCTCGTCAATTTTTGTAATCAAACATGTCTTCTTACTCGAATTCAAATGAAATATATTACATCTTGTTTGTGTACCGGTTGCAATCTCTAGGAAAGATCTATTAATGATTTTGCATTTTCCATCCTTGAACTGTAATTGAAATCCCTTATCCACCAATTGTCCTACACTCAAAAGATTATGCCTCAAACCTTCAACATAATAAATATTGTTAGTATTGTTCTTACCATCCAATGATATAGTTCCTTATCCTTTGATCATACATGTTTTGTCATCTCCAAATCTAACTAGACCGACATCATAATCTTGCAAAGATAGAAACTTCCCTTTATGTCCAGTTATATGATGAGAACATCCACTGTCAATTACCCATTCATCCTTGTCTTCAATTTTAGCAACAAGTGCCTTCTCTTCGGGTACATTATCTTCCAGTGCCAAAACATCTTCCTAGATAGCTAGGAACACCCATTCCTTTCCATTTTTGGAACCACTAGCAGAGTCTTCTACTGGTTCATTATCAAAATTAGTAATGCCCTCCTCATCCGCTATGTAGCATGATTTGTCTTTGTTTTTCCTGTACTTATACTTGTTCTGATATCCAAGATTAGGCTTAAAAGATCTTCTAACTCTTTCCTCAAATCTTGAATTCCTTTCAGGACATCTAGATACAAAATGACCAATCTTATTACATGCAAAACATTTAAAAGGTGCTTTTCCTTCATACTCACTTCCTGTCAATCCTTTAGGTACTCTTCTAGCAAATAGGGCTTCAAGTTGCTCAAATTATTCATCTTCTCTCTTCATATCATCCAATTATTTTGCATACAAATCTTTCCAATCTTGCTACTGGTTGATGATGTAGATGCATGAAAATAAAGTTCAGTCTTCACAACTCCAGAGGGTCCAAATTCTTTAAGCTCAAAAGCAGATAATTTCCCAACCAAGGTATCTCTATTGATAGATGTATTAGCCATTGTTCTCAACTCATTAATTGCAGTAGCCTTCATCTTGTAAGCCAGTGGTAGGGCTCTCAGGACTTTAGAAACAATTTCATCTTCACTCAAAGTTCCACCACAACATTGAATTCCCATAACAATCTCATTTACCCTTTCCATGAATGCAGTAATCCTTTCATCTTCTTCCATCTTCAGGTTTTCATATCTCACTCGACAACCATCAAGTTTAGAAATCTTCATTGTAGGGTCACCTTCATTAAGAGCCTCCAACTTATCCCATATAGCCTTTCCAGATGATTTGTCAGTTAATCCCATTGTTTGTTGATCAAAAAGTGCACATAAGAGGGTTTCTCTTGCTCTACAATCATTCTCAAGCTCCTTATCCATGTTTTCCAGAGGAGGATTACTAGATGTCAGATTATAAGGTGAAACACCATTCTATGTGATCTACCAAATCTCCTTGCCAAGATGTATCTCAGATGAGTCTCCATCTGAATCTTCCATACTATGTAATTTGTTCCATCAAGCCTAGGAATATTTCTAGGAAAGATAGCTCCAGATGAACTAGATGAACTTGAACTGTTAGTCACCATAGGATCTTCCTCAAGCGGTTAAGCTTTTTGCAGAGAGGACCAAAGCACTAATACCAATTGTTAGACAGTTCAAATAACCAGAAGACAACTGAGAGGGGGGGGTGAATCAGTTGTCTCAGATTACTAGAACATTTAGCAATTAAAACTTTAATACCGGAACCCAAAACATTAATACCAAAATTCTTAAACTAAATACCAGAATAACAGTTAAACCAATTAAGCATAAACAATAATCAGAGAATAAAAACCATCCATATGACACCAAGATTTATACATGGAAAATTCGGTAAAGAGAAAAACCACAGTGGGAAGCCTACCCACAGTCAGATAATACTTCTGCAGTAAGTACATGAATTACAATTGAGGGGACTATAGTTACAGGAAGGCCAACAGCCTAGAGCGCATTGCTCATCACAAAAGGATTCTCACTGACTACATAGAAATCCAGACTACAATCCAGAGAAGTGATTGAACTGCAAAGATAGCATCTCCTATGCTTGAGTACAGTTTTGGTTAAGCTCTATACCGGAGGACTAAATCCTCTTACATAAACCCAACTCGATCTCCAATGATCAACCAAATCCTCTGTCTAGATGATATTACATTATTTTCACATTACGTATCCATATCCCATACAATGACGATCTATAATGAGATCTTACATGATCATATATATATACAAACCCTTGACCATAAATAATCAGGTCGGCCACCAGACAATAAACCAATTACATGATTACAAAACATGTTTTCCTTAGACCAAACAAATAATATCCAGCACATAAGACATCCCGGAAACACATCGAGAGGTCCAATCCACACATTATATTAAGTCAGTCCATAACCTAGATCAACCGAGACCCAATATAGGTCCACATGCTAAAGCAATGATCTCCATCCACCAAGTCTTGAACATGATGACCATCAACATCTTGAATCTCCACTAGAAGCTGCACCAACATCACTTATGCATATCATAAAAGATCTTCATCAAAGCTCTGCCGGTGAAACCCTTGCCGGTACCACAAGCCAAGCTTCCAAGAAAACAATATCTGATCACCAGACTAAAACCAACTTACTAAATATGAACATGAGTATCATGAACAAGCCAATTCCATAACCAAATCATATTGGAGCATACTGGATCATGTCGAATCCAAAACAACCAGAAACCACTCATCCTATCGGGACCAAAAGGGTGTCAGTAAAGCATCCAAACAGTTACTGTTGACATCAATGATAAAACATCAATGCAACACATAATCAATTCCTCCAAATGGCCAACACATAGAACTTTAGAAGCAAGGTGATAAATTTATTTTATACTACTTTATTTATAATCTAAAGTTTTATTTGGTAATTAAATATATGATAGTAAAAATTTGATAAATGAATAGCTATTTTTCTCTCAATTGTAAGTTGAGTCTATCATATGGAATTGATCTTTTAGCATATAAAAATGAACTTATTCATTAGATTTAATATGTGTTGTAATAAACCATGCACTCCTAAAAGCCTACAATCTATTCAATTCATTCTCTAGATATATGTCAAAAGGGAGTATGGCACTGATGAACACATTTGGGAGTTTTTTAAGAAAATATCTTCTCTTTTTCATCTTTTATAAGAATTAGGTTCATAACCATAGTGTTGAACACACCCCAAGACTAAGAGGGGGGTGAATAAGTCTTGGACAAATCTTAAAACTTTAGAGCACAAATCAATTGCAACTTAAAATGTTATATTTTGGTTGTTTTCAATGGATACATTACCATGTTTTATTATTCAGACTTATATGACATTATTTCATGTTTTATCTCGATATGGAATGCATAATTTATTTGCAGTATTTTAGTATTTGTGGTTTATAGCACTTTATGGATTATTGCTATGTACTGACACTTTACTTTATCTATGCAATGTGGAATAATATGTTGTGTGTCTGTGAGTGTATTGGATGCAAGGAGACGATTTTCCTTCACTCATTTTGGTGAGACAGGGAATGTCGTGATTCTCCTTCATCGGTGTGTATGGCATGTTTTCTATATTGTATATTTGCATGAGTGGTTCGGTGATGCAGGATAATTATAGGTACAAGTACCGGGTAGGTACGGGGTATCGTCTCCACTTGGCTTCACGGGTTTGAGTGTGCCTTATATTTTCTGATGGAAGTGGAGGAGATAGTAGTTGACCCTATTTTGTTTAGTTACATTCGGGTGAGTGTCGTCAGTTAGTTGTCCTATCAGTCGTTGACCTTCGTATTTTGTTGATTGACCTTTTATGAGAAATCGCTTGATGTTTGCTCAATTTGCGTGTTTAAGTGATTTTAATTATTGCATGTTATGTTTTATTTGTCTATGAAGGGTGAAAAATTGTTAATAACGAGAATTAAATACTGATGCTAAGATTTAACATCCTTCATGTAGAAGTAGGTGAATTATCGAAACTATGTTCGATGATTGGTTTTCAATTTATACTATCATTATACATATTTAATATGTAGATTCAGACTTGAACATATACATATAAATATACGTGTAGGTAATTAGGAGTCATGTTCAATTATGTTGATTATCTTAATAGGATTATTTGGAAGTTGAATAAATTAGAGTTTATAATATAACGTACCATATATATATAGAGTGATTGATTTTTAATTAATCGTTTTGTTATATTGATACAAGTTAAATATATTTGGAAGTTAAATATATTTGGTAGTTAAATAATTGTGAAATAGATCGTACACTCACACACACATAAACACACACACACACACATATATAAACAATTACTGTGAAATATGATTATTTCATGAATTTTGTATATGTCTATGTAATCATTTGAGAATAAATATATATGTACGTATTATATATATGTATATGAATCGACCATATACATGTATGAATCGATCATATACAAATATATAAATATGTAATTATGATATATAATATTTATATATATATATATATTTTTATTTTTTTTTAAATTATAAATATTACTTTAATGAAGAACTGAAATATATATTTAAATTTGTTAAATAATGATTAATGTTTAAAAATATATATTAGTGAAAGGGTTATTAACTATATATTAAACATATAATAAAAAAATGAAAATTAAAATAAATTAAATATATATATATATATAATATAAAAAATAAAACAAATTAAATAAATAGGGTGGCGGTTTAGTGTTAATAAAGTTTTTTAAACTAATAGCTAGGGTGGCCGATAGTAATATCGACCACCCCCCTTAATAAAGGGAGGGGTCGGTATTACCACCGACCACCCTCCTCCCTTTTTATTATACGTGCCCTCCTCCCTTTGCAATATGCATACCCCACAACAACAAGCAAATATGGTTGAGGCACCGATTTATATGCAACCATATCCATTAAGGTATGTGGTGGAGTGAATTAATGAAGGGTTAGGAGGTAATGTAGGGAGTAAATTGGAGAATAATGTGGTTTACCAACCCACGTAAACCCACCCATATCCACCATTATCAACATTTATTAGATAGTTATTTAATTTGCTTATTTTTAGGAAGTTATTTTTAGTAAAGTCAATTTAGTATTGAAGTCAAAAGCCACATGTATTATCTATAAATAAGGATTTAACCACTTTAGTGGTGTGGTGTCGTGGAATGGTTAATGAAGAACTTTACATGATGAACACATAGGTGTTCAATTACGATTAGGACTGTTATGTTGTAGTTAGATCTTGAGTGGTGTCACTTGGCATCAATCCACCTCTAGTAGAGATAGCTCGAAAGTAGGAAAGTGGGTAGACAGCTACACTATATATAACCATTGAGTGGGAAGAGAAGGGGGATGGAGATGCAACGAAGGAATAAAGAATGATATAGGAGAATAGTAAGTTGGAGAATAGCAAGTTGGAGAATAGCGAGTTGGAGAATAGCAAGTTTGAGATTGACAAGTAAGGCATAGAGCTAATTGGTGGAAGATTGTCAGAAGTTTCACAAATCAGATTCAAGCTTGCAAAGAGGTCAGGGTTTCATTTGATTTTGTTTATTATTTAAGGAAGGGTGGAATTTGTATTTTAGACATAGGTTATGGTTATTTATATGATTATGCTTATATCATTGTTAATTGAAAATATAATCATTAGTCATTTAAAATAGAGGAATGGAAATCATAGTGAAATAGATATTAACTAATTTAATAGCTATAGTAGTGAAATTTTGTTTAAGAACATATTGCACACTTTTTTATTATATAGAAATTTATGCTTGTGCTCAGAACCTAGGTATTAAGAATTATTAATCGCTTCTCTAGGAAAGTTTGGGGAGTAATGGCATTGTTGAAACATTAGGTTTACGATTTATTAAATAGTGTATTAATATAGTTGTGATTCTTATTTTTTGGAAGTCTTTATTTGCAAGTTGTTTATGCATTTTGACTGTTTTAAGGAAAGATTACCTGTGTTAGGATCATGTGTAAATGGTGTCTTCTGTCAAGTTTAAATTCCAATTCTTGTTTGCATTATTGTTGTGTCCTATGTTATTATGTTTCCTTGGTCAGGTGTCGAGGTATAACTTTATGGATGTGAGCCATTGTGTGTTTTGTCCAAATGGCCAACCTTCGGTTAGTAAATTGTGTATCCTTCACCTATGGTTTGTCAGAATTAGGTATGGTTGTCTGTTTCACCATAGAGTTCTCATAGAGAGACTTTTCCTATAGTGTCCTATGAGAGAGATTGGCTTTCGAGCGGGGGTCGTGCCCAAAGTGGATGACAGGATTTACACCGTCGGAAGTTAGTTAAAAAGTGATAACCTAAAAATTGATATGGGTGAAATAAACATTAATTAAGATAATATGCCTCGTGCATAGGTGTAGTGCTTGTACAGGGCTCATAATGCTACGAGAAGGCCTAGAATGGCAAACTAACCACCTTGTCTTCATGAAAGGATTGGTAGGGTCCGCATGAGACTTAGTTGGAGCCGGAAGCCGAGAGAGGTTACCAGGATAGAGAGAGTCGGAACCTAGGAGGCTATACCATGGTATCCATCTTAAGCTATGCGATGACACTCTCTCCTTAGAGTCACTAGTGTTTGTGAGTTGAGTCACATGAATGTTTGCGGAGTCATGTATTTCTTTCATACTTGTCTTATTTTTCTTGCTTGAGGGTTTTCTACTATCTCCTAGCACGATGGGGTGGTTCCATTTCAGGATCACATGGTCGGGTGGTAGTGTCACTTTCCATCGAATGTTCTGGAAGGTGTCTTTAGGCGAGGAAAGGCTTCGCTGATGTTCTTGGTTCATGGTTCATGTACCAGCTCTTATTTGTGACCATTATTCAGTTGAAATCTTGAGGTCTTGTATCGAAACTTTTATGTAACCTTCATTTTGTAACATTTTAATTCATGGTGTAATTTTTGTAAACACGTATTTTCGAATATTGTAAAATAGAGAAACATTGGAAGGCATGTTATTTTAGTTGCTTAATTCTTTTGTATATATTAAATGATTGCTTTGGAGTACTTTGAATTCTTTCATTGGGGAATTTTTATCTTAAACATTTAATTTTCCTATAAAGCTGAACAATAGGTTTTTCCATGGTGTTAATATAATTTACGAAGTAATCTTCATTGGTGACCCTTAGGAAATTCAGGAGTTAGACTTCCGCTGTGTTATTAGATGTGCAATGGTTTAATTCAAGCACTTTTTTTTTTTAAAGAAAACAAAAAATCACCCTTAGTTGCATAGATTGTGATGTTTTTCCTTTAGGGTTTATGGTGGGGCATTACAAAGCACAAATCAATTGCAACTTAAAATGTTATACTGATCAACAATAATGAAAGATAAAGGAATGAACAACCATGCACAAGAGAATACCAAATTTACATGGAAAACCTAAAAAGGGAAAAACTATGGTGAGAGTAAGCTCACATTATATGAACAAGTATTACAATATTTGTTTTAGGGCTCACTACCCTAGGAATCTCACTACTCCTAGAAGGACTTGCGGCTCAAGAATCACTTCCTTAGGGAAATATACAAAGGAATTGCAAGTCGAGACTCACTTCCATGGGGAAAGGTACATGAAATATTGAATTACAGTTTGTAGGCCCTTTAGCATCACAACATCTGGTAGTCTCCCTTGAGTTTAGCTGCTTTTAAAACAATGCTTGAAGTAACTATTGACAATTTTAATTCAATACACTCACCACATACATCTTCTACCTTAGATTCACATTTTCCACAATCCCCCCTTTCCACATTGATTTAATTTTCTCTATATATCATCTGAATCATTACAAAACATCAATTAGGTTATCCAAAATAGGGAAGTAGTGATCCCAACAAGTCAACCACCACAACATAATTATGGTGAAATTGGTCCAATCCAATGGATAGAGAGGACCTAAAACATCATAACACAATATACAAATTGGTTCCAAGCATCATACACATTGGTACACATCCTCCAAAGTCAAGATCATGGTAAGTTGTAGATAAAATGTGTAGCACATAACCAATCGACCCAAAAATGCACCTTCAACATGAAACTACTGAATTTGTGGATCCCCACATGACATGGTGGGACCTAAATACAACTTAATTCAATTTCCTATGTGGGTGTATACCATCAAGAACATGACATAAGAAATAGAACAAGCCCTATCAATTAGATAACCACAAACAACCTTGAAAACCAATTCGAAACACAATGCAACACTAAATTAATTAATCATTGACAAGTGGGCCACATAAGGATGTTCCTTGAACATCCAAAATCATTTCCAAATAGTTATTTTTCTTTGTCAAGCCAAGACAATTTAGCAATACCAAATTGATACAGAGCATTTCATAACCAGACTGTTAAGAAACACATTGATAAAATATAACATCATCAACACACATTCAAAGCACATCATCACTTGAAATTTGAAATAAGATATTGCACAAACATTGTAAGCATGTTCTCCAAGACACAATTAAAGAAACCTTAATGCAGAGAATTCTCCGAACCAAACCTGACAGACCACCAAACTGCCAACAAATTGCAATTACCAGAAGCATAATCTGCAACACCAGGGACGTGAAAATACAGGAGTGCAACGCCCAAAGATCATAAACACTATACCCAAAAATGCAAGAGCATATCTACAACTACAGAGGAATGCAAAGAATTCTTTTGACTTGTATTCACCATACTTTCTTGCATCTTCAATTTCATCACTCTGCAAACAACCAGATTATCTTTGTAGAAATATTTTCTCACCCAAGAGCAACACAACATCTTGGAGCAAGTGAAAGGTCATCAACACCATCAACATCATATCCATTTTATCACCATGTTTATAATCCTCATCTTAATATCTTCATGATACCATCACTATTGTCAATCATGAGCATCAACACTATTATTGATATGAGCATCAGCATAAAGTAGCAATATCTATTATAATATCACCATCTTCATTATTCATGGTAAGATATCAACACCAAACTGAGGTGGACATTTGACCAAGAACAACATATCTGATCAATGTTATTAGGCAATCCAAGTAATGACTTCATCAACAACACCTCTTTACAACTGCATCATAATGAACTTCATCAACTATATCACTTTTTTGCATCTAATATAACAATTATCATCATCAAGATTAAGCACCAACATCAATTGACATATTGAGTATAAACTTCAACACCATAGGAAGTGGGTATCCATCGCAAGAGAATCAAGCACCATCATAGTCATAAGAATCATTGGGATTATAACATACGAAGTTTAGATATTAATACCAATCTCTCTCTCTCTCTCTCTCTCTCTCTCTCTCTCTCTCTCTCTCTCTCTCTCTCTCTCTCTCTCTCTCTCTCTCTCTCTCTCTCTCTCTCTCTCTCTCTCTCTCTCTCTCTCTCTCTCTCTCTCCATAATTAAATTTTCCTCTAGCCATCCCAATAATGAAATTTAAAGATTTGTCTTGAATGGAAATGATCTTCCATGACAACCATCCAAAGTATCTACTAATAACTTTTGTTCAAGAAACTAAATAATCACCGTCAAATCCATAATGATTGCCAACATGGAAGAATGCATAGCACCTACTGAAAGGAAGATGATCCATACTCACTCTAAGGGAAATTAAAAACCTACCAAAGAAAACTAATGGTTTGTGCCTCACTTATCATTTTCTAGCTATGAGAGGTCAAACATGACCAAGACAAAACATAATACTAATTAAAGAGACAAACTATTCCTCTTATATTATCTTACCCTAAATTACATTTTAGTTTTGTCCAATCTTCTATAAATGACCTACAAAGTATAGATTTACATAGTTGAATAAAAAAATTACGATGATATTCTAAATCATCAAAAAATAACTACAAAACCAGTTTCTAACCACATATTCATCGCCATATTTATTTTCAATGGTGTCAAAATTATTGAAAAAATTAAGTACATATAACTAGTTACATTTGTTTTAACTCAACCTTGTTCGCAATTTATAATGCATTCTATAATACACTTATATAATTATACTGTATAAAATATTAACTTACATACAATTTTCTATCCATATAACCATTACAACTTATTGCAATATAAATACTAATAATAAAAAAAAATATAGAATCCTAGGATGATCACTTCGCTAATGACAAAAGCAAAAAGTATATATTTTTATTATACTATTTAGTTGCTACATCATCATATGTTTCAATCAAATTCAACTATCAATGTCAACTCAATTTACTGAGTCAATCATTTAAAATGAGTACGAATATAGAATCTGGAGGATAATATTTTGGCGACGACTTTATCAATTCCCGTATTCAATTTTTATTGAAGACTTCGTTTATTTTTGCAATTGTTTGAAAATAAAAAAAATTGTAGGCGTGCAGTTTGATTACACCAATTTTACAGTCGTCCGCAGTTGTGCCTATAATTAAACTTACGTTAATTGATAGGGCTCTTTGTGAAGGAAATTGACCTATCTTTAAAATAATAATTAATCTAGAAATTAAAGGAAATTAAATACAGAACGAATGTGTAATTTTATTTATTTTTTATTTTGTATATGTGTAAGATGGTGACTTTTTCTTACGTCAAGTTTATGATACATGTTGAATTATTTTTATAGGCATAGATAGATATTATGTAGCTTGTGGATTTGATTTTGTTAATTGCACGCTTCTACTTTCTTATATACAGATGGTCCTAGATCATAAAAAAAATATCTTTTTTTTCATTTTATTTATTTATTTATTTACTGATTCATTAGGGACATGCTTTTCTAGGCTAATTCTTAGAGAGATCGACTTTGAGTTAAATATCAGCGAACAATAAGCAATTGTGCAAATGTCTTGAATTACATTTCGAAGTGAATATTACTCCTTTTAGTATTCTAATTAAAATGTTTCTCTAATAAATGTTCTTTATTATCAAATAGTTTATTCAATGAGTAGTCTCTTATTAGGATGATGAATTGAATGTTCTTATTGAGGAATCATGCTAAATGTGTACCAAGTCAACTTAGTGTAATAAAATAGGTAGAAGTAAATGAAAAAAAGAATTTAAACTTTTAAATTTTAAGGATCACATCCACATGATTGATTTGAGCTAAGGGGATAAAATTGTTCGTGTAGGAAATGAATGCTTAGATATAGAGGGTATAATAAATGTAGTGTGTAGACAGGAATAAGGTATAGTCAAATATGTAGCAATATGTGTAAATAGTTATAAGGATTGAAGAATGAATCAAATTTTGCATAAAATTATTCTAGTTATTAATATTTAATTGCACCAAAACATTCAATCAAAATAAATACAAAACTATATGAAATATGACATGAGTATACTAACCTCGCCATTACAATATCATGAATCATGGTAAATATTAAACAACTTGTAATGTATAGAATTGACCATAGTTGAAGCAGATATATTGTGTGTTTGGTTACATTATAGATAATCAATATCAAGTAGCAGAGAGTTCATCACCAATTGTTTACATGACCACTTATACAAATGGACTAGAAATAAATATTTGGATTGCTAAAAACCTCTAATGGATGTGAATTTAAGAGAATTCGAGTTAAATAATCTCTTAAATTATTTTTTCGTTAATCCCTACCATTGAAGATGTTCTAGAGTAATCAATTAAAATGTGGAATTTGCATGAATTTATTTTTCTTATTTATAAATTTTTTTAAAATATTTTATCAGTTTTAAATTTATTTCATTTGTAAAATAAATAAAATGAGATCTATTCATTATCAAATCCATAATAAGATAAATTTTATTGATGTCTGAGTTAACATCTATTTATAGAAATCAGTTTTGATAAATTAATAATACATTGTGAATTCAAATTCATTATCTAACCTAACATAAAAATAAAATTAGCATACAAAAAGAATGTGAACACAATGAAATAATTCTAAATTCTTTGAATTCTCAAAAATAGAAAAAAGGATGAGAAAATATCATAATAAAATAACTTAGACACAATAAACCTTGCTTACCTTACCTTATCATCCTCTTATGTTTTTGATTCACAACCAATGTTAGTCCTTAGTAGGGGATGGTGAATGCTTGAGGGCCCTACTTTTCTCAACTTTCAATCATTAATATGTTTCATCTCTTCTCTCCCATTAATATCCCACTTTTATAATTTTGTTATTTTATTTTAGACCTTTGAAACCTTTAAAAACAAGCACATCTATTGCTTATTCTATACTATTTTTTAAAGTGAGTTAGAAGGATTTAAATATGTGGGATCAATTTAAAGTAGAAAAGATAATATAGATAATATTATGTACCTAAAACCTATCTTCTACATTACGAGATATGTGGTTGCATGTTTGTTAGCATTAAATGTATATAGAGAACTTGTGTTTCATAAAATTCATGGAGAACTTTAAATATGTATTGTGATGATTTCATTATTGATTAATACATGAGTGATGTATGTTTTTGGACGGTAGTCTCTCTTGAGGGTGTTCCCAAGAATAGATTTTGAATTCATGTTTGTATAGATTTCTCTATTACCAGAATATGTAGAAATTGTCATTATATGGCGAAAAAATTGCTAACACTCATTTTCATATATTATTACAATCTTCTCATGAATTTATAAAAGCGCCCTATGAAATTTGTTTTTTGAAAGTAATATAAATGACCCATCATAATGATTTAAATAGAGTCATAGGAAGAAGCATGTTATTTCCTACATCAAGGTGACTCCTACACATAGACCTATCATTGGAAAATTATGAAGCCAAATAGATAGCATTGTTGCATCTAGAAAGCTCAAGAAACAAATAAATACCTTTCATTCATCAATTTTGGTAACTTTCATTTTTTTTTCAATTTTTAATTCATGTGCTTTGTTGTGTATTAATCCATATGGTACAATAATGTTTTAATGAAACACATAATTTTGTTTACTAGAGAGATTTTGTGAATTTGGAATAGGAACATCAGAAGCAAAAGAAATCACAATATAACCTGGCCTACTTATCAACGACATGAGCACAAACTATGGTATGATGGCCTAATTATGATAGATTTCAAACCCTTATAGCTATTTTGATTTACATTCAGGTAAATCATACTTTTGTCTTAAAAATGCCTCAATATGCATTTACCTAGCATTGCAATTATAAACCTCAATAAGTAGAACTCAAAGTTTTAAGCAACGACATTTATAATGCCTTCTTGAGCACTTTCATTTCTTTGAAAATCATTAGATTGAAGGGTTTTATCTTTGAGAAATAGCTTTCATTTTCTCAACAATAACAAGATTGAATAATCTAGATCTATATCTCAACAATATCAAGTAAGCCTATTGGCATTGTCTACGACATCCATCTCTTTTGAATATTTATTAAACAATAACAATCTTGGATAATCTAGATTATCCCGCGCAATAATTTTTGGTGTTTCGTTGGTTATTTCCACTCACTTTTTTCTTCTTCTAAATTTTAGGTCAAGAGTAAGAGTATAAAAATGTTACAGGCTTCCTTGTCAATATTGCACAAGCCTTTTGCCATTTTCGCTTGTAGAAAATTTATTTATTGGTGATGTAGCTTCTTCGTTAAACTCTCTTGGAAGATATAGTAGTGCTATTTTCTTATGTTGAACAATATTATTTTCTTCTTTTGAAAATATTGTTTTCAATTATGTTATCAAAGATATGCTTATAAGTTTTATGCCCCTAGCCTACATGTGCCATCACGTACGATCGAGCTAGAGAAGAGCTTACTTATGGCATGCCTAACATTTGCCTAGTCACCTAGTAGTTTGTTAATTTTCTATTTTTGTTACTTGGCCCAAGTAGGGGCTTATGGATTGACCTAACCTAATCATGCCTATCTAAAAAGAGAGTGGGTCTCCTTTTGAAAAAAAAAATTGTGGAATTTTTTCTTGGTTATTGTATCAAGAGGTTACCCTCTCAAAGTGGTTCAACTTATATTAGTGTTTCTATATTGCAACATTTTAATTTTCTACCTTCATCAATCGTCTCATACTTGTGCTATGAAGTTTTGTTTTTCATTGTGGATAGCAACTCTTGCAATGTACCGTGTACATATTTTAGAAGAGGGTAGTATTTAAATCCTTTCTTCTATGAAAAAAAAATAAAATTCTGAAGCAATGTTTTAAATTGCCACTTGATTATTTTTAGATTTTTTTTTTATTGACATATTGAAAGAAATTTAACCTTACCTAGTTAATAATAGAGTCTGGCATTAGTAATAATCTTGTCAAAATTCCTCTATTTAAAGTTGGTTTTTTTACGATTCTACCATGTGTTTGATAAAAGAAAATTTAAAGTTCTATAGTGTAAAGAATTAGAGTAGAAGACCAGTACTCGAGCTGCTATAATGTGTGTTTTTTCAACAACACTCAAGGATAATAAAAAAAAAGAGATAAAAAATACACAACAAGAAAATTCACATGTGAAAGAAGAGATAAGTGTTGAAAACACAGTTGTTGTTGCACCAAAAGATCAACGTGTTAATGCCCGATACAATCGTGTGACACATAGAATCCACGAGAGGCGGTTAAACCATGTCGCAAACCCCAATACATCCATGTGACACATAGAATCCATGAGAGGTGGTTAAGCCATATCGCAAGCCCATTGCTTGCGTTGCACAACACAAGGAGACCAAGGACGCGCACCTTACAACAATCCCCTCTAGTGCAAGCGAGGGGTTTGAACCCGTGACCAAGCTCTGATACCACTTGTTGGAAAAGTGGTTGTCATTGCACCAAAAGATCGACCTATTAATGCCCGATACAACCATGTGACACAGAATCCACGGGAGGCGATTAAGCCATGTCCCAAACCTATCGCTTATGCTACACAATACAAGGAGACCAAGGGCGCACACCTTACAACAATAAGAAACAACAAAGAAGCATCTCACATACACCAAACCAAATGAATTGTCTACCTAAATATTTGCAAGAAATTGTATCTCAGAATGAAGTGAATTGCTATCTTCAATTTATTTTTGGAGAAACGCCAAAAACAAAGAAACCATGTGTAAATGAACAATGCCCACATCCAGTTTTTGTAAATCACAACTTTTGTGTACTTATTTGCATTCATTACACATTCAATGTTATAAGATCTATATAGATTTTTGAATAGATTTCTTGTGAAGATTGGTAAGATACATGGTTGCATCGAATTGGACCTCATTGTCAATGTAGTACAATTCAAATCCAAAGCAAACCCCTATGCAGGTTTTTGCATCATAGATAACAAGATTGCTACATAATTTTATACTTCCTTCTATTAAATAAGAAAATATTTATGTAGCTCTCTTAGATTTTGTGCATTGCTTCAAAATTATTGTACTTCCTTGTAGTTGGGAAGATAAGATTTATGCAACATTCTTAGATTTGTTTCAATTTTTTTTTGTGCTTACATATTTTCGAATGGGACATTTAGCTAGCAACTGCCCTATGCACATTTAATTCGTAGTGTGACAACTATTACAATGCAATAAATGCAACCAAAAGATTGAAAGTTTTAATATTTTGATTAAAAAAAAAGAAGATAAATTCAATTTTACAATGAATGTTACCATTATGAACCAATAGAAAAGCAGATAATTATTTATTTTTTTAAATGATAAAAAATATATGTGAAAATTGAAACATTAGCATTGCATATATATTTTTTAAAATTCTACAAGATATTGAAAAATGAAATGCATCAAACAGATGCATAAATATCCTGCCTATCGACAGAAACTAAAAATGAGAACTCTCACAAATATGTATAGTTATACATTACACATTATAAATTAAAAAAATATAATTACACAACACTGTAAACAAAAGTTTAAATATTTCTACTCATCAACTGTTTTAAAAAAATTGTCAGGTCGATGACAATTAATGCCGAAGTTGATGTCAAATAGCGGAAAGTGCATTGCTGTGACCATCTGTACAAATGGAGTAGAAATAATTAATTACTTGGATTTTGATCCACCATTAACGGATGAATGAACTAAGATTGCAGAAAAACAATTAAAGAGTTACTGAACACTAAAATCGAAGAGAGATGCATCTTTAAAAATAATTCCAATCTGTACGTCGAATTCCAGTTGAAATGCAGTTTAGCGAAAAGATAGCGTGCATGTTTGAATTTAACAATAGTTGAAATGCAGTTTAGCGAAAACAATATTATGCCTGTCCTCTAAAATGGACCTAAAACAAGGTCCAGATATACGAAAATTTGTCAAACCATATAATTTTATGTGCATGTACAGTAAACCAGCCATGATTGATTTTTTCTCTTTTCGTTGCGCATTCAGAATTCGAAGAGGCGAGCGACTGGTCTGATTCACACAGGGATTTCAACTTATTACAGGATATCGTTCTGCTAAAACCTTTGTTTATTATAGGATATCATTCTGGTAAAACTTATTACAGAAATTTTGTCAAAACATTTAGTATTATACGCATGTACAGTAAACCAGCCAAGATTGAATTTTCATCCTTTCGTTGCGCATTCAGAGTTCGAAGAGGCGAGCGACTGGTTTGATCCACGCAGGGATCTCAACTTAGTATAAGACTTCATTTTTACTAAAACCCTTGGTCTGATCCGCGCAGGGATCTCAACTTAGTACAATACTTAATTTTTACTAAAACCTAGTTTTAAATTCTACGAATAAGCGAGAGCATTCAACAGAGCCATCCGATCGGCTACCACAACTTTAATCAGTTCATTAATCTGACTTTCTAAGGAAGCCATGCCGTCTTCCAATTCTGCCACACAATTCTTTAAACACACCACCGACTGCCTCAATTCCAAATCCTGCCCTTCGTTTAGCGGGACTGACTTGCTATTTACGAGCAGATGATACACAGCCCGGGAAGATGACTCCACGGCGTGCAGCTCGTCCAGCAAAACGCGGCCGGCGCCTCTGCTTCCACGCCTTTCGAGCTCTTTCTTTGCTTTAAAGTGCAGGGTTCGAAGGGCACAGGCCCAGGCGGAGTGCCCGGTGCAGGGCAGCGGCAGGGAGCGCCTCGATTTGGTTGAAAGGGCGGCGGTGAGAAGGCCGCAGACGAAGACAGTAAGGTCTTTTACTGCATGGATCGGTTCCACTAATCCGGCTCCTGCAGAGGAACTCGCCCGCTTTTCGCCCATGCGCCGCAACATGGAGCTGCAATTCTCCAGCCGAGATTTTCTCTGAGCTTTGGCCAACGACTCGTTTAAACTGCTGAGGAACTGCCGGGCCCTGAGTAGCTGCCAGGGGCCGAGGCAGCCATTTAAGCAATGAACCACAATGTGAAGCTTTTCCTGGTACTCCTTCATGTCTCTCATTTTCTCGCGCAGAGCGTCGCATACGTCAAGGAGCTTCACCGTGTCATTTAGGGTTTCATCCATCCACTTTGAATTCTGCCGCAGGACTGCCTGTCGGATTTGGGGAAAAATATCTTGGAGCTCTCTATGCATCGACAGGCACAGGTCCAGCGCCTGCCGGAGCCAGCCGATGCTCAGAAAGCTCTCGAAACTCTGCAGCCGCTGGAGTTCTACGCAGAGAAGGGTTCCCAAGACCTCCTGCTCGGAGTGGTCGTCAATTTCAGGGTATATTGTCGACGATAAAGAGCGATCCTGGAAACTTAGAGCAAAGTGTAAGCCCTGCAGCCCTCTCGTTATTTCCTTGTTTCCCTTCTCTGATCGACCTTGGAAACTTTGAGAATACTGTAAGCGTTTAAAGCCGCCTTTTGTTTGCTCCTTCAGGTTCTCCTCTGGTAGACCGAGGAAACTTAAAGCATTCTCTGAGCCAAGCAAGCCACCCAATTTTTCCTTCTTTGATTGACCATGGAAATCTTGGGCATACTGTGAACCCTGCAAGCCACCTATTATTTCCTTCGTCTTTTTCTCAACTGGACAATGGAAACTTAGGACATACTGTAAGCTTTTCAATCGGCTCAATATTTCCTTCTTCTCTTCTGATGCATCTTGAAAATTTTGAGTCTTTTTTAAGTCCTTCAAATTGCACATCATTTCCTTCTTAATCTTCTCTTCTGATCGATCCTGAAAACTTTGAGCCTTCTGTAAACTTTTCAAACCGCCCATTAATTCCTTCTTCCTCTTCTCTGTTCGATCCTGAAAACTTTGAGCTTTTTGTAAGCCCTGCAATCTGCCCATTATTTCCTTCTTTCTCATCCCCTCCAATCCACCCACAAAAGTATTTTGTGAATCCTCCAAGCCGCTCATTATTTCTTTCTTCCTCTTCGCATCATATCGATCCTGAAAACTTTGAGCTTTTTGTAGGCCTTGCAAACTGCCTATTCTTTCCTCTTCCTCCTCTTGACCCTTAAAACATTGAGCATAGTGTAAACCCTGCAAGCCGTTCATTATTTTCTCCTGCTTCTTCCCCTCTGATTTACCCTGGAAACTTTGAGCGTATGGTAAGCCCTGCAAGCAGCTCATTGTGTTCTCTTCCCTCCTCTCCTCTTCCAATCGACCATGGGAACTTTGACCATACTGTAAACCCTGAAAACTTTGGACATATTGTAAGCCCTGAAAGAACCCCATTATTTCCTTCTTTCTCTTCTCCTCTGATTGACCATGACAATACTGTAAGCCCTGCCTGCAGCCCATGGTTTCCTTCTTCCTCTTGTCCTCCAATCGACCATGGAAACTTTGAGTATATTGTAAGCCCTGAAAACTTTGAACATATTGTAAGCCCAGCAAGCAGCCCATTATTTCTTTCTTCTTCTCCTCCAATCGACCGTGGAAACTTTGAGCATACAGTAAACCCTGCAAACCACCCATATCTTCCTTCCTCTTCACCGACTCAGATTATACCTTTTTCAACTTTATTTGCTGTAAGAATTCTATATTTGGCTTAGTGATAAAGAATTCTCGTCTCCATGGCGGAGTATATATATGTCTTACACAAGACTTTGTAGAGCATTTCATCACCTCTGACGTTGAGAACATATGCTCCAATTCTAAAATAAGAATCAGGTGTATTACCTGTTCTTATTAGTTGAATATCTGAAACGTGCTCCAATGGATAAGAGGATATTAATGTAAGAAAGAATGTGGAATCTCAGGCAGGTAGTTCCCCCGATTAATAAATCAAATAGTATATATTTTTATAGCGATTGACGTCATCCAGAAATCAAAATTTGAATTGGAAGATAATTGCCGGCCTATATATTTTTATAGCAATTGACGTCATCCTAGTTGCTATATCATATGTTTCAAATCAATGTCAACTCAATTTAGAGAGTCACGATTCAGTCGCCAAGCATTAAGTATGAATAAGAATGTGCAATCTGGGAAAGAACGTCGACAAAATCAATTCCCAGCAAACGGTTTTGGTATTCAATTCTATTTACAGAGTTGTTTGTGTTTGCAATTGTTTGAAAACTAACAAAATGTAGGCGTGCTGATTAGTCGGCAGTTGTGCCTGCAACTAGATGATTATTATTTTTATTTTAAAATATTATAAAAGTGGCTGCAGCTGGCAGTTTTGCCTGCAATATAATTCGGTAATTTTTATTTTTCTTAACACATAACCTTACATGAGTAATCAATCAATAATTTTATATACATAAGTATAAATCAATTTAGATTAAGTTAATAAGTTTTTTGATTTATAGAATTTGAGTTTTCAATTCATTTTGTTATTTCTTAATTTTTTAAAAATTTGTAAATTTGTTATAAGATAAGTTTCTTCTTTGATTAAGCATATTTTAGAGTTGTAAAGGAAATGACTTAAGCATATTGTAGAATTGTAAAGGAAACGACTTTTGTACTTTATTTATTAGCATAAATCAATTTAGGTTTCTTCTTTGATTAAGCATAATGTATAGTTCTAAAGGAAATGACTTTTGTGCTTTATATATTAGCATAAATCAATTTAGGTTTCTTCTTTGATTAAGCATATTGTATAGTTGTAAAGGAAATGATTTTTGTTCTTTATATATTAGCATAAATCAATTTAGATTTATTTAATTAGTTTATTTTTTAATAAATATTATATTTATTAATAATTAAAAAATAATGTTGTACATATTCACAAAAAAGGTGGGTGGAAATAGTCACACCTCTAGAGTTAATATGGGGTTATAACTTGGAACAAAAAATAACACAATTTTGAATGGTCGTTAAACAAGAAGAGTAGTAGCAAATAAAGGAAGAGAAGGGTTTTGGTCATCCACTGTGACCCATACATCAGTAGGGTTTGAATTGTCCATGCAAGGGGTTCCAACCATCATTACCATCTTTATCATTATCTTGTTTCTCTTCAGTAGCAACTCAAAGAAGAGCATAAACCTTTGTGATCCAACAACACTTGGAGGTGAAAAAATCCAAGTGCAACTTTGTTTGCTTACTACTAAACCTATAGAAACACATTAAAACATATCATGGCTTTAAAATAAAGTTAGAAATTATGACTAACAAAGCATCCTAAAAAATAATAGAATTTATATTTTTCTAACTACTAAAAAGAATCTACACCTTAAAAGCATGTCAAGTCTTATTGTTGTAGCGTCCTAAAATTTTGACTGCATTTGGGTCTTCATGATGGCGGCGCAACGTTGAACCTGAATGGAGACCCCGAAACCTGTTTACAACACCAAAAACTGCATATTTCTGCACCTTGGCCTGATCCTCCTTGCACCCTGCTGTCCCGGGAGGTGGGACCATGGCGCCCAGCGCCCTGGTCCCTGGCCCTATTTTGGGCCCGGTCTCTTTTGGGCATCGGGTCTTTAAGTTTGCAATTCGGGAAATAATGTTTCTAGGTCGGCCTAAGGTCGGAAAAATCAGTCTATCAACCCTAATTGACAAGTATATAAACTACATTTCCCCTCCCATTTGAGGAGGAAAAGAAAAGGGAAAAATATATGCAAGCAAGAGGCGGAAGCGATATTCAAACATTCAAACATTCAAGCATTCAAGCATTCCTTCAAGCAATTGAGCATTCTAAGTCTCCATTCAAGGCTAAGTGTTGCATTCAAGACAAGGATTCAACCATTGAAGAGGAGATCGCTTACAACATACAAAATACAACATTCATTACACCTTCGCATGTAAGAATACAAACATTTTTACAACAAGGTATCAGTACTTGTTTACATTACAAACATTTACATTTACAGCATTCTCATTTCTTGGTTAATTCCAAAACCGGGGTTTGACCTGAAGGCAAACCCCTAATCCCTAACCCCCCAATCGTCCTCTCTTTTCTATGTGTAGGTTGCAGGTACACAGCTGTAATTGAAGATCTGGAATCCTTGTGCAGAGATGAATAGATCCCCCTTCGTTTTGCGGATTTTTCGGAGGACTGTGTGCACTCCGAGCGCCATTGTCCCGTCAACTTTTGCTCAAATTTGCAGAACAGCATCATCTCGACATTTTACTGCTAATTTCAGGGCCGCAGCTTCATCCCGTATCCCTATCTCCATTTATAAGCGAGTCTTTCCTACTTCACATGCATTCCTAGTTCAATCTTTCTATCTACATTCTTTACAAAAGAGGGTATCCTTGATGTCTCAATCCTTGAAACTCATTTAGAATCCAGTCTTGCATTATGTGGGATTATATCTTGTGAGTTTCAACCCCTCTTTTGAATGTAAAGTCCCTCCCAAGTGAAAACCGTCAATCCTAGTGACCTCCTTTCTCCTTGGAGTGGGGGAGAACACCTGGGGTTCGATTTTCCGCTTTACATTTTGGTGAACCCAACATGAACATCCTAATTCTGATTATTCATGGTTAGATCTGAAAAAAAAAAAAAATTTGCTTCCTTAATTACATTTCCATGTTTGATCTTTTGCAAATTTTAGAGGTTAATTGCATGAAAACCCTAAATTTTCTTTTTAGTAATTGAGCTTGTGAAATGTTTAATTGTTAATGATTGTTTTAGATCTACCCTTCTATTCCAAATTGTCAAATCATATCTGTGTTTTAATTTTTGAAATTAAGTGGTTAAGTGTCAAAACCCTAATTTTTAAAACCCTCTTGATTCAGCCTTTGACTAATGATTTCATTGATCAAAACACCTCTAAATCGGCTGTAACTTTGGATTCTGCAACAAAATCATAATATCTCTCATCCCTGAAAATTTGGAAAAAAGTTGCAAGGACCGTGTGCACCCCGAGCGCCATTGTCCCCGACATTTTTTTCGAAATTTCGAGAGTCAGATCTTACTGTATTTTTTTGCTAAAATCCAGAATTTTGGCTGATTTCATTAATTCTTACACTTTCAAAATTACAGTCAAAGTTGGTCTAGTGATTGCTTGGATTGAGGCTTCTAATCATTCAAAAATTATTGAAATTGAAATTCATGTCAAAATTGTGCTTTTTACTATCCTAAATTTGAAAAGTGTGTTGGCATTCATTCAAAATTTCAGTGCTTTATTCAAATTTTTGCATTTTGTGACTTTTGAAATTAAATGTTTAATTGCAACAACCTTGATTTCCACTTTCAAAATTGAATTTTGCGTGAAATTGAGTCAATTTTTAAATTTCAAAACCTGCATTGCTTTTAGTATTCCCTCTAAAATCATAAAATTCAAAATTTCAGTTTCCCTCTCTTTTTCAGAATTCAAATTTTGCATTTTTCAACAATCTTGGTAGGGTTCAATTTTGAGATTGCAACTTTAATTTGGCCTATCTATAGATCGTAAAATCACTCAATTTTTTCAGATTAGCTTTAAAATCATCATAACTTTCATCCCTGAAAATTTTGAAAAAAGTTGCGAGGACTGTGTGCACTCCGTTCGCCACGGTCCTTGACATTTTTTCTGAAATTTCGGGAGATTGTCCTGATTGTCTTTAACAGCTTAAATCTAGAAGATTGGCTGATTTTATTGAAATTTGCTACCTCTAAAATTCAAAATCTTCTCTCTCTCTTTAGCGCATGAGTTTTATAACAATAAGCCCTACTTACACCATTCTCGTTAGGCGAAGCCTTAGAATTAAGTCTTTCCAAGGTTTAATTACCGAGGAGATGGAACCTAATTTGAATGGCCTTTTTAACGAGGACACAGGTAATTCCTCTAATCCTCTTAATGATGAATAAGCTCTCCATGAGGTTTCTGAAGAACAACTTTCAAAATTGGATAACCAATTTGATGATTTTCGACAATGGATGTCTCAAGAATACCCCGATAGTCAAGCTCTTCCCTTAATTGAGGGTCTAAAACATATGGTTCAAAATGATAAGAATGGAATTGATATTTTGCGTAGTATTGCACACATTGTGGATTCGAATGTGATGCCTATTAAGAGTTGTGCTGAAACTTTGGGTTATACACAACCTCCTACTCAAGTCAATCATTCTATCCCTTTGACAACTTCTATTGCTAGTATACCTACTTTTACATCAAACATAATGACTACTTCAATACAAGACATTCCACCTATGATCACTAGTCATGGGGGCAATCTTTCTTCTTCAATTAACCCTCTTCCTTCATTCAATCCGACTTCTTCATTCATTCCTTCAATGAGTGTTCCTATTACATCTCCACAAATGAGCCTAGCGCAAGGGGGCAATTCATTTAACCATTCCATTCCTCCTTGTAGTGTTCCTCCTTTCCAATCATCTCCTATGACTAACTATCATAGTGTCCTGCCACCTTACTCTCAATCAATACCTTCTTTCAATAACATAATACCTCCATCACAATCTAACACGTCTAATATGAATTCTTTGACTGAAGTGACCATTAACAATCTTGCACAAACTGTCTCTTCTTTACAGCAACAAATTGTCTCTATGAATCAATCTAAGTTTAGTGTGCCCACATTTGATGTTGCGAGCCCACTTTCTCTTGACATTGTTCGAGCTATTCCCCCTAAGCATGTTGAAATCCCACAATTGGAGCCTTATAATGGTAAAGGTGATCCTCTAACACATGTTAAGACCTTTCAAACAATATGTACTGATTTTGCTCATGACCAAAGATTGCTTGCAAAACTATTTACTAGAACATTAAGAGACAAGGCTCTACAATGGTATTGCTCATTGCCTTCCTATTCCATTACTTCTTTCCAACAACTTGCAAATGATTTTATTCAACAATTTCAAAACAATATAAGTCCTAAAGTTACTTTGACTGATTTAATGCATTGTAAACAAGGTGTTAAAGAAAAAGTGACTGATTTCATTGGTAGATATAAGCATTTGTATGCTCAAATTTCTTTTCCAGTGCCTGACAATGATATTCAAAGAATCTTTATTTCTAATTTACAAAAAGATATTAGAGAAAAACTTATGTTTTCTGAGTTTACTTTTTTCCAACAGTTATGCGCAACTCTTCACAATTATCAACTGACTATGAGTCAAATGGAACAAGCAAATCCTATGGCTCCGAGTGATAAGGGTGATAGTAGTCAACAACCATTTGGGAAGTTTAAACTGAACAAAGAGTCCATTAAATTCAATGAAAACATCATCAACAACAATGTGAATGCAGCAACAGGTGTGCCTCCTATTTCTAAGTTTTTCAAGAAAGAAAGAAAGTTTACTCCTTTGAATGAATCATTGCATAGTATTATGAATAAGTTATTGGAACAAACTGTGCTTACTCTTCCTCCTATAAAGAAAATAGATCCTACAAAGATTAATTCACCCTATTTTGATGATAAATCCTTTTGTCAATTTCATCGTCAACATGGGCATGATATTGAAAAATGTTTTGCTTTAAAGGGTAAAATTCAAGATTTGATTGATAATAATACTATCTCTGTTTCAGGTGTGAATGATAAAGGCAACACATCTGTAGCTCCTCCTAACCAAAATCTTAAGATTTTTACTGATCCATTACCTTCTCATACCTCTAATGTGATTGATACTAATGATTCCTCTGTCTCACCTGATGATCTTGTGTCTATGACTCTGAATGTGATTAACTTTGTAGAGCAGTAGAAAATCCCTAAAGAACCTTCCATCACCTTTGATTCCATTGAAACTATCAGGGCACCTGATGGTCCTTTATATATAGTTGCAAAAGTCAAGAATACACCTTGTCGTGGAGTGCTTATTGATCCTTCTTGCATGGTTAATGTCATTACTAAAGAATTTCTTTTTACTTTGCAATTGAATCAAGTGATCTATGACAAAACAAATGTGGTTGTGAAATTATTTGATGCATTTTCTTCTCCTGCAATTGGTTCTATCACATTACCTATTGAGGTCCATAACAAATCCCTTGATGTGAACTTTGCTATTATTCCATCGTCCGAACAATTTCGTGTGATGCTAGGCTATCCTTGGCTATCTTCCATAAAAGCTATTGCTTCTCCTATTCACAAGTGTTTGAAATTTCCCCATAATGGTGAATTTGTTACTGTCAATCATAGTCTCTTTAAACCAGCTGAAAGAACTTCTAGCGTTCCTATTGATTACTTTTGGCCTAAACAATTCCAATCTCTTCCACCGCAAAGTGATCATCTTTTCAAATCTTATCAAAAGTGGAAAACAGATATGATCCTATCTCTGACTCAACCTAGAACACCCAAACTTGATATTCCTATCATTCTTAAGAAGGAAGTTCTTCCTTTGAAAGATAAAACTAATGGCTTTCCTCAAGAAGATTCCCAACCCATCCCTATGGATGTGACTATGTCTATGCCTAATAAAATTTCTAAAGGTAGACCTATACCTCCTCGTCATGATGGACTTGGTCTCCTTCCTAAACCAAATATTCCTCCCTTATATGGAGCAGTTCCTCCTCCTTCCTCTTATGGAGAGAAGAGACCTTCCTCTTCTCCTATTATTCAACCTAAGAGACCACAACCTAAACACCCAAGTGATAAGGATGAGAACATTCCTCCTCCTCAATCTTCTCAACTTCCTACTAAGACTAGACGAAATCGTTCTGCACGTGAACGCCGACGAAAGCGTCGTCTTAGAGCTCAGGCAATTGCTTCTCAAACTTTGCAATCCCCAAAAACACCTTCAGCTAGCATTATTCCATTTTCTCCTCAGCCAAAAATTGAGCCAAAATCTCCTAAACATAAGATGCATGATGGTCTTGATCCTGTGTGAGTTAAAGATCCTATTTTTATAAATCTTAATGATGATATAGATGAAAATGTTATTCATGATGAAAATGTTACTTCTCTTCATTCTGATAGTGAATATGAATATGTTGATGTTGATAACCATTTATCTAACGAATTTTCTAAAGCACTTATCGTAGCTCCTAGACAAGAACAACGTGGCTTGAAACATGAACATAGCCCTTGTTTGGATCTTGTGATAGCTCCATCTGCTGTGTTGGATGTTCCTCCTCTAGCGTGTTTCCTACCTTCCTGAAATATTGATCAGCAAGATCGGGGGGTAGATGACGTGCTAGACTAGTTCATTAGCATAGCAGACTCTCTCCTCCTCTCTTGATCTCTTTTGTTACTTCTTCTATGTGTTATTCTCATTCTTCTATTTGTTGTCCTTAGCGTTGTCTACTTGAGGATGATGCAAAGCATGGAGATCTCTTTTGGTCTCTCTCATGTTGACTCAAAAGACACATGTGTTCCCTTCTTCTAGGTGACCTTCCTTGATTGGGGAATGAAGAACAATTATGCATACATACATATGATATACATGAATTATCATATAGCATACTGACCCCAAGGAAAGTGAAGTCACCTCGTGCTTTGTGTTTTGTGTCTATTATCCTTGGACTTATCTCACACTTGGGGGCTAAATCCTTGTGATAACGTGCTCCTTTCCCTTGTCATTTCCTATATGTTTATCACTACCTTAAAGCAATCACCCCCAATGAGGCGTGTGCGATTTCTTTAACGTAGGGGGGCATATACCCCATTCATATCTCTTCAAGATACTTGAAAATTTCTTGGCAAATTTAGCTTTGCCTTGAAAATTTTTGATACTTTTTCTTGCATGACTCATAGTGAGGGAACCTTACTACTGACAGTCATGGTTCTCCCTCGTGATCTTCCCTTTTACTTTGTCAATTGAATTCGTAAGATCCTTAGTCCACTGGGGGCTTGGTGTATCTTGCCTCCTTGACATGGTGAAAGTCTTTCAATGTTGTTTCCTTGTACTTTACCGAAAGTATGGGCGTACGCTTATACTCCCGCTAAAGTGGGGGCTAAATGTAGTGTCCTAAAATTGTGACACTTGCAATTTCAACTGCATTTGGGTCTTCACGATGGCGTCACAACGTTGAACCTGAATGGAGACCCCGAAACCTGTTTACAACACCAAAAACTGCATATTTCTGCACCTTGGCCTGATCCTCCTTGGACCCTGCTGTCCTGGGAGGTGGGACCATGGCGCCCAGTGCCCTGGTCCTTCAGGACCATGGCACCCAGCACCCTGGTCCCTCAGGACCATGGCGCCCAACGCCCTGGTCCCTGGCCCTATTTTGGGCCCAGTCTCTTTTGGGCATTGGGTCTTTAAGTTTGCAATTCGGGAAATAATGTTTCTAGGTCGGCCTAAGGTCGGAAAAATCAGTCTATCAACCCTAATTGACAAGTATATAAACTACATTTCCCCTCCCATTTGAGGAGGAAAAGAAAAGGGAAAAATATATGCAAGCAAGAGGCGGAAGCAATATTCAAACATTCAAACATTCAAGCATTCAAGCATTCCTTCAAGCAATTGAGCATTCTAAGTCTCCATTCAAGGCTAAGTGTTGCATTCAAGACAAGGATTCAACCATTGAAGAGGAGATCGCTTACAACATACAAAATACAACATTCATTACACCTTCGCATGTAAGAATGCAAACATTCTTACAACAAGGTATCAGTACTTGTTTACATTACAAACATTTACATTTACAACATTCTCATTTCTTGGTTAATTCCAAAACCGAGGTTTGACTTGAAGGCAAACCCCTAATCCCTAACCCCCCAAACGTCCTCTCTTTTCTGTGTGTAGGTTGCAGGTACGCGATTGTAATTGAAGATCTGGAATCCTTGTGCAGAGATGAACAGATCCCCCTTCATTTCGCAGATTTTTTGGAGGACCGTGTGCACTCCGGGTGCCATCGTCCCATCAACTTTTGCTCAAATTTGTAGAACAGCATCATCTCGACATTTTACTGCTAATTTCAGGTCCGCAGCTTCATCCCGTATCCCTATCTCCGTTTATAAGCGAGTCTTTCCTACTTCACATGCATTCCTAGTTCAATCTTTCTATCTACATTCTTTACAAACGAGGGTATCCTTGATGTCTCAATCCTTGAAACTCATTTAGAATCCAGTCTTGCATTATGTGGGATTGGATCTTGTGAGTTTCAACCCCTCTTTTGAATGTAAAGTCCCTCCTAAGTGAAAACAGTCAATCCTAGTGACCTCCTTTCTCCTTGGAGTGGGGGAGAACACCTGGGGTTTGATTTTCTGCTTTACAATTGTATCTAGAAGGGATTCTAGGAAAATCCCTTCCTAACACCACATGCCAAGAAAAGGGTTCATATCAAAAAGGTTTAAAGAAACCATGAATCTAAGTCCATGTAGCTTGAGCTCTAGGACAAAACAAAAAAGATGCTTCAAATACTCCTAATGACCACAAAGAAGGCATCAAGGATTTGGAATCTGTAGGTCCCAGAGACAACTGAGAGGGGGGGTGAATTAGTTGTCTAATAAATTCAAACCAAAAACTTATTAACCAAATTAATGCTTAATACCGATAAATTAGTTAAGTATGTCGGTAAACAGTGTTAATAGAAAATTGTTATACCGGTAAGAATTAATGCATGAAACATAATTACAAAGCCATCCACAACACATGACACCAATATTTGTACGTGGAAACCCTGTAAGGGGAAAAACCACGGTGGGAAACCTTACCCACAATCAGATGATACTACTACAGATAATAAGTGTACAAAAGGGGTCTGCACATGCAGAAAGGCCAACAGCCTAGAGCTCACTGCTCAATCACAAATGGGAGTCACACTGACTACAGTTGGATGGTTAAATCCAATAAGAATGTACTGCACAAAATAGCATCTTCATATGCTGGATTCAGTACTGGTGTAATGTTGATATGCTTGTACAAAAACCTAACTTCACCTTCAAATGATGTCTTCGTGTATTCCTCTGCTTAATCTCGCATATACCTTCACACAATTATTTTTCGCATTCCACACTTGATCTTACAAATAAGGTCTTATATTTATACCATACCCTAAGACCAATTTTAGTAGGCCGGCTCTACAAGATATTACAATAAAAACATTTTACAAATAATACAATATCCGATGCAATAACCGATTGAACACGTCGGCTTAATGCATTTACAACAATAATAAATCATTTCCATAGCGTGCCATGCTGATCTGGAAAAGATAAACCTGTCGATGTAACCCTAGATAACCTGGAGCTATTTGCCGGTAAAAGCAAATATGCAAATAAGAATATACCAATGATTATTACTTCAAAATAAAGTGTCCACATGATGTCTTCGACATTACCAAGTGTCTTCCATGTCATTGCAGGTACCGATGAACATTATATCCTGTCGGTTAACCATATACCGGTAAATGTTGCACAGTTTACTGTTTGGCGATGAATGTTGCTGGATCTCCAAAGTAGGTGTATTTAGTAGGTGTTGACATCAATGACAAAACCATACCAAAATACCAACAATCTCCCCCTTTGGCATTGATGGGAACACAAGATGGAAAAACCATCAAAGTACCAAAACAAAAATGCCAAGTACAAAAACCAATACTCTCCATTTCTCCCCCTAGGAGTAACATGTGTTTATCAAAGATTTATTTTCAATACCAATCTCTCCCCAAAAAGACAATGCGTTTTTCCATATATCTCTCCCCCTTTGACATCAAATGTCAAAGTCACAAAAAGTCAAGTTCATACAAAATACCAACCAATTCAATATACCAACTACTCCCCCTCAGAAGTAGCTTCCTCATCAAATACTGGAATAAAAGATTTGTCCATTTAATTCTGCCGGTTGATGACAATCATCAACTGTCTAAGTCTCTACCGGTGGAGGTAAGACTCTGAGCTGATCTCTAAGATACTCAAAAGTTTCCTTAGGCAAAGGTTTTGTGAAAATATCTGCAAGTTGTTCTCTAGTATTCACATAAACCAGTTTTATCTCCTTTTCTTCAACTTTTTCCCTTAGAAAATTCAGTTTGATAGAAACATGTTTTGTTTTAGAATGTAATATTGGATTCTTAGATATATCAATTGCTGTAGTGTTATCACAATATATAGTAATAGGTTCCTTGCATTTTACCTTTATGTCTTTCAACATTTGCTTAATCCAAAGTACCTATGTACAGTTTGTTGCTGCTGCAACATATTCTGATTCTGCTATTGATAAAGATGTACAACTCTGTTTCTTACTTAACCAAGAAACTAATCTCTTTCCAAGAAAGAATGCTCCTCCAGTGGTGCTTTTTCTATTATCCACATCTCCTGCCCAATTTGCATCTGTGTATGCATATAGATCAAAATTTTCATCTTTAGGATACCATAATCCAAGATTTATTGTGCCTTGTAAGTACCGGAAAATCCTTTTTACTGTTGATTCATGATTTTCCCTAGGATTACTCTGAAATCTAGAAACTATACATACTGCATTCATAATATCAGGTCTGGTTTGAGTCAAATATAGTAAACCTCCTATCAAAGATTTGTATCTAGTTGGACTGATAGGTGTAGATTCATCCCTTTGAGATAATTTTTCATTTGTAGTCATAGGTGTGCTTACCAGTTTAGAGTTTTCCATCCCAAATTTCTTAAGTAGTTCTTTCAAGTACTTAGATTGACTCAAAAATATGTCTTTATCAGTCTGTAAAATCTGCAATCCTAAAAAGAATTTTATTTCTCCTATCATAGACATTTCAAATTCATGCTACATTTCAAGAGAAAATTCTTTGCATAATTCATCTTCTCCTCCAAAGATTATATCATCAACAAATACTTCAATAATCAAGATTTCATCATTAGTTACTTTGTAATATAAATTGCTATCTGCATTTCCTTTAGTAAAACCAATCTTTAAAAGATACTTATCCAATCTTGCATACCAAGCTCTTGGAGCTTGTTTTAATCCATACAGAGCTTTTCTTAATCTGCAAACCATATCATTGTCATCTGTCAAGGAAAATCCATCAAGTTGTTCAATATAGACTTCCTCTTCAAGATCTCCATTCAAAAATGCACATTTAATATCCATTTGATAAACTTTGTAATCCTTGTGAGCTGCAAAGGCCAAGAATAATCTAACTGCCTCAATTCAGGCTACCGGTGCAAAGGTTTCATTGTAATCAACTCCATCTTTCTGAGAATATCCCTTACACACTAGTCTTGCTTTATTTCTGACAACCTTACCATTTTTATTGAGTTTGTTTTTAAATACCCATTTGGTTCCAATTACATTTTTATTTTTAGGCTGGGGAACTAATGTCCAAGTATTATTTTTCTCAATTTGTCCTAATTCTTCTTCCATAGCTTTAATCCAAAATTTACCTTCACATGCCTCATTGATAGATAATGGTTCAATTTGAGAAATAAGACATACCTCTTCATTTGCCAATCTTCCTCTTGTCATGACTCCTTTAAATTTGCTTCCAATTATCTGATCTTCAGAATGATTCAATCTTACATACCAAGGTGTCTTAGTCTGTTGTTGTTCTTCATTTACTATGGAATCTTCTGATGATACCGGAGTAACTGGATCATCATTCTGTATCGATGGATTTGTCATAATTTCTGTTACCGGTTCAGAGTCTATATACCTTGAAGTTCCTCTGAATTGTTCATCAATCTTTACATATGTACTCTCAACAATTTTCTATAATCTTTTATTAAAGCATCTATATGCTTTACTCTTAGATGAATAACCAAGAAATATTCCTTCATCACTTCTAGGATCAAACTTGCCAATATACTCATCTCTTCTAATATAACATTTACTTCCAAAAATTCTGAAATACTTAAGAGTGGGAGTATTACCAAACCATAGTTCATGAGGGGTCTTACTGGTTTCACCTTTGATGTGAACTTTGTTGAATGTATAGATACAAGTGCTTACTACCTCTCTCCAGTACACATGTGGTAGATTTGCTTCTGATAACATACTTCTCGCTGCATCCAAAATAGTTATGTTTTTCTTTTCAACAACTCCATTCTGTTGTGGTGTTCGAGGTGCTGATAACTGTCTTTTGATTCCATTTACTTCACAGAATGTATTAAAATCTCTAGATGTGAATTCTCCTCCTTGATCTGATCTTAAACATTTGATTTTCTTACTGGTTTCATTTTCAACCATTGCTTTGAATAGTTTGAACTTCCCAAGTGCTTCTGATTTTTCTCTGAGAAAAGTAACCCAACACATTCTAGAATAATCATCAATAATTAGCATGAAATATCTATCACCTTGTAAGCTTTTAGTTCTAGTTGGACCACATAAATCAGTGTGAATTAAATCAAGGGCATTATTGGATTTTTCTGGAATACTTTTGAAACTAGCTCTAACTTGTTTTCCAAATTGACATTCCTTGCAAATTGTATTCTGAGGTTTCACAATTTTAGGTAGATCTCTAACTACCTTAGAAGTACTGATTTTTACCATGCAATCAAAATTTACATGACATAGTCTTTTATGCCATAGCCAACTTTCATCTATATGTGCAATTAAGCATGTCTTTTCATTGTTATTCAAATGAAAGATATTACCTCTAGTCTGATTATCGGTTGCAATTTCCAAACCAGTTCTATTCATGATTTTGCATTTTCCATTTTTAAATTGTAACTGAAAACCTTTCTCAACTAATTGACCAACACTTAAAAGATTATGTTTTAATCCTTCAACATAGTAGACATTGTCAGTGTTATGTTTACCATCAAGAGATATTGAACCCTTACCTTTGATTGAACAGACTTTGTCATCTCTGAATCTTACTAAACCTCCATTGTATTCTTGAAAGTTCAAGAATTTACCTTTGTCTCTAGTCATGTGATGTGAGCATCCTGAGTCAATAATCCATTCATCCTTTGATTCAAATTTAGCTACTAGGGCTTATTCTACCGGTTGATCTTCTATTATAGCAACAAATACCCATCCATTGTCTGCTGGATCCTCATCAGAATCATCAGTCACACCTTCATCAGCAATGTAACAAGATTTATCTTTGTTTTTCTTAAATCTGTATCTCTGATATTCAGGATTAGGTTTGTATGTTCTTCTAGCTTCTTCTCTTAGTCTAGCATGTCTATCAGGACATCTTGAAGCCATATGACCAATCTTATTGCAGTTAAAACATTTAAAGGGTGCTTTACCTTCATACTTACTTCCAATTGGGCCTTTTGGCATTTTTCTTGCAAATAGTGCTTCAAGTTCTTCAAGCTCTTCATTCTCCTTCCTGGTTTCTTCAAGTTCTCTTGCATAAAAGGATCTCCAGTCTGATTTGTCAAAGGATGGAGCAGATGATGTTGATGCTTTGAAGGCCAAATCAGTTTTTATAGTAGTAACAGGACCAAATTCCTCAATTTCAAAAGCTGAAAGTTTTCCAATCAATGTATCCCTAGTTACTAATGTATTAGGCATTGTTCTCAACCCATTTATAGTAGTAACCTTCATTTTATATGCCGGTGGCAAACTTCTTAAGATTTTTGAAACAATCTCATCTTCACTCAAGGTTCCTCCACAACATTTGATACCCAAAACAATTTCATTTACTCTTTCCATAAAAGCAAAAATCCTTTCATCTTCTTCCATTTTCATATGTTCATACCTGACTCGGAAGCTTTCAAGTTTTGCAATTTTGACTATGGAATCTCCTTCATTTAATGTTTCCAAATGATCCCAAATAGCTTTTGTGGTGGATCTATCTGATAATCCCATGATTTGTTGATTTGATAATGCACTCAAGAGTGCTTCTCTTTCTTTGCAATCATTTTCTTCATCTTTGGCTAAAGTAGTGGGAGTAGTCTGACCAGCTACAGCAGCAGTATAACCATTCTTAGTAACTTCCCAGATGTCTTTACCAATTCAATTCAGATGTGTCTCCATTCTGATTTTCCATATCCCATAGTTGGTTCCATCAAGTTTAGGACTATCCTTTCTGAAATAATTAGTAGACATTGGATCTCCTCAAGTTGTTAAACTTCTACAAAAAGAGGACTAGGCTCTGATACCAATTGTAGGTCCCGGAGACAACTAAGAGGGGGGGGTGAATCAGTTGTCTAATAAATTCAAACCAAAAACTTATTAACCAACTTAATGCTTAATACCGGTAAATCAGTTAAGTATGCCGGTAAATAGTGTTAATAGAAAATTGCTATACCGGTAAGAATTAATGCATGAAACATAAGCACAAAGTCATCCACAACACATGACACCAATATTTGTACGTGGAAACCCTGTAAGGGGAAAAACCACGGTGGGAAACCTTACCCACAATCAGATGATACTACTACAGATAGTAAGTGTACAAAAGGGGTCTGCACATGCAGAAAGGCCAACAACCTAGAGCTCACTGCTCAATCACAAATGGGAGTCACACTGACTATAGTTGGATGGTTAAATCCAATAAGAATGTACTGCACAAAATAGCATCTTCATATGTTGGATTCAGTACCGGTGTAATGCTGATATGCTTCTACAAAAACCTAACTTCACCTTCAAATGATGTCTTCGTGTATTCCTCTGCTTAATCTCGCATATACCTTCACACAATTCTTTTTCGCATTCCACACTTGATCTTACAAATAAGGTCTTATATTTATACCATTTCCTAAGACCAATTTTAGTAGGTCGGCTCTACAAGATATTACAATAAAAACATTTTACAAATAGTACAATATCTAATGCAATAACTGATTGAACATGTCGACTTAATGCATTTACAACAATAATAAATCATTTCCATAGTGTGCCATGCTGATCTGGAAAAGATAAACCTATCAGTGTAACCCTAGATAACCTGGACCTATTTGCTGGTAAAAGCAAATATGCAAATAAGAATATACCAATGATTATTACTTCAAAATAAAGTGTCCACATGATGTCTTCGACATTACCAAGTGTCTTCCATGTCATTGCAGATACCGGTGAACATTATATCCTGCCGGTTAACCATATACTAGTAAATGTTGCATAGTTTACTGTTTGTCGGTGAATGTTGCTGGATCTCCAAAGTAGGTGTATTTAGTAGGTGTTGACATCAATGACAAAACCATACCAAAATACCAACAGAATCCCCATGTGGATTAACTTAGAACCAATGGGAATGCATTGGAAAAGAATACATTAGGAAAAATGAGCAAGATTTGGCTCAAGAACAACCAACTATATGGTGCAAAATCTACATAGACAAATTGACAACAAAGGTAGTAGAAGCCATCTCTAGGTCAAACTAGACACCATAGGTAAATAAGGTGAAAGCCAACAGTAGCGTTTGTGAGGCTTGTAATTCTAAAATGGTGTATTGAGATACCATTTCTAGTCTTTCCACCAAGGCTCACAAGACCCAACTCCAAATTTGTGAACCATATCAATAGGAATAACGTTAATAACTATTTAAAAAGTTTTACAATTTCCTAATTGGATAGATGGAACTTTGCCTTGAATACAAACCAAGATAGAAAATTCCTAGTAACCTTGGAGAATTAGTTTGTGGTTGTCTTGATTCCCTTTAAAAAAAATTCAAATGCTAAATAAAGGAGACTGCTAGCATTAGTTAATAGAAAGACCAATGTGAGAACTAGTACCACTCCAAAGAAGCCATGGCTTCATAGCTTGCCAAGATTTCCAAATATTTTTTATCACAAAAGTCCTCCAGATTGTTACAAGTTATTTCATTGTGAGAAGGGTGTGAAATTTGAGCTCTTTCCAAGTTGTTCTTGTTGGTGGTCTAAGTTGTAGACCTCAAATCCATAAGGCCTAATAATCTTTGAAGTATCAAGGTTGTCAAACTTGGGAAGATTATCATAAACCTATATTCAGATTAGGCAACTTAGGACCAATTGTTAAGGTGGGTAAGACCTCTTTTACTTATAGCTCTACAAGACGAAGGGGGGTTTCTCTAAGGTGTTGTATCAGATATCATCACAAAAGCATGACACTTACCTTGATACAAGCTATACCCACTACATAGTGCACCTCTATTTTGATTTCCACTTCATGTCTATATACTAGTTTGCATTATTCAAGGACAAGCACCTTATACCATAAGAGTGTCTAAGAATGCGTTTTATGATAACCTCTTAGATGTAACATATAATGTGCTCTCCCTAAAATGTTAGCTTATCATGGCTTTAAAATAAAGTTAGAAATCATGATCAACAAAGCATCCTAAAAATTAGAGAATTTCTATATTTCTAAAAGCCACAAAAAATCTACTCTCTAAAAGCATGTCAAATTTGATTGTATCAATAAGGGATTCTTGGCAAATCCCATAATAACAACATATGCCAACAAAAAGGCTCAAGTAGGAAAGATTTGAACAAATCATGAATCCAAGTCCAAATAGCTTGAATTTAGTGACAAAACTAAAAGATATTCTTGAAAGAATCCTAATGACCACAAATAAGGCATCACGGATTTGGAATCCCTAAGTGGATTAACCTAGAACCAATGGAAAGGCCTTGGAAAAAAATACATCAGGAAAATAAAGCAAGATTTGGCTCAAGAATAGCCAGCTATATGGTGCAAAGTCTACATAGATAAACTAACAACAAATATTGTAGAAGTCATCTCTGGTTTGAAATAGACACCATGGGTAAATGAGGTGAATGCCAAGAGTAGCCTTCATGAGGCTTGTAATTTTAAAATGGTGCATCAAGACACCATTTCTAGTCTTTCTACCAAGGCTTTCAAAAACCAACTCCAAATTTGTGAACCATATTAGAAGAAAATAACATCAATAGCTATTTGAAAATGCAATCCTAATTGAATAAACGAAACTTTTTCCTTGAATTCAAGTTAGACTAGAAAATTCCTAGTCACATTGGATAATAGGTATGGAAGGTTCTTAATCCCACTTTTTGAAAACTCAACTACTAAATATGTGAGACCACCAACATTAATTATGATGCAAGAGCATCCCTAGTTCACAACAATCTTGCATCAACCAAAAACATTTTCCTTTCTATTTTGTTTTATGTTTGCAGTTTCAGTTTTCCTTTTTGTGTGTCCCAATTTTGGCTCACCAGATCCTGTGGAGTTGGATTCTACTTGAAGACTTGATCTTCTTTCTTTCTTTCAGACTGCATCTCATTTGGATCACTTACCAGCAAGATATCGCCACCAGTTTCCATGACAGTTTCTTGCTACCAGTTGTTCTTTTTTTACCGGTTGCCTGAGACCTATTCTAGTGATCTATCAGAACCCATTCTAAAGCTTATGGAGCCTTGATCATTGATTTTGATGTTCCTTAGAATGTGGCCAACCTTTTCCTGCAATCTGCGTTTCATCCTTTGGATTTTCCGGAGGAATCTCTTGGCAGAGGTCGGCCTTGTTCATTTTGCACGTTAGGTCTTGTTCTTCGGGTTTTGATCCCTTTTTCGACCGACTGGATCCTTTGGATCAATATATATTTTTGTAATCATGATTTAGAATGCAATCAATCAAAATCAATCAAAGTATCAGATAGATAGACTGTGCCTAGAAGATACATCTTTCCATTCAAGGTCCTAGTTGTGACCTATTCTACCAGGACTGTGTGTCGGTATGTTGTAACCCAGTTGTTACCGGTTGGATGTAATCAAATTTCATGCAATAAAATTATCTGTTATGCATTGCCTCCATCATATATGTGTGTTTTTGTTGTGTTTACTCCTGCTAACCGGCCTGGATTGATCTCCTTGAGGCCCCTCCTCACCGGTGACTACTTCAAGTGGTATCAGAGAGAAGTTTCATTCTGGAGGTTGCGTGTCCTAAATTTCTTGTTGTAGGGTGGCAGATTGTGGATCCGATCTGTAATTGTAGACGACTAGTGTGAATCAATGGCTCAAAGAGGAACTAGGAATGGTGGAGCATGTGGGAATGCAAACCTTGCAGTGATGGAGATGTTGCGAGGAATAGCATCCCAATTAGAAGTCGTGGAGATAGCCCAGAGAAGAGGTCGGCATATTGAAGATGTAAGCGAAGATGAAGGAGAAGAATCCCCAGGAGAATAAGTAAACCTACTAGTGGTTGATCCAGATGAAGAAAGGTTTTTAAGGGTTTTGAGTAGGGTGAACACTAAACCTCATTTTACCCCACTGGAATATGATGGGAAGTTAGATTTGGATGAATTGATGGATTGGATCTCAGAGATGGAGAAGTATTTTGATTTTAAAAACATTGCAGAAGAGAGGAAGGTGAAATATGCTTGTACCCGGTTGAAAGGTCATGCATCTCTTTGGTGGAAGCATTTGCAATTCGATAGATAAAGAAAAGGTAAAGAAAAGATTAAGACATGGGATCAAATGATTGGTAAGTTGAAATCAAATTTTGTCTCGACAAATTATCAAGTGGATTTATTCTACAAGTTGTAGAATTTGAGATAGAAGGAATCTAGTGTGAAGGAGTACACCGAAGCATTTTACAAGTTGAACATCAAATCCAGACATGTTGATGATGAAGTTGAACAAATTGCAAGGTATTTGAACATATTGCAGATGTCTATACAATATGAGCTCGATATGATCAAATTAGAGTTTGTTGAAGAGGCTTACCAGTATGTATTAAAGGCTGAAGAGAAATTGAACAAAAGACATGAGCAGAGACAGAGAGGTAGAGGTGGAAGGTTTACCAGAGGAAGATTTCAAGGAGGAAGGGGAACCAGTATAGATCAGAAAAAGGACAAGGAAGTGAGCAAATAAGTTAATTCATACCGGAATGATGATAGAAATTTCTACTGGAGGAGAGAACTGGATGGTTACCGGAATGAGAACTTTGGAAGACAAGACAAGAGGACATTCAGAGGAACCTTCTTTAAGTGTGGAGGAGAAGGATGTTGTTCATTTGAGTGTAAGAAGACAGAGGCTACTAGAAGAGTAGCAGTGGTGGAAGAAAACCCCACCGGATTAGATAATAAATCGGAAGATGGAGAACTGTTGATGATGAGGAGAGCTTTGTGTCATATCGGAGGAGATGAAAAGCCCTTGCAGAGGAAGAATTTGTTCAAGAACAAATGTAAGGTATCTGGTAAGTGTTGTAAAGTTGTTATTGATAGTGGTAGTTCAAATAATCTTGTTTCAAAAGAGATGCTGAATAAGTTAAAATTGGAGAGATTGAAACACCCTAAGCCTTATTAGATAGCATGGATTTAGGATGAACATAAGTTGTTAGTAAGTGAACAATGTTTGGTAAAATTAAAAATTGGGAATTATCATGATGAAGTTTTGTGTGATATTATGCCTATGGATATTTGTCATCTTTTGTTGGGAAGACCTTGGTAGTTTGATAGACATGCAATACATGATAGGAGGAAGAATACATACACTATTGTGGCCAATGGGATGAAGAAAACCTTGTTACCTTTGGAGGAACCTTTGAAGAATGAAGTTTGTACAAATGTTAGAATCTGTTTAGTAGATGGAAGGAAATTCATGGATGGATTGAGACATGAGAATGTGTGTTTTTCCTTAATTCCTAAGAAGACTGAGAGATCAGAACCAGAAGAAGAACACCTGGAAGAGAAGAGACTTGTTGACAGAATATGAGGGCATCATTTTAGATAATGTACCTGATGAATTGCCACCTATTAGAAGTATTAGTCATTGCACATGGACTTGGTTCCCAGAGCTAGTTTGTCTAACAAAGCTGCACACCGGTTGACACCGACAAAGAATGAAGAACTTAATAGACAAGTGTAGGAGTTGTTGAAGAAAGGTTTGATCAGGGAGAGTCTAAGCCCTTGTGCAATACCAACGGTATTAGCACCTAAGAAGAATGGAAAGTGGAGAATGTGTACCGATTCAAGAGCAATAAACAAGATCATAGTGAAATACAGGTTTCCTTTGCCTAGGTTGGATGACATAATGGACTGTTTGAGTGGAGGAAAATACTTTACAAAGATAGATTTGAAGAGTTGATATCATCAGATCAGGATCAGAGAAGGTGATGAGTAGAAGACATCATTTAAGACAAATGAAGGACTATATGAATGGTTGGTGATGCCTTTTGGATTGACTAATGCACTGAGTACTTTCATCAGGCTGATTAATGAGGTATTGAAGACATTCTTGGGTAAGTTTGTTATTGTATATTTGGATGACATTCCGATTTTCAGTAAAACAAAAGAGGAGCATTTGTTGCAATTAAGACAAGTTTTGTAGAGGTTGAGAGAAGAAAAGTTGTTGATCAATATCAAGAAGTGTACTTTCATGAAGGATGAGTTGGTCTATTTAGGATTTGTGATATCTGAGGATGGTTTGAAGATGGACCCTGAGAAAGTGAAAGCCATTGTTGAGTGGCCTACACTGGAAAGAATTGGGGAGGTAAGATCATTTCATGGATTGGCTAGATTTTACTAGAAGTTTATCAGAAATTTCAGTTCAGTTTGTAACCCTATGACTGAGACCATGAGAGGAGATCGGAAGGAATTCAAGTGGACCACTGGAGAAAACAAAAATTTTGAATTTTTAAAGCAGAAAGTGACTAAGCAGCCTGTGTTATCTTTACCAAATTTCAATAAGGTATTCCAAGTGGATTGTGATGCAAGTGGAATAGCAATTGGAGCAGTCTTGAGTCAAGAAGGGAGAACAATAGCCTATTTCAGTGAGAAATTGAATGATGTCTGGAAGAGATATTCAGTGTATGATCGGGAATTTTATGTCATAGTTCAAGCCTTGAAGAAATGGCGACACTAATTGTTGCCTAAGGAGTTTGTGTTGTATACAAATCATCAAGATTTGCAGTATTTGAACAGTCAGAGTAAGTTGAATTGGAGACATATGAAATGGGTAGAATTCTTGTAGAGTTACACCTTTGTGTTGAAGCATAGAAGTGGGAAATCTAACAAAGTTTCGGATACATTGAGTAGGAGAAGGAATTTGCTGACAGAGATGAGAGTGACAGTATTAGGTTTTTGTAGTGTCATAAAATTGTGCCTCCAACAATTTTAACCATATTTGAGGTCCTCACCTTGGCGACAGCATCCTCCTTCCTAACGAGACCTATTTCTGCATTCTCACCCTTTCACCCTTTCTCCTTCAATGCCTGTGGCTGCTCTAGGTCCTGTCTGGGGCCCAAAATAGGGCAGGATAGGGCGCCCTTGTCTCCACCCCATAGGGTGGCCCTATGTCAGGTATGCCTGATCTCCCATGCATAAATTGTCTTTAGGGTTTGTAATTCCTCTTTGTCAGCCTTCGGTAGTTGAAAATTAATCCTTGAGGCATGTATAAAAAGGAATTAAATCCCCTCATTCAATGACAGATAAGAGGGGATAAGAGGCATTAGGAGAAGATACAAGATTTCAAGGTCATCATCAAGCATTCAAGCATTCACATCTTCTTCATTCATCCATTGGAGCAACATTACAACATTCATTTGCAAGCATGTGTGTGTGTTAGTGTTTTGTCATATTACATGCCATTTCATACAACATTTATGGTTACATTCAAGAAGAAAAGAAATCATCAACAACAAGTTGCAGATCTACAAGGTATACATATCCATTGTTTACATTCAAGCATTTGCAATTACTTTCTTTCAAGGTTGATTCCTCAACCAGAGTTTGACTAAGGCAAACCCCTATCCACAACCATTCTCCCTCTCTTTTCTATGTAGGTTGCAGGTTTGGGCTTCATTTGCAGAGATAGAAGAACCCTTTTCATTTCATGGATTTTGTGGAGGACCATGTACATTCCCGCCATGGTCCCAATGACTTTTCTCCAAATTTGTGGGGCAGATCCATATCAATATAATTATCTCAAATATAAAGTTACAACGCGATCCCAAACTAGTAGCCTCACATTTCACTCATTCCCTCTCTCTCCTCCACATAGTCAACTTTCTCATTTACAAAAGAGGGTAAATCACACTTCAACCCTTGCAATCCATTTGCAATTCACATCCTTGTTTCCCTCGGATTTGGATCTAGTGGATTCAAGCCCCTCATTTGAATGTAAAGTTCCTCTGAAGTGAAAATCATCCTAGTGCCTTCCTTTCTCTCTCCTAGGTGGGGAGCCACTAGGATCCAATTTTCCACTTTACATTTTGGTGAACCTGACATCTTACACATTAATTCTAATTTCTCATTTTTAGATCTAATTAATTGCAATTTCAATTTCAGATTTTCAAGTTTGATCTATTTGCAAATTTTAGAGGTTAATTGCATAAAAACCTAATTTTTCATTTTGAGAAAATTAAGCTTGTGAGGTGTAAAATTTAATTTATTGTTACAGATCTGATTTCTATTTCAAAATTTCAATTCAAATATGTCTCTTTATTCTAAAAACTCAGTGGTTAAATCATAAAACCCTAATTTTTAAGATTCTTCTATTTTTTACCTTTAACTGCAAGTTTGACCAATCTAGACATCTCCAAATCGATTGTTTTTTGGATTCCACATTAAAATCATAATTTATATCATCCTTGAAAATTTTGAAAAAAGTTGGTCGGACCGTGTGCGTTCTCGCCACAATCCTTGACTTTTTTCCCAAAATTTCGGGAGACAAAATTGACTATATTTTTCTGCTCAAATCCAGAAAATCAAGGTACTTTATCAATTTTAACACTCTCTAAGGTCAAACACAAATTCAAAATTCATCAAATTCACATCATAAATTAATTTTCATAAAAAGGTCCTAATTTTAGATCTGCTTTTCCAACAAATTCAGATTTCACTTAAGAGACTTTTAATGGCAATTAATAAATTGGATTTACTTGCTCTTTCGCATATGATTACATTGCTTTTTGCATATATTTATCATGTGTCAGGTAAGAGTTTCTTTCATTTTTTATTGCTTCTCTTTCTTCATAGCACTTGGCTATATTGTGTTGTTAGGATTTCCAAATTATTTTCTTTTCAATTAGATCTCAAAGCTTTCATGTATCATTTATGTTGCCTTATGGTGATGTTGTTAACACAATGAATTTCCTCTATTAATCACCTTAAAGCATTTGTAGATCCTAAACCTAAAGATGCTAATATTTTTACCTCTCCTAGGGTATCTTGTGTGGATGAAATGAGACCTAATGCTTTAACCAATGATCTCTCTAAAAAAGAGCAAGCATTGGAAAATAACATGGGTCCATCTTCTTCTCATACACATACCCTTGAGCAAGGGGGGCAATATGAAAACATCAACATTATTACATCTTTAGATCCTCCTTATTCTCCTAAGATCTATCTTCAACATAAAATTCTATGTAGGGAGGATGATGTCATGCATTTTATTCATGACCTTTCTCCTCGCATAGAAATCACTAAAAATGAGCTTTTAGATGATGAAGATGTTCTTCCCCAATCTTCCCAAAAGGATAAGCTTGATAAAGGCAAAAAGATTCTCATTTCACATGATACTCCTCCTTCATATACAAATCCTTTTCTACCTCCTTACACATCAGATTTCAAAGAAAATCATGATCCTGTTTCTCCATCTAGTCAATTGCAACATTCTTATAGTCGTGGCTTTCATATAATTACAAAACAAGGTTTTAAAGGACAAGGAATTGGGAAATTTGAGCATGGAATTTGTGTCCCTATAAATCCTCTTACACAAACTACTACAAGAGGCTTAGGAAGTGGTACCCCTCTTTCTATGGATGAATTCCTTAGGCTTCAAAACTTTCAAGATTACCTTCAAAAACAACAAATCAAGAGAGCCCACAAGAATGCTTCTTCTTCAAAGCATCCTTTTTGTTCATTTCATCAAACCCATGACCATAATAATGATGATTGCCCTGATTTTCAAAAATCTATTCAAGATGCATAGATAGTGGCAAATTTAGAATTGTGGATAATGAAACTTCTTCTCCTAAAAAACCCTCTCCTTCATGGCAAGACGATATTTACCATCCTAACAGATTAGCTGCAAGAATCTATTGGAAGTTGAAATATGACAAGAACGTTTCTTTTCCTCCTCAAAATAAAGGCAAAAATATTAAGGAAGTAAAAGGTATTGAATATTGCATTTTTCATGATTGATATTCACATTCTCTTGGAAAATGTTATGCATTTAAGAAATTTGTTCAACTACAATATGATCTTGCAAACATTTGTCTCACATGAGATCTGGTTGTATTTCTTGGTAAAAACATTGTGCATTAGAAATTATTTTCCATTCATGTTGCTCTTCACCCTATGGCATAATTAGCTCATTTAATGGGGGCTCTTTATCATTAGTGGTGGTATTTTTTCACTTTAACATACTTTGGGGAAGCAACATGAAGTCCATTTTTCTTCTTCTTTCTATACATTTATCTCTATCTTTGTGCATTATTCATTATTAGATCTCTTTTCTTGCATAGGGTTATTCTTATGTGAGAATATAATTGTTCTTTGGTTTCCCTCTTTGCTTGGAGAGGGGCATCTTTAATGAGTACTGCACTTCTTCTCTTTCCTTCATTTTCTTCAAAATCTTACCTATTCTATGGTTTCGATTATTCGCAAGTATGATATGCCCCTTATCATGGAATGATCTCTTGAGAAGTATGTATACCTTCCTTGAAAGGATTTGTTCCACTAGGATGGCATATCACTTGAAACTAATCACCATCAGAAAATCTGTAATGTTTCTCCTTGTTCTCCTCACTTGGGGGGCAAGGATTTTCACTCCTTTCCCTTCTTTTTCCTATCATTATTTCCTTTAGAGGCTGCATTTTTCATATGTGATTATCATTTCTTACAATGGTATGCTTTTATTATTAATCTCGCTTGGGGAATATATGATGTTTTTTCTCTCTTCTTTTTGAAGATTACCACTTCTTGAGACATGTATTTTACATTTACTAATATCTTTTGTTGCATGTGTTCATGTAAGTTCATTGCACATTTGCTTATATTTAATCTCTCTCTAGTAGATTTTGTAAGCTCTTCTCATTGTCCCTTAGCTTGGGGGAAAATGATCCTTCTCTCTCTCTTTCTATAGGGATCCACTTTGCCCTATTAAGTGGATGGTGTGAGTTTTGTTACTTGATGTCATTCCTTGTGCACAATTGTTGGTTATTGGCTCAAAGGATTCTCTCTTATACAAGAAGTGTTAGTCCTTGACTATGACCTCTTTTACACTTGGTAATGTACATCTATGATAAAATCACCCATCACTCTGGGGGCTAAAAGTGTGTCATCCCTCATCAAGAATCCCTTTCACCTAGAAATAGGAGGAAGGATCGCATTCTTGTTCTTTCCTTTTCTTTTTCTAGAAGATGTTGTATCTATCTAAGAAAACTCCTCTTGGGGGTAGATGACTTTTGAACAAAGATCTCTTCTTCTCCAAGGATCACTTTTACACTTACAACAAAATATCTCTTTTCAACTATCTTATATTTGCTTGAAGAGTATTCCCTCTCTTGCTTGGATTTATGACATTGTTGCATAGCGGATATCTTCTTTGTGATGAAGGTAGGTATCCTTGTTCATTTTTCCTTAAGATATCAACATTAACCTATGATGACATCTTAAGGGGGGGGCACCCAAACTGCTCCTTTGTACTATATTTCTCTCATGCATTGTACAGTGGGACATTCTTGGAACCAGAGGAAAAAACCTCTTAGAGAAAGATGTCGTCACTTTTCTTGTATAGTGGGACATTCTTGGAACCAAAGGGAAACCTCTTAGAGAAAGATGTCATCAATTTTTGTGTAGTGGGTCATTCTTGGAACCAGAGCACGGTCTCTTAGAGTGATATGTCTTCACTTATTCTTTTCTCTTATATAGTGGGTCATTCTCAGAACCAGAGCATGGTCTCTTAGAGCGAGATGACACCACTTTTTCTTATGTGGGGTGATTATTCATGGAACCAGAGTGCAGACTCTTAGAGTGGGATGTCACACCTTTCTTGACACTTGTATTATACATTCTATACAGGTTGTAGCGTACTAGGGCATAGACTCCTATGAGGTGCTTCAAACCTCACTTGCACACATGCGCATGAGGTTGAGTGGAACTAACAATTTTCTCACTCTCTCTCCCTTTGCATGGATCATCTAGACATGCTCTAGGGGCAATATTTTCCATGTCTTTCTCTCCATGGATCACCTAGTTTTAGGGGCAAGATGTCCATGGTTTCCTTCTTCTTCACCTTTCTTCTCATGGATCACCAAAGTGTGTATTCATATTTTCTCTCTTCTTCCTCTCATGAACTCATAGTTTTACTATTGGTGGTTCATGGATGAAGTCATCTTTTCTCTTTTATGTGATCACTCATGTTTATTTGATGGCATTGGTCTTTATGTCATGATTAGTTTGTCATTTTGTGTTTTGTTCTTGTCGTGTGTCTTTTTGTGCTTTGTCTTTGATTTTATGTGTCTTGTGCCTTTTTGTTTTGTGTTCTCTTGTGTATGTTGACGTGAGTTGAGACCCTAAGATTGGGGGATTTTTTCTCCTCAATATTAGTCGTGTCTTATACTCCATGTGGTATTTCTTCGCATCTCTCATCTTCATATCTCTCTTTCTTATACTTTACCAGTAGTAGTGGCATAAGCCATACTCCCGTTAAAGTGGGGGCTAAATGTAGTGTCATAAAATTGTGCCTCCTACAATTTTAACCACATTTGAGGTCCTTGCCTTGGTGACGACATCCTCCTTCCTAACCAAGACCTATTTTTGCATTCTCACCCCTTCACCCTTTCTCTTTCAAGACTTGTGGTTGCTCTAGACCCTGTCTGCAGCCCAAAATAGGGAAAGATAGGGGTGTGGAACCCCTTTCCCCCTAGGACAAGGGTGTGTTTCCCTTGTCTCCACCCCTTAGGGTGGCCCTATGTCAGGTTTGCCCGGTCTCCCATGCATAAATTGTCTTCGAGGTTTGCAATTCCTCTTTGTCAGCCTTCGGTGGTTGAAAATCAATCCTTGAGGCATGTATAAAAAGGAATTCAATCCCATTATTCAATGATAGATTAGAGGTGATAAGAGGCATAAGGAGAAGATACAAGATTTCAAGGTCATCATCAAGCATTCAAGCATTCAAGTATTCTTCATTCATCTATTGGAGCAACATTACAACATTCATTTGCAAGCATGTGTGTGTGTTAGGGTTTTTTCATGTTACATTCCATATTTCATACAACATTTATGGTTACATTCAAGAAGAAAAGCAATCATCATCAACAAGTTACAGATCTACAAGGTATACATTTCCATTGTTTACATTCAAGCATTTGCAATTGCTTTCTTTCAAGGTTGATTCCTCAATCAGGGTTTGACTAAGGCAAACCCCTATCCACAACCATTCTCCCTCTCTTTTATGTGTAGGTTGCAGGTGTGCAATTGTAGGTTTGGGCTTCATTTGCAGAGACAAAATAACCCTTTTTGTTTTGTGGATTTTGTGGAGGCCCATGTACATTCCCGCCATGGTTTTGACGACTTTTCTCCAAATTTGCAAGGTAGATCCATATCAGTCTAATTAGCTCAAATCTGAAGTTATAGCATGATCCTAAACTGGTAGCCTCACATTTCACTCATTCCCTCTCTCTCTTCCACATAGTCAACAAGTCAACTTTCTCATTTACAAAAGAGGGTAAATCGCACTTCAACTCTTGCAATCCATTTGGAATTCACATCCTTGTTTCCCTTGGATTTAGATCTAGTGGATTCAAGCCCCTCTTTTGAATGTAAAGTTACTCCCAAGTGAAAATCATCCTAGTGTCTTCCTTTCTCTCTCCTAGGTGGGGAGTCACTAGGATCCAATTTTTCACTTTATAGTTTTAAAGATTTGAAGACCTTGTATGATGAAGACTCGGATTTTGTAGAACCTTGGAAAGAATGTAGAGAACCAGTTATGGTTTATAGGAGCAAATGGTTGGATTATTTCATTCAGGATGGGATGTTATTCAAGGGAGTTCAGTTGTGTATACCGAAGAGTTCCATGAGAGAGAATTTGATAAAGGAGAAGCATAGTGGAGGTTTAGCCGAACATTTTAGCATTGACAAAATAGTTGCATTGGTAAGTGAGCAGTACTTTTGGCCCAGATTCATAATGATGTTAAGAGATATGTGTTGAGTTGTAGAGTTTGTCAAGTTGCAAAAGGTAGTAGTCAGAATTTGGGATTGTATAAACCTTTGATAGTACCGGTAAGACCTTGGGAGGATATAAGCATGGATTTTGTACTTGGATTGCCTAAGACACCGAGAGGGAATGATTCTATATTTGTCACAATGGATAGATTTTCACAAATGGCCTGTTTCATACCTTGTAAGAAGACATCAAATGTATTGCATGTAGAAAACCTATTTTTTAAGGAAGTGGTGAGATTGCATGGATTACCTAAGAGCAGAGTTTCAGACAGAGACACTAAGTTTTTTGGTTATTTTTGGAGAACACTTTGGAAGAAGATGAAGTTCAGTTCTACTTTTCATCCACAGACTGATGGATAGATAAAAGTTGTTAACCGGAGTTTGGGAAACTTGTTGAGATATTTAGTGGGAGATAAAACCCAAAGCTGGGATTTGATACTTGCACAAGCAAAGTTTGCCTACAACAATTCAGTGAATAGAAGTACTGGAAAAACACCTTTTGAGATTGTTACCAAAGTGCATCCTAGAGGAATATCAGAATTGAGAGACATTAGCAGTGATAAGATTTTGCAGATCACATGGCAGCATTGCATATTCAAGTTAAACAACATTTGGAAGACATGAACAACAAATATAAGGAGAAGGTATATGAGAAGAGGAGACATAAGGAATTTAAAGTTGTTGATGAAGTGATGGTATATTTGAGAAAAGAGAGATTCCTGGTTGTAACTTATAATAAGTTGTAGATGAAGAAGTTTGGACCCTGTAAGATTTTGAGGAAGTTCAGTTCTAGAAATGCATATGAAGTGGATCTACCGGATAGTCTGGGTATTTCACCTATATTCAACATTACAGATCTTCATGAGTACCATGAATCAGAATTTAGTGAGGACAGTGTTGCAGACTTGGAGAAGCAATTGCCCCGAAAGGAACTACATTAGATTGAAGAGATTTTGGACAGTAGGATTGGGCGTAATACCCAGAAGAGTTAGTATAAGGAATATCTTGTGAAGTGGAAGGGCAGACCGGTTGAAGATTCATCTTGGATTTCTCAGGAAGAGGTAGACCACCTTGGTTTCCCTTTGATCCCAACAAAGTGAGGGGCTCACTTTTTCATTAAACCCAGATGTCTAATGCAGGAGCATCCCTGGTTCACAACAACCTTGCATCAACCAAAAACATTTTCCTTTATGTTTTCTTTTCTGTTTGTAGTTTCAGTTTTCCTTTTTGTGTGTCCCATTTTTGGCTTACGAGATCCTATGGAGTTGGATTCTACTTGAAGACTTGATCGTCTTTTTTTCTTTCAGACCACATCTCATTTGGATCACTTGCCGGTAAGATATCACCACTAGTTTCCATGACAGTTTCTTGCTACCAGTTGTTCCTTTGTTACCGGTTGCCTAAGACATATTCTGGTGATCTACTAGAACCCATTCTAAAGCTTGCAGAGCCTTGAGAATTGATTTCAATGTTCCTTAGCATGTAGCTGACCTTTTCCCATGATCTACATTTCATCCTTTTGATTTTCCAAAGGAATCTCTTGGCGGAAGCCGACCTTGTTCATTTTACACGTTAGGTATTGTTCTTCGGGTTTTGATCCCTTTTGGGGTTGACTAGATCCTTTGGATCAATATATATATTTGTAATCATGCTTTAGAATGTAATCAATCAGAATCAACCAGAATCAATCAAAGTATCAGTTAGATAGACTGTGCCTAGAAGATATATCTTTCGATTCAAGGTCCCGGTTGTGACCTATTCTACCAAGCCTGTGTGTCGGTATGTTATAACCCGATTGTTACCAGTTGGATGTAATCAAATTTCATGCAATAAAATTATTTTTTATGCATTTCCTCCATCATATCTATTTGTTTCCATTGTGTTTACTCATGTTGACCAATCTGGATTGATCTCCTTGAAGTCCCTCCTCACCGGTGATTGCTTCAAATTAAGAGAAAGATTAATGTGAAAGTTAGTCATTTAAAATAAGTCAAGGCTTCATACCTTTCCTTGGTTTCCAATTACTTTTCATCATAGAAGTCCCTTAGAATTGAACAAGCCATTTCATTATGAGAAGAATATAAAATTTGAGCTCTTTCCAAGTTGGTATTGTTGGTGATTCGAGCTATAGACCCCAAATCGCTAAGTCCTAATAATCTCCCAAGCATTAGGGGTGTCAAACCTTGGACTATTATCATAAACCTATATTAAAGTTGGGTAACTTAGGATCAATTGTTAAGGTGGGTAATACCTCCTTCATGCCTATCTCTACAAGACCAAGGGGGGTTTCTCTAAAGTGTTGTATTAGATACAACTATAGGAACATAACGCTTACCCTACTACAAAACATACCCACCATATAGTATACCCCTATTTCAGTTTCCACTTTGTGCCTATATGTTGGTTTTTAATACTCAAGGTCAAGCACCTATTAAAATTTATGACCTAACCTAAGAGTGTATAATAATGTGCTTTATGATAACCCTTAGAGGCTATGGGAACTCACACGTGATAGTTTAGAACACACCAAAACTAATAAATTGAAAATATGTTTAAATTTATATATTCTAAGTATCTAGAGGATGATGAGGAAAAAAAAGTAACAAATAAATTTATTTATCCAATTGAACAATAGTCTTTGAATTCATTCAAACATGCAATTACTAAAACCAAGTTAATACCTTATTCAATATATTGTAAAAAACTAGTCTTTCAAAATGCACAAGCAAGCTAGGCTTTGCACATACATTCAAAAAAATAACTAACAGTTTCAAACTATTAAATGAGTCTACTTTGTAATCGATGAACATTCCCATACATTTCCTTTACTGTTCTAACAAGATACCCTACAAAATCTTTACAAGGATTTTACGATCACTTTGATAGACAACTAGTCAAAAACACATCCAAAAATGTACACCATGCATAGGGAGACACCCAATCAAGGTTGAATATTCTTTTAATCACTTGATCTACAATGGTTACATGTATATTATTACATATTTTGGATAAACATAAATCATAACAATAAGAAAAATGCAATACCCAAATCTAGAAGTTCCAATGCTCAGTTTCGCTACATGATTTTTCTTTTTGCTATGCCCCTCTCTAGCCTAGAGAATGTCTTCTTGAAAATAAAACCTAATCTACATATATTTTTCAGTCACCTAGAAAGAGAAAATGCAGACCTACATAAGGACCCTAGAAATTTATGATTCCCTATAGGTGTAGGTGATGATCATGCCTTCGTGTTAGGTTTTTCATTTTGTTATATACTTGAATCCATCATAAGTTGTGTTTTGCATGAAAGGAAAAGGGAAAAAATCAAGAAAATAACTAAAGTTGTGATTTAGGAATGATACTCAAGCCTTAGGCTCTACAAATATAAGTAAAGTAGTTGAGCATCATCTTTCTCATTTGGATCCATTCCAATTTATATACTTAAAATAGTTTATAGCTACCATTAGATTGAAATCTGGTAGTTATAGGTGTTGACACACATTAATGGCATTGTAGCGTTAAGTGGAAGAAAACACATCTTCTCAAATAGCCCTAGACATTGGAGAAGTATCAAGCCATCTCTTACCTTCATGGCATCAGATTGGAAAATGGACATGAAATCCTTTATTGCCCCAACAAAACCCCTTTGTCAAACATCAGTGAAACTTTAAGAAACTACCCTTGAAAAGGATATAAAATGTTTGCAATTTTTTTTGTATTTCATAAAAATAATATTAATGTTAGGATAACCCATGGACAACTGAGAGGGGGGGTGAATCAGTTGTCAACAAATTATGAAACCTTAAGCACACAAAACCTTTTACCGGAATAAGAGATATAACAATTAAGCACAAACATAAATCATAGAACAATTACCATCTATCCACAACACATAACACCAAGATTTGTATGTGGAAAACCCGGTAAAGGGAAAAACCATAGTGGGAAGCCTACCCATAGTCAGATAATACTTTTGTAGTAAGTATGTGATTACAATAAGAGGGTCCTGCACATGTAGGAAGGCCAATATCCTAGAGTGCACTGCTCACCACAAAAGGAGCCTCAGTGACTACAAAAGAAATCTAGACTACAATCCGGAAAGATGAATGAACTGCAAGAATAGCATCTTCTATGCCTGAGTATAGTTTTAGTTAAGCTCAATACCAAAGGTCTTAAACCTCTTAGACAAACCTAACTCGATCACCTATGATCGACCAAAACCTCTGCATATGATTACAACTTTATTCGCACACAGATAATCCCATAACCCACGTGATCTACAAAGAAATCTTACATCATATTTATCCCAACCCGGTACCTAAACAATTAGGTTGTACACCTAAAAGATAGTACAATAAATTCATTACATAATCCCACAAACCAATGATAAACCAAGTCGGCCTAAGACCAAAATAACAAAAACCAATCAATTATCCCACTAGTAACGTATTGAGAGCATTAACCAACACATTACATAAATCAGTCCATAACCTAACAAAATAGAACTAGACCTAAAATAGGTAGCCATAAGCCAAATGAAACACCATTGATCAACTGGAACACGAAGATGATAACCATCAACATCCTGATAACCTTCTAGAAGTCGCACCAACACCACTTATCAGATTCATCAAAAGATCTTCAACAAAGCTTTGCTTGTAAAACCCTTATCGGTAACCAAAAGGCTTACTAGAACAAATGATAGCTTCCAAATCATCAAATCCCGAACTAATTGAAAGTGATATGCATTAGGAACACATGAATAACCAATCAAAACCAATTCCAATAGCTAGAACATGCTAGAGAAGATCTCTAGATCAACATCATAATCCAACCACTTTATCGAAACCCGATAGACAACAAAACAGCTAGTGTTGACATCAATGCAACACAATCAATTCCTCCAAATTGCCAACAGTCTCCCCCTTTGGCATTGATGGCAACACTAGATGTGAAAAACATCCAAGTGCTAAGAAATTCCAAACAAGTCTCCCCCAATGGAAGACATACAACAATCTCCCTAGGATGATATAGCAATGAAGTTTTGAACCAACAGACTAAACTCCCCCTATGAATGATATCCCTATTAAGCTTTATTTTTCACATATATCTCTCTCCCCCTTTGACATCAATTCTAGAAATCTGACATAAAATTCAAATAAAAATCATAAATCCTCTAAACCACACTATTAGTGTAGGTTTTTTTATTTTCCTTATGTTAGGGGGTATTTATTTTTCCTACACATATATTATTAAGCTTGCTTAGGTTATTAGGTGTGGTTAATATGAGGACATGTGGCGGAATACATTAGCTACATGTGTAACTCTCCACCTCACATGGGTAGTTGAGTTACACACCCTCTTTTGGCTTGTTGTGCCACCTCTCATAACCACTATTTTGTCATTTCCTAAGTGGGTTATGGGGTAGTTGGGTTTCTCACCCTCTTTTGGCCTTATGTGCCACCTCTTATAACTTCTTTTTTGTTTTCATGTAAGGAGGTTATGCCACATATTTTGACTTTTACCAAGTAGGTAAAAACCTCCCACCTTTTATGGGGTAGTAGGTAAAACCTCCCACTTTTTATGGAGGTGGGAGTTAATGCACCTCTTGGTTGTATATGCTATTATTTTTCTATATAATAAGCAATATACTCTCACCTTCACTAGTCAAGTGATAGCTCGATGAGAGTCTTCTCTAAATTCTCTTCTTTATCTCTATTTTTCTCTCATATCAGATTTATCTTCATTCAGCTATTTTTGATCTTCGATCATCCGTTGCTTGGAGTTGCATGTGATCTATGACCGACATTAGATCCTGGCTCAATTCTTGCTTCTCACAGAATTTAACATGGTATCAAAGTTGTGTTGTCTGGTATAGCTCATTGCTTTTCTAATTTATTTAAGAGATTTGAGATTGTTAGATAGCTAATATTTTTCTTAAAAACCAAGTATGCTCTTCTCCTGCATTTTCGTGTGATCTGGAGAATCAGAACAGTTTAAAGGAAAATAAGCTTCTAGTTAAATCTAGTTTTATATATGTGTTCTTTGAGATCTGGGTGATTGCAGCATTTTTGGTAATATTGGAGGCTTTTTTAGCATTTCCAGAGTGTCCATAAGGCTTGTGAAAATCATAAGTGACTTTTATTTCACCAAATTCAGAGTTTGGAGAACACAGTAAAAAAAAAATCAAAGTGAAATATTTTACTAGAGCTGTTTTCATTTTGTCCCTAGTGTTCTAACCTCTGTTCATTTTCAGAAAAAAAATATTTCTGGGTTTTGTTTCTAGCATCAAAAAATTTCTGGGTTTTGGAGGGTTTTTCTAGAAAATTAATAATTTTTGCAGAAATTGAGTTTCAACAAGGCTTAAGTCATTTTTCTATCAGGGAAATTCAGCAACCTTTCTTAAAAGTTGCATAACTTTTGTCTTGGGTGTCAGTTTTTTGCAAATGAGTACTTGACGGAAAGCTGGAAATGAGCACTTTTCATAATTGTAGGTCTTATTGAAATATTTTACCCTTCTTTGTTATATATTGCAGGTTGAATCAGCTGCATATTTTTTTTCCCTTCTATAGATCATATCTTTCTTCTCACAACTCTATTTTACAAAAATGAATAGTTGTTGGAAAGGTATTAAGATACATTGAGCAGCTATAAGGCTAATTTTTTCAGATTTTGTTTTAAATTTATATGTATTTAAACTTTGTATTTTGGCCATTAAAGCCTTAGAAAGCATTGTAATCTGATAAAAGCCTTGTAAATGCACTAATTATAAAGTGCCAACCTTGTAATATTTTGGGGGGGTGATTTCAAAGACTAGTGAAAAGGGGGGGTGTCTCTTGTGTCTTCTTTCTTGCACTCTTCTTGACTCTTTACAATCTTCTTTTCTGCTATCATGGATGCATCTACAGTTCCACTTTTAACACCATATAATTACTTTGAATGGAAATCTAAGATGATAATATATCTGAAAAGACATGGATATCATCGTGTTACTATGGGACTTGAAACTGAACCTCAAGATGCTACAGAAAAGATTAAATGTTTTAATAAATGTGATGAAGCTTTTGGTACATTGTGCATGTCAGTCTCTCCTGACCTTCTTTTTCACATTGAATCTGCTATTACACCAAATGCAGTATGGACTACTTTGGGAAACCTCTTTGGTAAGCAGGATGAACTAAGAGGTCATCAATTGGAGATTGAACTCATAGGGTTGAATCCAACCAATTTTGATACTATACATGACTTCTTCACTAAACTTAAGTCTATAAGATTGCAGTTGGAACAGTGTGGAACTAAGAAAGATGATAAGCAACTGATCTTGAGTATTCTTTCTAAGCTTGGTCCTAACTATTCAGTGTTTGTTTCTACATTCTATGCTACCAAATGTGCCCTAGGTACCACATTTAAAATGCCTTCTTTAGATGATTTTGTTGCAGAACTCACTAGGGAGCAGGACAAATTGGTTCAAATGGGTACAATAAAGCCCTCTAAGTCACATGCCTTAGTTGTAAATCAAGGCACAAAAGAACATAAAGGGTCTAGTAAGCAAAATAAGAAACAAAAGAACCAAAGAGAGAAGAAGAAAGATCAGAAATCTGCTACTTCAAAAGCAGACAATGAGACCTCTTCATCAAAAGGTGAACAACCTAAGAAGGAGAAGGTCAAGTGTTCTTATTGTAAGAGGCCTGGTCATGATGAACATAAGTGTTTAAAGAAACAAATTGATCACCTTTAAAATCTTCTTGATGTGCTCTTTTGGTCATCAACATCTCCAGCCCAGTCTGCATCTATATATGCACATAGTGTAAAGTCATCATTTTTAGGATACCACAAACCATACTCATTTGTTCCTTGTAAATACCTGAAAATCCTTCTCATCGCACTCCCATTATTCTCTCTAGGATCACTCTAATATCTTGATACAATACAAATTGCATTCATTATATCTGGTTTAGTCTGAGTCAAATATAACAAACCTCCAATCATAGATTTATACCTTGTAGGATTTACCGGAGCTGATGCATCTTTCTTTGTCAATTTCTCACTTGTAACCAAAGGCGTACCAACCGATTTAGAATTTTCCATACCAAATTTCTTCAACAACTCTCTAGCATACTTAGTTTGACAGATGAAAATACCTTTATCTTCTGAGTAATCTGCAAACCTAAGAAAAATTTCATCTCTTCAATCATAGACATCTCAAATTCATTCTTCATATTATCAAAGAATTCCATACATAACTTATCTTCACCTCCAAAAATGATATCATCAACAAAGACTTCAATAATCAATATGTCATCATTAGTGATCTTATAATATAAGTTATTGTTAGCATTGCCTTTAGTGAAACCAAGCTTCAAAAGATATTTGTCCAATCCAGCATACCAAGCTCTAGGGGCTTGTTTCAATACATATAAAGCTTTCCTTAACCTGCAAACCATGTTTTTGTCATATGAAAATGAAACTTCCTCTTCAAGATCTCCATTCAAAAAAGCACACTTAACATCCATTTGATAAACCTTGTATTTCTTATGAGCAACATAAGCAAGAAATAATCTCATAGCTTTAATCCTATCTATTGGAGCAAAAGTCTCATCATAATCAATTCCTTCCTTCTAAGAATATTCTTTACATACCAATCTAGCCTTATTCCTCACAACTTGTCCATCCTCATTCAATTTATTCTTTAAGACCCATTTAGTTCCAATAATATTCTTATTTTTAGGTTGGGGAACTAAATTCCATTTGTTGTTCTTTTCTATCTGATCTAATTCCTCTTCCATAGTTCTCATCCAACATTCATCTTTACAAGCTTCAATAACTGATGTCGGTTCAACTTGAGAAATTAAACATACCTCATCAGCTACCAACCTTATTTTTGTCATCACTCCTTTGTTCTTGTCTCTAATGATTTGATCTTTTGAACGATTTAACCTTATATACCTAGGAGTCTTTTGACTTTATGTTTATCTACTCTGATCTTCAGTTATTGTTGAGTTTTCTAATACTGATGGGGTAACTAGTTCAACATTTTGTTTTGGTACAGGTGTTATTGGTTCAGTTATGATCATCTCCACTTATGGTTCTCTCTCATAAGTTATGATTTCACCTTTTTACAACTCATCCACCTTGACATTAGCACTCTCCACAATTCTCTGCAATATTTTGTTATAACATCTATATGCTTTGCTTTCATTAGAATAACCAAGAAATATCCCTTCATCACATCTAGGATCAAACTTTCAAATGGAATCATCTCTTTTAATATAACATTTACTGCCAAAGATTCTAAAATACTTAACTGTAGGTGTATGACCAAACCATAACTCATAAGGTGTCTTATCGGTGTTTCCTTTGATATGAACTCTGTTGAATGTATATATTGTTGTGCTAACAACTTCTCTCCAGTAGATATGAGGGAGATTAGCTTCCATCATCATAGTTCTAGTTGCATCCAAGATAGTTTTGTTCTTTCTTTCCACAACACCATTCTGCTGAGGTGTCTGAGGTGCAAACAACTGTCTCATTATCCCATACTTATCACAATAACTATTAAATTTACCAGATGTGAATTCACCACCTTGATCAGACCTTAAGCATTTAATCTTCAATCCTGTCTCTATCTCAACTTTAGCTTTAAAGATCTTCAACTTTTCAAAGGCTTCAGATTTCTCCCTTAGAAAAGTAACCCACATCATTCTAGAATATTCATCAATGATTAGCATGAAGTATCTATCACCCTGAAAAACTTTTTATTCTAGAAGGACCAGATAAATCATTATGAATAAGATTAGGAACATTATTAGATTTGTCTTGTATACTCTTAAAAGAAGTTCTGACTTGCTTTCCCATTTGGCATTCCTTACATACTAGGTTCTAGGGCTTCACAATCTTAGGTATATCTCTAACAGCCTTAGTTGAACTGATTTTTACAATGCAATCAAAATTCACATGACACAACCTCTTATGCCATAACCAACTCTCATCAATTTGTGCAATCAAACATGTCTTCTCACTGTAGTTCAAATGAAAGATGTTACCTTTAGTCTGAGCACCGGTTGCAATCTCCAATCCAGATCTATTAATTATTTTTTATTTTCCATCCTTGAACTATAATTGAAATCCCTTATCCACCATCTATCCTACACTCAAAATATTATGCCTTAAACCTTCAACATAATAAACATTATTAGTGTTATGCTTACCATCCAATGATATATTTCCTCTTCCTTTGATCATGCATGGTTTGTCATCTCCAAATCTAACCAGACCACCATCAAATTCTTGCAAAGATAAAAACTTCCTTTTATCTCCAGTCATATGATGTGACCATCCACTGTCTATCACCCATTCATCCTTATCTTCAACTTTAGCAGCAAGGGCCTTTTCCTCATTTCGAATGACAGGTTCTGCAGCATCGTCCTTGATAGCCAAAAATACCCATTCCTTTCCACTACCAGATCCACTAGCTGAATCTTGTGTCAGTTCATCATCAGAATCAGTCACACCTTCATCATCCGCATAGTATCATGATTTTTCTTTGTTCCTCATGTACTTATGCTTATTCTAATAATCATGGTTAGGCCTAAAAGATCTTCTAGCTTTCTCCTCAAATCTTGAATTCCTCTCAAGACATCTAGATGCAAAATGACCTATCTTATTACATGCAAAACATTTAAAAGGTGATTTTTCTTCATACATACTTCCTGTCGGACCTTTAGGTACTCTTCTAGAAAATAGGGCTTCAAGTTACTCAAACTCTTCATCTTCTTTCTTCATTTCCTCCAGTTCCTTCGCATATAAAGATTTTCAATCACTATTGCTTCAATTTGGTAAATCGGTGCAAAATAGGACATAAGTATACTAAATTCAAAAAATTGAATGGTTGGTTAAGCCATAGCAAGCCAATGATAAGGTAATTCACACAATTTGCCAAAAATGACATGAGATTAGCTTGATCAATTCTCATGCAAATTATTGTTGCTACTTTAATTAATTATGTTTCAATTTGTCTTTTATTTTAATTTATGATTAATTGATGTTATCTATGAATTACAATAGAAAGGCAAGAAAGGCAAACCACTATAAAGATGCTACCCAACAAAGGGAAGTTGGATCCTTTGGAAGGAGGAATGTTTGAAAATTATTCTTGCACCCAGTGTAGAGACAAGAATAAATAAGCTATAATATTGCTAGCCAAGTATAACTGCACATGAAATTGTACCACCATGAATGACAATGAGACCCCAAGAGGTAAGTTACAAGTGTCACATAATGAGGAGCAACATAATAGGAAACACAATTTATTTAGAAGGGACATGACAAAGATGCCACTCATTGTCATGTGTCATGTGAATGATGCTAGAACCAATGAATTGTTGAATTTTACTCTTCAATGCTTGACGTTCATTTGTGGAATGGCCATACATTTGGTGATACACATAAACAAAAGGATTTTCAAGATTTTATCTATGTTTTCTCCTTCATTTGGGCCAAGCGAGATTAATCAATTTGGCTTGAAGAAGGTCGAACAAAATTCTCTCTTGTTTAGATAAAAAGTTAGGAGAAGAATACATAGATGTATTAAACAATGGGGAAGGGGGTGTTAACAAAGGAGGAAGTTCAAAACCTAAACCCTCTTTAAAAATGTGATGTAGATTTCTCATGAGTCTTAATACTTTTTTATGCATATCCTAAACCATGTCCATTGTATCCAGATTGTTTTTATAAATCAAATGTAGGAGTTTTAATGTGTGTTGGTATGTTAGGAGAAGGATTATTCTTATTTTCAATTTGGTTAAAGTATACAAACCCTAAATAATCATTAAGACATGTTAGAATAATAAGTAGGATTGGACTTATAAGAAGCTTGAACAAATGAATTGTTGGAATTAATGAACACTGAGAGGGGGGATGAATCAGTGTTATGCAATTAATAACCTTCTTAAATTGATTCTTAAACCACCAGATGTAAATGAATAAAATCAAAGTACAGAAACTAAATGCAAACAAGCACAAAACCATAACACTAGAATTTTTACATGGAAACCCAGAAAGGGAAAAACCACGATGGGATTGAGACGCACAATATTATAATACTGTGATCAGGAGTATAATAATATTACAAGAGGGGAATGCACATGCATTCAGGCACACTGCCTACAACTCACTGCTCAATTACAAAAGAAGAGGGCTACAACCTTGGAGGACTCACTATCCTACAAATGATTTACAATGACAGCAAGAATTTCTAAATTGATGAGTAGCATCTACAAATGCCAAAATGCAGTTCTAGTTAAGCGCAAAGTGACTATCTTCCACTATTCTGACAAACTGCTTTGCCATACACTGGAGCACTAAATCAAAGATGGTGCACATGAAACTATGCTCAGACACTCATATTCTCTTCACACATCAAAATCCATACATAAAATGATCAAATATATCGGCCTTATATATCTACACCACTTGATTAGGTCACCAATATGTCGGCTTCAAAATATTTATAAAACATGAAACATGTAACAATAAGTCAGCTCAATCCAATTACAAATCCATATGCAGACCTAAAAAAATTGATATTATACTTCACACATGTCAGCTCGACCCCCCAAACTCAAAACTAATCACCGAAATCATCCCAAAGATTTTGCATAACACGCTTCATCACTAATCACCAAAATAACCTTGTTCTTCTTGAAATACTGGATACCGGATCTTCTATCTTGCACAAGAATCAATACCAGAGGCTAGGATTATGAATTATGTTGTATCAAACATCCAATCACCTAACTCTTCCACTGCAACCAAAATCAATTTTTGCTCAATGTACTCATACTCTGTCGCATACTGTATTCCACCTTCCAGACTTAAGCAAAATGAATATCAAACTTCTAGTAGAACAATTTAGCATATACCAAATGTGATTTCTAATCAAAGTTTCCATCAATAACAACCCCAAATCATTTCTTAAGCACTTAACTCAATCGGTACAGTGTCTCTTGCCAACAACCTCCCCCTTTGGCATTGATGGCAACACTTGATGATAAATGACACTATAGGATCAAAACTAACAACTACAAAAATGTAACAACTCAACAACTCATCAAACTCCCCCTAAGAATATACACCATTTTTCAATCCTCTCTCTCCCCCTTTGACATCAATGGCAAAGGTGGGTATCCGCCAAAATTATGTAAAAGGGTATAGTCAATTACTTACAAAAATTAAAAAATGTCTACAAAAATGGTCTTTAAAGACTGCAAGTGATCAACCCAACCTTTCTTAATGTTCTCCAAAATGTTGATAAGAGCACTAAACAAATAGCCATTCATCTCAACTCCTCTAAGATCTCAAGGAACACTCTTATTCAAAGCATTCATAGCATCCTGTTGACTGCTAAGTAAAGTATCCAACCAGGGAGTTATTAAGTTCCTTAGTTCTCCCACTCTACCAAGTACTCTATTTTTTTCTTGATTCAAGCTCTTGATTTTTTCAAGTAGAGCCATCACCTAAGCTTCATAATTACTGGCAAAAACTAATTGGGGGCATAAGATTGAGATATATCGGCTAATTGACCTTTGCATTCCTTGATCTTATCAATCTCAATTGTGAACTTAGGCAAAAGAAGACATGACTTGTAAATATTACCGCCTTCATCTAGTGCCCCTTGAATGGCCTTCATACTGGTAATCAAACTAGCCCTATCATCTTCAACCATTTTAAAAACCATCCTTAACCTCATAGCAATGAATTGGTTAAGAACTTTACCTTTGACAGATTTCTCTAAAGATACAAAATGAGAATCCACATATTTAAGCATGGTCCTCAACTTACCAGAGGGTGAGTCTAATGTATCTTGCTTGAAAGATGGCAGAATTTTCTCCAACACACTTGTAGCCATGGATATGAGCTCTTATCTTTATCCTCAGAGTGATACTTCAATAAGTCTTCACTAGCTTTGGCATGTGCAAGTGTTGGAAGCTTGAGTGCTTGGATAAGAGATAAAGAATTAAGATCGATAGGCCCTTTGGTGAGATATGTGTCATTGATGATTTGCTTGCCCTTGTCCATAGTGTCTCTTGCCATCAGAACCTATTCAACCTTATCTCCATCCTTCTCCTTCTCTACCTTCTCTACATCTTCTCATTTCTCGGCATCCTTTCGCTTTTCATCACCAACCTCCTCAATTGCCTTTACTGATTCAATAATTGTTACTGAAGGATTCTGATCAGTTTCATCAGAGTTTGCAACCTTTTGATTATCAACAATATCATCTACAACTACAGCTTGTTCATTAGTTTTCTCATCCAGAACAAATTTATCATCATGTGTATGCACTTCTGGATGGGTGTCATCTTTCACCAAATTTGTCTCATACTTGATCGTTTCCAAAACTTGCTTCAAAATTACTTTTGTTTCCTTAGACACTTCATCAATATTTCCAAACATGACCTTATTAACGCTGGTTTTGCTTCTAAATTTACCCATTGAAATCTTAAGAATTATGTCTACTTCACTCTTAGAAATTATTTAGTTCAAATTAACCAATACATATTCTTTTATTCTCTCATCTTCTAGACTAGTTGTATGCCTTTTGGCATCCAAAATTTCATATAGACCCTTCAAAATCATTGATGATAATTCTATCAGGGCTTTGCTATAAACATCCATGTATTCTACAATGGCTTCTTCCAATGTTATTTTACCACTTTCATCACAATTCTCATACCATTTAGATGCATGTTTCAAATTTCCTTCCTTTACTACCATATCAACTATCTAATTTAGTGAAATGGATGGCACAATAGTGTATTTACCTTCAATTTTTCTAGACTTCAAAGCTTCATCAAGCTCAGATCTAGTATTCTTGCTTGATTAAGGCCTTCCAGATTGCTTAGCTTCAGCTCTTGGCTTTTTGCTTGGCTAACCTTCACTAGATGGTTGCTTCTTGACTACCTTGGCAGAAGTAGCAGTCTTCTTCACTTCCCTCACTGCTTCATTAGATTATGTCTCTTCTTCTGTAGTGGCTGCCACATAGACTCTTTCTGGCTTCTCTTTCTTTATCTTCTCTACTCCACCAAATGATTTGGACTGAGGATTAGGTGGGGGAACAGGATTTTGAGCAACGAAGGAAGATGTTGACTTGGTTTGCCTTTGCTTAGGAGGAGTAACCAGTTTAGTCTTCTTGGGTTTGACCAAGTCCTCCTCTTTTAAGATGTTCTTCTCTCAGGTTCTACAAATTGCTTCCTTTGTAATGTCCTTGTCTTCTGCAAGATACTCTACTTCTTTCCTCACTCTCTTCTCCATTTCAGGCTTATTGAATTAGGTGTGCAAGATTAAACTTTTCTCTTTATAAGTCCCAAATATTTCTTCCTTTTCATCCACCATCTTACTTAAAAGATGTTGTGCATACGCATCAAGAGTATTTGCATCAACTTCATACCCCATGGGCATGATCCACACTGTCCTTGGTTCAACAAATTCCATTAGGATTTGGTCAATTTCCACCATGAACCATATGGTGTCCTCATACTTTTCTACAATCTCCTTTGGGATCTACTCCCTATTTTGCATCATGCCTTGGAAGGATTTGAAGTAACCCCATAGGATATCTTTATGTGCTTGAGCATCTCCTAATCCTTGTAAGGCTTCTTTGTTCTACACCACCATCAGTTTATCATATGCCCATTGTACTTTTCCTACACTAGGGGTCTCTCTCATAAAATAGAAAGATAAATAGATAATCAAAGTATTGAACTTGAAAACATGCTTCTTATCCTACTTTATCTTCTTCAGATTGCTTATTAGTTCACTCAGAAGTACCCCACACAGATCATACAACTTGTTCTCCTTAAGAATTTGATAAGTAGCGTATATTGTTGTACCAGAGACTAAGTTTTCTCTGTTGGATTGATATACCTTATAGCCCATCACCATGGATGCAAATCTGACATCATACTCAATAATGTCACTAATTTTCATCGATTTTCTATCATGTTGGGAACATGTTACCTTTGTTACTATCATGTTCTTCACATTCCTTAGACCAAGAACTTCATCTATTGCATTCAAACATGTCATCTCTTGGATTGCTTTCTTGGTGATCTTGTATGGTTTATCAAGACATATAAATTCATCATGGACACTTCTCAAAATGTATCTAACCCATTCGGGTTCATCGAAAACCGGAAAGTTCACAAACTGAATGAAACCCTTGCCCTACAAAGATTTGAATTATGGTTTCAGGTTGCCCATACTTTCCATCATGTGCTTCATGTACAAAGTTATCATTTCATAATTCCCAAGCTCCTCAATATTGTAATGGATGTATGCCCTAATATCTTCAATGTGCAACACGCCATACGACACAGATGAAAATGCTCCATTAATATCATCTTCTATCGATTTGTATGCATGTTTCTTGAATTTAGGCCTTGCCCTATCAGTTATTTTCACAACCAAGGGAGTCACCACACTAGATGATGCCATTATCTAATTCTAGGTTATGAACAAATTGCTCAAACTCAGAAAATACCTTTTTGTCTTCAACCGGATGTAAGAAATCTTCGTTGAATCCTTTCAAGCTCTGGTTTAGCTACACAATTTGCTTCACAACACTCTCCTGCTCTTTTGCTTCAAACACAATGTGAGAAATGAATGTTAAAATTCCTTTTTATCCTATGAATACATAACTTTAAGGTGCAATAAATGCTCAACCCTAAAGTTCTCTCGAATGCTCTGAATCTCATGAATGTTGTATCAGGGTATCAAATTGGCATTAAATCTTCTGAATCTCTCATGATCATCTACACAACCATTCAAAATCATCTGCAACCTTCTACAACTGGTTACAAATCTCAGGATGGGGGGGGGGGGTTTAAGGATCTACATGAAAAGCTTCCCCCTAAGGTCAAATGCTTTAGTTACCAGATGAGGTTCCAACACAGGTGTGGACCCATTTACTACATTTGGATCATCTTTTTTAACCCACATATTCTTGTGTTGTTCTTTGAATTATTCAACACCTTCACTTTACCTTTTTCATCTTCTTTGTTCTTGTTTGTCGGAGCATTCTCGCTTATATTCTTGCTTCTACAAAATTTTGCAATATGATCGGATTTATTGCAAGCATAGAAAACAATGTTGTTTCTCTGATTAGGCCTGAAATTACCTTGATTTCCTTTTGATCTACATTGGTTAGAAGTATGTCCAAATCTTCCAAAGCATAGCATCTTACATTTCTCCTATTTATCGTACTTCTTCATTCAACTGACTTGTGACCATATTTTTTGCAATTGAAACATTGTCCCGAGAATGATGAATTATTTTGATTTGCCCTATTTCTACATTGACTTGCCATATGACCATATTTATTGCAAACAAAACATTTACCATTGAATTTATAGGCATTAGGTTGTCTTATCAAAGATCTCTTGTTCTTCTGATTATTGCTTTGACCAGATCTGAAGCTTTCTCCTTTCTCAAATCCAAGTCCTCCCATATCACCTTTATTCTTTTGACTTTGTAGCATTTCATTCAGCTTGGCTGAGCTAGCATTGAACTTTTCTTTGTACTCGTTAGCAGTGGCAAGTTCATCTCTCAGAATTATGATTTGTCTTTCAAGCTCTTTCTCATTATTCTAGGATTGTATCAATTCTATCTTCAATAGGTCATTTTCATGATTCAATCTACAACATTCATCAGATCTATCCTTCAATGACTGAGTCATACTTTCTTCATTCTTCTTCATATCTTCAATCTCCTTTGTCATATTCATCACAATAGATTGTATTTCATTGTTTAGGACTGCATTATCTATAGAAAGTTTTTCACATTCATTTGTTTTATCTTTGAGGACTTGATTATCAATGCTTTGCTCTTCTTTGTCCTTGAGTTTTTCCATCGGCTCCTTTCTCTTCTCTCTGGATGTGTTCACTTGTTATTTCAGTGACTCAATGAAATTTTCAGCATCACTCAGACTTCTTCTCAAGCTACTTACTTCTTTCCTTGCTGCATCTAGGTCTTCAAGTGCCACAATAAGTTGTTTCTACAAATCAGAGTCCATTGATTCACTATTCTGGATCATCCTCAAGTTGTTAGGCTTCCTCGGAGGAAATAGGCTCTGATACAAATCATTGGAATTAATGAACATTGAGAGGGGGGGTGAATCAGTGTTCTATAATTAATAACCTTCTTAAATCTATTCTTAAACCACCGGATGAAAATTAAACAAACAAAGTGCAGAAACTAAATGCAAACAAGCACAAAACCATAACACTATAATTTTTACGTGGAAACTAGAAAGGGAAAAACCACGGTGGGATTGAGAGCCACAGTATTATAATACTGTGATCAAGAGTATAATAATATTATAAGAGGTGAATTAACATGCATTCAAGCACACTACCTAGAGCTCATTGCTCAATTACAAAATAAGAGGGCTACAACCCTGGAGGACTCACTGTCCTACAAGTGATTTAAAATGACAAAAAGAATGTCTGAACTGATGAGTAGCATCTACAAATGCCAAAATGCAGTTTTGGTTAAGTGCAAAGTGACTATCTTCCACTGTTCTGCTACTCTACCATACATAAGAGCACTAAATCAAAGATGGCACATGTGAAACTGCACTCAAACGCTCATACACTCTTTGCACATCAAAATCCATACATAAAATGATCAAATAGATCGGCCTTATATATTTGCACCACTTGATTTAGTCACCAATATGTCAACTTTAAAATATTTGCAAAACATGAAACGTGTAACAATAAGTTGGCTCAATCCAATTACAAATCCATATGTGGACCTAAAAAAATTTATAACATGCTTCATACATGTCAGCTCGACCACCCCAAACTCAAAACCAATCACCAAAATCATCCCAAAGATTTTGCATAACACACTTCATCACTAATCACCAAAATAACCTTATTCTTCCTGAAATACTGGATACTGGATCTTCTATCTTGCACGAGAGTCAATACTGGAGGCTAGGATTATGAATTAAGCTGTCTCGATCATCCAATCACCTAACTCTTCCACCACAACCAAAACTATGAACCAAATTCAAGATCTGGTTAATGTACTGATACTTTGTTGCATACCATATTCCACCTTCAAGACTTAAGCAAAATGAATATCAAACTTTTGGTAGAACAATTTAGCATATACTGGATGTGCTTTGTGATTAGAGTTGTCATCAATGACAACCCCAAAACATTCCTTAAGCACTTAACTCAACCAGTATAGTGTCTCTTGCCAACATGAATCACTAGGGTCCTTCAAGGCTTGAGTTTCAAATTTAGGAACTCTATATATTTTCCACAAAAGTGGGGTGTAAAATCAAAAGGATCTCAATTTTCTTTCAATTAAGCATCATCAATAGGAGATTGTATTGTAGAAGGAACACTAATGTGAAGGGAACATATAGATCCTATGATCCTACATCTTTTTGGACCCCACTATAATGATTCTTATCACCTTATAGTGTGTACATCTTTTTATCATAAAGGAATTTAAGATTGCAATGCAGAGTAGAGATTTATTGCATAGCATGAATCCACAATCTACCTAAAATAAGGTTGTATGTGAGAGTATTAGGCATGACATGTATAGGAAAGGGTAGGATCACCTTACATACTTTAATTGACAATGTAATTGTACCTAATGGATATTTGCCAATGTTATCAAAACCACAATTGGAGATAGAATCAAGTTGAATGAGGGAGGTATATACTTTAATATTATGTAATAAGTTTATGCTAAAAACATTAAGAACTAACCCATTATCAAGTAAAGTACATTTTATTGCATTATCATTGATGAGCACCAAAATCATGAGGGATTGTATTGATTTTGAACTTCCAAAGGAGGTAACTCATGTTGTTTGAACCCAATATCTAGCTTTGTTTCATGCATACAATCAAGCAAGGTTGCTACATCATTCAATCCAGTAGAAGGTGAGATTGGAGCATCCCATGATATGTAGGTTAAGTTTGAATCAAATCCCAAAGTTGGAGTAGCTCAAAGTTGCTCAACAAGATCATACTCCTTACCATTATGTTGTGAAGGATAAGGAGGTGAAGGAAGGAAAGGTAGAGAAGTAGGAAGAACGTTTGAATCATGCTCATTGTTTCAAGTGTTATATGTGTGAGCTACTACATGATAATTAGGTTGTTTAACACCTTTTAGAACAAGCACAATTTTTTTTGAGGTTGAAGGGCATCATGACAAAGATGAACAATAATTTTAGGCTTCACACGAATAACATTGACTTGATTGGTCTCTTTATCCAGTAAAGATTCATCTTTAGGAGAGAGAGCATTGAAAACATTGTTATTGATATTTTCCTCTTGCATCAAAATTTCCTCATGAATAAGATTTATTTTCGGAGAGGGACAAACATGATTCAACAATACTTCATCTCTATAAGGGATGTCATTAAAGTGAATAGGAGGTAAAGTGTCATAAAGGGAAGTCTTAATGGTATCATCCCCTTTCACTTAAATATCCTCATGGGTGGGACCAATTTTGGGAGAGGGAAAATCCTTATTCATCAATGCTTCATCCTTAGAATTGGGAGCATTAAGAAAGGTTCTAGTATTATCATCTTCTTGCCTCAAAATGTCCTTATGGATAGGATGATCTTTAGGAGGGGGGTGGAGCTGCATAAAATGATCTAGGAAAATATCACATTCATCAAATTTATTCATTGTAGCACTACTAGGAAAAACACAATCTTTCTTTCATCTCAAAATTAATGGCTTTGAATGGGGTTTGGGGCATTGCCCCCCCCAAAAAAAAATTGCAACATGAAAATGTTGAATGCAATGAAACAAAGATGCTTTCTAAATGATGACATATGCAATAAATAAACCAAAGATGTGATTAAATAAGAAATGCAAGTACACAAATAATGAATCTGAGAAATGAATGCATCTAAATATGAAAATGTCATGCAAAAATCAAATTTGAAACTAAAAATAAAAAATTATGCAAGTGTAAGACATGTTAGGTTCACCAAAATGAAATCTATGAAAATTGTGATATAGCTTAAGTAGGAAAATTAGAAACCATTTCCAACCATCTTTATTAGAGAACCAAACGACTAGGCCCAACTTCAGCCCCTTAGGAGAGTTGGGCACTTGTTGGTTAATGGTTTTCTTTTGAATTTATTGATGGATGTGATTGAATTAAGAATGGAAGAACTAGGTAAAAGAATGCAAAGTTGGCAATAATCAACATAAAAAGTAATCTACAAAATAGATATGCAAATTTTGAAGACAAATCTAGAAATAAGATTCAGAAAGGAACCCATGTCTGCAATCTGAGCCTAAAAGTGTTAAAAATTATGGATAAGATCCATTTTCTAGGGGGTGTTTATGTCATCTAAGGTGTGTGGAATTCAAATTAGGATGATTTGTAGACCATCCTAAATTTTCATTAGAAAAGAGCCAGACATAGTTTCCAACTTTTAAATGGTGTCTAGGATTTTATGCCTGCTCTAAATTTGAAACTGTTTATTATTTTCTATGCTTTCTAGATATGCCACTCTCTATCATTGGATTTTTTAGGTCTACACATAGAAAAGAGAGGAAAAGTGTTGGGTTGTATAGGGGATTTCCTAAGTCAAACTCTAGTAGGTGTTAAGCTCCACTATAACAATGGTGATTATAAAGAGAGCTTACCCATGGTAGGGCTGAGGCTAAATCTGAAAGAAATGTTGAATTAAAGTGTTGAAATGAAATTATTATACCTTTGATTGATACTATAATTATCTTTAGATAAGTCCTCCAAGTGTTGATGCAATAACATGATGAATCATAAAGTTTTAAAAAAATTAAGGTATGCGATGTCTCCCACCCGAAAAATTTCAAACTCTTCCTCCTTTGCTTGTGTCTCCTCTGTTGCTACATTGGTTGTGCAGAGTGATGCTCGAATGGCGCCTAGTGTGTATCCTCATGTCCAGGGGGAGTCTGATGGCTCTTGGCCCTTGGATGCTCCTGTTGGGGTTTTACGTGCGATGGGCTCCTCCCCGGTGTCCTCTTGTCCCAGTGTTGCTGGTGTGCGGCCTGGTGTAACTCAAAAGCCACGACCTAGACCATTTGGTGGGTTTGTTTCGGTTACTATGGACATATCTGTCAATCCGAAAGATGATATGGTAGAGGAAATTATTTATAATGTTTCTATCCTCTCTTTACATGGTGCGATCTGCCACTTTAGGGGGTTTTGGCCTTCTCTTCCTCAGCTGCACGCATGGATATCTGAACACTGGGAGCCTCTTATCATGGGTAAACTTCATATTTTCCCCATGGGTAAGGGGTTTTTCATTGCAAAGTTTGATAATGCCTAAGATAGAGACAAAATTTTATGTGATCACTTTTTTAGCTGGGAGGATAATTTTTTGTTGATGATTAAGCATTGGCACTCTGATTCTAACCCTTTTACTAAAATGTTTAATAAGATTCTGACCTAGGTTCGGCTTCCTAATCTCCCACTTCATTTATGGAATGATTCTCTTTTAGAGGAAATGGGAGATGCCCTTGGCAATTTTCTAATGGTGGATTTTGAATCCTCTGATATTTTCCACTCCACATTTGCCCGCATACTTGTTGACCTGGATATCTCAAATGGGTTGCCTACTAAAATTTTACTTAATTCTTCAAAGGGTTCTTGGGTCCAATCTTTGAACTATGAAGGGATTCCCTTTTGTTGCAAAAGATGTTTTATAACTGGGCATGCTGTTGAGCATTGTGGGTTTGAGAAAATGCCAACTAAGGCTACATGGTGGAAAGGTGCATCGATACAACATTATATGGTGTTGAAGTTACCTAATCAACCTAGGAGTTTTTCTGAGGTGGTTGCTTTGGAACCACAGGATCCTGAGGCATCCCCTCTGGTTGTCTCTCTTGGTGGGGCTATTGAAACTGTGCATGTGTCTCCTGATGTCTCTCGTGTGAAGGAGACTCAAGAGGCTTCTTCTGGTGATAATGACTTGGCTAGTACTCTTGTTTTTACCAAATCTGTTGACTTTCCTATTGATGTTGGGGTTTTGTCATCTGTTGGTTTTGGTGAGGTTGTGTCTATCGAACTGTGGTAGACTGGTGATACTGGGGTTTTACCTTTGTTGTTTGTTGGTTCTGGTGAGGCTGAGATAGTAGTTGTTGACTCTCACTCTCAGGATTTTGGTGTGCTAGATTGGCATGTTAAGGCAGTGCAAGTGGAAGAGGGATGGATTTCTATTAAAGGCAAAAATGCTAAGTCCTTTAAGCCTTCTTTTGATATGACTCTCTAAACCCATAAGAGCAATTCTAAATGTAAACCTTTATTGTTCTTGGGTAGGGATGGTTTTTGGTTGGCTACAAGTTGTTCTTTCTGCAACTATCCTTTTTACCCATGGTTGTCTGGTGCTTTCTTGTTCCTTTTATTTGGACAACTTTCTGGTTGAGGATCATTCTAGATCCTATCTTTTTTTGGCTCTAAAGGGTTTTGGGTCCCTTCAAAAGTTGTTGTTCCCCTAATAAAAAATATGATGAATCATAACAAAATCCATCATAAAAAACATACTTGAATATAACTTACTATAGCTTGGCGCTCCTTGTACTTGTATATGCTCTTGAGGATAAATATTTTCTCTTTAATTGGAATGATAGATTATGAAAGGATGTTCAAATGAATTGGATATGATACTTTAATATAGGATTCTCAAGGTATTTTCACTTTTAGGTCGACGTCTAATGGTCAATCAATTTATCGGGATAGGATCATAAATGGAAAGAATTGACACTTCGACAAGTTCAAATTTGCGCCCTTTTGGGAGGGACTATGGCACCTAGTGCCCTAGTCCACCAAAACTATGGTGCCTAGCACCATAGTATACCCAAAAAGGGGTGGAACAAAGGTATATGTGGAGTGCATAGTGTTGAATATTCTGGACAACTGAGAGGGGGGATGAATCAGTTTTATGATAAGAAATATATTACTTTTCCCACAAAAACAGATCTGACAAAATAAAACTCAAGTTACTTAAACATAAATACATATGAACATGAAAGATCATACACATGAAACACCATATATGATGTGGAAAACCCAAGAAGAGAAAAACCATAGAGAATGTTAGTTCTCAATATGAAAACACCTGCTAGGGTGACACCGGTTAAGGTGATTTTTACAAAGATGGCTCACTGCAAGTGTGCTCATTGCTTGACTAAAACTACTAGAAAAAGGAGGGCTCACTGTCTAGAGGAAGAAAGAAAGAATTCACCACAAAGGTACAACTGCCACTTAGCTATATAGCTAAAAGAAACCTTAGGCTCATTGTCACTGGTACCAAACAACATCAGCATACAACCATACTGATCAACCACTTTGCATCAACAAAGATAGATCTTCCTTTTACAATCAAACTCCTTCTATAAATCCTTCTATGTGCTTATTTCACTACATTCATTCTTTATATATAAATCTCCAAAATATAATTTTCCAAGTCAACTAAGGAGATAATAAAATGCAATTCTAAATAGGTCTTCACTAATAATTTCCACAGTGGAAAGGAATGAGAAGTGGACCTCACCATAATGCAACAACACATTATCCAAACGCTACAATCAATAGACCAAAAGATAGAGCATCTGAGGTTAACCGGACTAGGAAAGAACATAGCCAAAAACACTTTTTTGAAGCACACCAACATGTGCCAAATCAAAATAACAAAGATACATACATGACTATCATAAATCCAAAAACACAACAAGAGAATTGGAAAGGTGGAGCAATGTGAAGTTTTGCAAACTCTGCCAGACAATCATCATCATCATCACTACATAGACTTCCAGATCACAACTTTTGGACCACCAAAACATGAGTAGTATCTCAAGGAAATATCCAACAACATGTCACCACATCATGAGAATATATGCAGGAAATAAAAAATGCGAAGTAAAACCAAAATAATGAAACATAGAATCAGTACATTGACATCAATGACAACCATACTGATACACCAAGCAACTTCACATTTGCAACGCATAGGCCCAAGATACTGGATTAGGTGACCACATGAGCATATGACAATAGTTTGGATATTAAAAGGCCAAAATTGGTTCAAAAATGGCGTAGTAGAAGGCACACTAAAGTAGGAGACCCAAAAGCAGTGTGAAATTATAAGGGGTTACAATTTATGACACTACAACAATGAGAACATGATATTTTGGGAGTACATTATATGGTTGTCCATTTCAATCTTAGCAATAAATCATGGTACATAAGAATCTTTATGTACTTTTAATGGAATTTTGTAATGATATTATTCATTATGCCAGTATAACTTGATATCACTTTTAATGGAAGCTTTATGTGGTTACATAATGTGTTCTATCTTCTTTCTTTAAATATTTTGGTTCTAGGTTGTTGTTTTTGTTGTAATGTGTAGTTAGCCATGGATAATATTTGATTAGAAGGATGGTCTTTTTTAATGGGTTTTGGTGTCATGTGGAGCTTTTGGATTCTACCTTTAAATTTAAATGCCAATTTGACATATTTGGTTCTACTGACAAAGGATGTTCATTTCTATCTTCTTGGTCTGGAGATTGTGGTTTGACTCTTCCCTTTGAGAGCCCTTAGTTTTGAGTTCTTTGATCATGTTAGGGCCACATAGGATCTTCAATTAGGAGATGGTTACATAGATTAGTGGGAGCTTTGGTAGTGATGTGGATTCATCATTTGATGATGGATGGTTATCTTTATGTGATTTATAGATGGTGACATTTTGGTTTGCCATGGAGGACTTAAGAGTCTTTGGTGAGGTGTTATTTTACGATATGTTCTTTGGAGCATATGATATTCCTTTGAGGAGATGTTAGATAATGATTTCATGATATGTTCTTGACCTTATTGTTAAAACTTTAACAATGGTCTTGTCGGTTCACTTTGGCTTTGAGTATCAATCATTTCCTTAGAGCTTCATGATTTTGTAAGATTACATTCGAAGTTAGCATGGATTGATTGATGGATGATCATGGAGACTAGAGAGACTTAGTTGAGGTTACATGAGATCTCATGTTTTTTGGGGTTGTGCATTGAGATGGTTACTCTTTTATGAGGATGTCAACAAAAATATTGAGAAGCCTACACCTTGTTATGGACGTGAAACTATTATGGACTTGAAGAGAATATCATCATTCATTGTAAGCTTTAATTGCTTGGTGTTGTGTACTCATGACAATCTTATTTCTTTCTCTTGGTCTACTCAACAGGTGAATAATCTGAGAGGTATTGCCCACCTAGATATAAGATGGATTATTTATTTTGTGTCTTGTTTTCTCATGTGAACTAGTCTTGAATATAATTGTTTTGAGGATTTGTTGAGAAGAATATGCATGGTTTTATTGATTTCATTGTTCTTCTTATTGTTGGTATTAAGGTATGGTTCTAAGTTTGAGGACTTATTTGGACAAGTACATGAAATGGTTTGTGTCTTTAGGCATATTTCTTTTGTTGTTGGAATAATGATTGATTTGTTTGATCTACCTTCAGTATGAGAGGTTTACATATATCATGTTTCATTTTATTTGAATGTTAGATGTTCATATCCTTTTAGTTTGGGAATGGTGAAGGAGATCTTACACAACACAACTTGGTACTTGTTAGTGTGGAACAAGAATGTAGTTCAATGATTTACATATTCTCCCTTTGGTCTTGTTCTTCCTGGATGTTTTTTTACACATGGTTGGGTGTGAAGAACTTGGGAAAGCTATGGAGATGGTGGTGAGAGAGGTATTGCAACATATTTGGTTGCAATATTTGTATATCGTTGTTTATTTCATTGACAATAAGTAATAGAGGAACTAGCCACAACCTCTATGTGGAGTATTATAGATAGACTTGACATGATTTGATCTATTTTTAGATTTGGCATTGCTTGTGTAGTGGGAGCTTTTGGATATATTCTAGGTTATCATTTGTGATATATTTCCTTGCTAATTACTAATGTGATGATGAGTTTGTATGTTTCATTGGATCTGGATATACAAGTTATGTGGGTTATTGATTAGCTACCCATTTTTTCACAATGGGATGACTCAAATGTGGATGGTCTATATCCATGAGATTGTTTCAGTGTTAATGCAAAATTTAGTAGTTGGAATTGTTTGTGGTCATTTATACATTGGTATTTTACATTATGATAGGAGGATGGATATAAATATGCTTGATTACAGTTTATACTTGGTATATTGGTGGCATGGAGTTATATCTATTTTGGTATACCCTAGTTTGAGGTATGGTTAGCTTGGATGAATTACACTTTGTTGTGGTTGCTATTCTAGGTGGTATGAGTAAGGCAGTTACTCAAAGCCTTTCTTATCATTTGAATTTGATTCTTATGTTCATGTAAAAATTGCTTTAGGTTTTAGTGATAATTGATAAATTTCACCTTGGAATGTTCCTCTTTCTCCCATATGTGTCATGTTGGATGATGTGAGCAGTATTTTTATTAATGACTTGGTTATATCGATTTCTTTTTTAGGTGTCATATTGGAGTATAAGAGCATGGTGAAGATTTAGAGGGTACATGGATGGCTGAGGAATGTTCTTTTTTTGTTTTGATTCATGCGGGTGTATTTACAATATATTATGTCAAGTGGGAGAATTTTAGGATTAAGGTTTCATCAACCTTGTGTAGCGTCACAAATTGTCACCGATACAATTTACAAATCATTTTTGTGCTCCCACTTTAGTGTGTCCTACCCTCATCCCCACTCTAGGTATGATTTGACCTTGTTCTCTAGCTTTGAGGCCTTGAACAACCATTGGTGGGTCCCATGGTGAGGTACCCTTCCCCCTACCACCTCATTTTGGTCTTTTTTGTAGAGGGACCAAGGCATGGAGTGTCTTGGTCAAGACCAAAGTTCCCTGGTCTGGACTATGGTGCCCCAAAATGCCATGGTCCCTCTCAATGGGGCCCAAATTTGAATTGGGGCAGGTGTTGTATCTCCCCAATGGGAATTAATCCCTGTGGCTATACATGATCATTGGAGGTCAGCCTAATTGGTAAATTACCTAGGTAACCATGCATAAAGATATTATATCAGCTCATTTTAGATCAAAGTCTTCGTCTACAATTAAAATATCATGCATGCATTCGTGAAGCATTCATCATCAAGCATTTTCAGAGATCTTCAAGACTGTATATTCTTCATTCAAGCATTGTGGAGAAAAATTACATCAATATTATGCAAGAATGTGTGTGATTAGGGTTTTTAATGTCCATGTTTTTGTCATTCCATTACATACAACATTTGTGATTACATTCAAAGAGAAAAGAATTGTCATCAACAATTCTAGATCTGAGGTATATCTATTCAACATTTATTTTAGTCTTTGCATTATTTCAGTCAAGGTTGATTCCTAAACCGAGGTTTAACTTAGGAAAACCCCTATTCCCAACAATTTTCCCTTTCTCTTTGTGTGCAAGAATGTGTATAAAGCTACACCTGGGAGGATCGATAGAGTTCACAATGGCGTATAGGTTCAGCTTTTGATAACAAAAAATTTAGAGGACCATGGCGAATTGATACTACCTGGTCTTGAAAAATTAGGCCAAAATTTTGAGAGCAGATTCCAAACATCTTACTTTTCCCAAATCCAATTCGGTGGCTCCGTGGGATGTCTGTAGCTTACTGTTTCTATCAAATCACTTCAATTATCACCTATTTTGCCCTAATTATCAAACAATAAAATCAATTCAATCTTGGAAGGAGAAAGCCCTTACCAAAAGAGCCTATAATCTAATAAGAATATCAGTCTTTTAAGGCTAGATCTATTAGATTCCCTCTCCTTCCAAATGTAATGGTTAATTAGGTAATTAAGTGGTTTTATTATCTTAATTTAACCATAACCCTAATTTTCCACCATTACATTTTGGTGAACCCAACTTCTTACACCACTATTTTTTATTTGTGTTATCGATCTGATTTGTATGAATTTTAATTTTTAAATTTTGCACTCATAGATTATACTTTTAATAAAAAATACATAAATTTAGAGGTTAAATTCATAAAAAAACCCTAATTTATTTTAGTTAATTTTCTTTGTGGGTTGCATAATTTGTAACTTTTATTTTCAGATATGATCTTAGGCATTTATAATGACACTTAATAAATCTGATTTGTTCACCATTTCACATATGATTACATTTAGTTTTACTTATATTTATCATAATCATGTGTTTGATAATGGTTTCTTTCACTTTACCTTGCTTCTTTTCATCCATAAAACTTTAGCATACTGCATTTTTAGAATTTCCAAAATGTTTCCTATTAATGAATTAAATTTCAAGGCTTTAACCCATGATGCATGTTGTTTTATGGTGATATTTTTAATAAAATGCATTACATATGTAGGTCACATAGAAGCTTTTGTAGATCATTACCTTAGAGATGCTAATAAAAAACCTAACACTTGTACCTCTCCTAGGGTCATGCAAATGAAGAAAGAGCCAATACTCCTATCAATGATCTCTCATGTGGAGAGTGAGCATTGAAAAGCAACATGGCACTATCTTCCTCTCATACACACCCTAGCGCAAGGGGGGATAGATCAAACTATGGGTGTTTCAATCTCTCTAGATCCCCCTTATTCTCCTAGAGCTTAACTTAACCATCAAAACATTTGTAGAGAAGATGATGTTATGAATTTCATTCATGATCTATCTCTCCACATAAGATTAAGTAAAGGTGAAACCTTAGATGATAAGGATCTTCCTTCCCAACCTATCAGAGAGGATATGAATAATGATAGAAAGGAAAGTCTCCTTACAAAGGATATTCCTTCTCCATCTACTTCTCGCTTTGTTCTTTCTAGATGTACTTACACTACAAATATTAAATAAATTCATTAGAATAATCCTCAATTAAAATATTCTTATTGGAATAGTTATAACATAATATCAAAACAAGGTTATAGAGGACAAGGACTTGGAAAATTTGAACAAGGAATCAAAGTCCTTATAAACCCTCCTACACAAGCTAGTACAGAAGGTCTAGGACATCCTCATCATTCACCTATGGATGATATTATTAGGGTACAAAAACTTAATGATTACTTTGTAATACATAAATTAGATTGTACATCTAAAGGTGCTTCTTCCTCAAACACTCCTTTTTGCTCACATCATCAAACTAATGACCATGATACCAATGATTGTCTAGAGTTTCAAAATGGAATGAAAGGACTTGTTGATAATGGTATAGTTAAGATAATAGAGAATAATCCATCTCCTTCTAACAACCCTTATCCTACATCTCAAGAGACAAGACCTACTCCTATTGGTGACCAAGAGAAATTAGCTACTAGAATATTTTGGGAATTCAAGTATGATAACAATGTTGGTTTCCCTTTCATTAAATTTAATCATAAATATAAGTGTAAGGAAGGTGATTAACATTGTATTTTTCATCGTAGTTATGTTCATTCCCTTGTAAATTGCAAAGCATTTAAAACATTTGTTCAAGAAAAATATGATAGAGCTCGCATAGCTCTTACAACTAATCTTGCACTTTTTCTTGGTGAAGAAGTAGTGCCTTAGCACTCCATTCACCTTCCATGTTTCTCCTCACCTTATGACATTAGTATTTAAGTTCATTGGGGGATATTTTTCATGAGTGGTGATGCTATAACATCTTGGGGTAGGAACATATGTCTTTCTTATTCCCTTGCTTGGGGAGAAAGGACAATGCATATCTAATTCTCTCTTTCTCTTTGAATATTACCTCTTTTTTAGAGTTGCATTTTGCATATCTTAATGTATTTTATTGCATTGAATATTCCTTCATGTGAGTACATGTGTGTTCCTTGTTTAGGACCTTTCTTTTCTTGCAGTAGTGCATTTTCTTATGTATAATGTCTCCTTAGAGGTTGTGTAATTCTTCTCATTGTCCCTACACTTGGGGGGCATTGATCTTTCTTATCCTTTCTAAGGATCCACTTTTCCTTTGTGGAGTGATGTTTGCTTACAATGTGATGTCATTCCTTATGTGAAGTTTTTATTTGCTCAAGGATTCTCTCTTATGCAAGAGATGTGTATCATTGACTACAACCTCTTTTACACTTGGCTATATATTTCTATTTTAAACAAACCCTTTGAAACTTTGGGTCAAAAGTGTGTCAACCTTCATCAAGAATCCCTTTCACCTAGCAATAAGAGGAAGGTGGACATTGTTGTTCCCCTTCCTTTCTTTTGGTAGAAGATGTTATGTTTTTAACAAAATCTCCTCTTGGAGGTAGATGCCTTTGAGAAAAGATCTCTTCTCCTCCAAGGATTCCCTTTACACTTGTTGCAAGATATCTCTTTTTCAACTATCGTATCCTTTCTTGTAAGAGTATTGCCTCTTTAGCTTGGATTTATGAATAGTGTTGCCTAAAAGGATATCTCGTTAGTGTCGAAGGTGTGTATCCTTGTTTCTAGATTCCTTAAGACATCAACATAGGGCTATATCTTAAGGGGAAGGCATACATATCACCCTATTTTTACTATATTTTTCCATGTCTTAAATAGGGTGTTCATTCTCAAAAATAGACAAAACAAAGTCTTATACAAGATGCTTCATGCTCAAAACCAAACACAAGATTTATATATGTCTTATATAGGGTTACAAATTATTGAAACCAAACAAAATAAAGTCTTACACGAGATGTCCCTAAAACCAAGGATATATTTTTCTTACACAAGGTGTTCAAACTCGAAACCAAAGAAAACAAACTCCTACACGAGATGCTTCATTCTAGAAACCAGACATATTTTTGTTTTTATTTCATGTCTTACACAGGTTTTTGCATTCTCGAAACTAGATAAAACAAACTCTTATATGAGGTGCTTAACTCCTGAAACTAGACAATGGCATACACAACAGGATGAGTGAAACTCAACAAAACACAACTAGACTATTATGACTCTCCTCTCCAACATGGATCACCTAGCAAAAACCATCTAGCCCATGGTATCCATGTCCTCTCTTTCTTTTCCTCTCATGGATTACCTAGCAAAACACAGCTAGCATGTGATATATATGTTTCCCTTTAGTTCTCTCCATGAGCTCATAGCTTTGCTATTTATGGTTCATTGTTTGATGCATGCTCTTTCTCTTTTTATGTGATCGCTTGTGTTCTTGTGATGAAATTTCAAGAATGATATTGTGGTTGAGACATTTTGATTATCGAGGTCTCTTCGGGTAGTTGACTTGAGGTCTTGTTTTGGTTTTTAGGTTTGGTGTTGCATGTCTTTTGTCTTTGTTTACCTTTTTGTCTTTTTCTTATTTTTTGTGCCCTTGCATGTGATTATGTGAGTTAAGATCCTAATATTGGGGCTTGCTTCCTCAAAAATAGTGACTCCTTATACTCCTTGTGATCTCTCTCCTAATTGCTCCTCTCAATTTTCATCCACTTTATCATGAGTATTTGCATAGGCTCATACTCCCATTAAAGTGGAGGCTAAATGTAGTGTCATAAATTGTCATTGGTCCAATTTACACCTCATGTTTGTGCTCCCACTTTAGCATGTCCTACCCTCATCCCCTCTCTAGGTTCGATTTGACCCCGTTCTCCAGCTTTGGGGCATTGAAAAACCATTGGTGGGTCCCATGGTGAGGTAACCCTCCTCCTAGCACCTCATTTTGGTCATGTTTACAGAGAGACAAGGGCATGGAGTACCCTGGTCTAGACCATGGCACCCCAAAATGCCAGGGTCCCTCTTAATGGGGCCCAAATTTGAATTGCAGTAGGTGTTGTATCTCCTCGGCAGGAATTAATCCTTGTGGCTATACATGACCATTGGAGGTCGGCCTAATTGGTAAACTACCCAGGGAACCCTATATAAAGACATTATATTAGTTTATTTTTGATCTGAGTCTCTTTCTATAAGCAATCTATCATTTTTGCATTCGTGAAGCATTCACAATCGGGCATTTTCAAAGATCTTCAAGGCTGCATATTCATCATTCAAGCATTCTGGAGCAAAATTACATCAATCTTATGCAAACATGTGTGTGTGATTAGAGTTTTTCATATTCATGTGTTTGTCATGCCATTACATACAACATTTGTGATTTCATTCGAAGAGAAAAGAATCATCATCAATAATTGTAGGTCTAAGGTATATCTATTCACCATTTATTTCAATATTTGCATTATTTCATTCAAGGTTAATTGCTAAACCAGGGTTTGAATTAGGCAAACCCCTATTCCCAAAAATTTTCCCTTTCTCTTTGTGTGTAGGAATAGGTATAGAGTTGCACTCGGGAGGATTGATAGCGTTCATAGTAACGAATAGGTTCAGCTTTCGATGACGAAAAATTTAGAGGACCATGGAGAATTGATACTACCTAGTCCCAAAAAATCATGCCAAACTTTTGAGAGCGGATTCTAGACATCTTAATTTGCCCAGATCCATGTCGATGGCTCTATGGGATGTTTGTAGCATAATTTTTCCTATCAAATCACTTCTATTATCACCTATTTTGTCATAGTTATCAAACAATCAAATCAATTCAATCTTGGAAGGAGAAAGCCCTTACCAAAAGAGCCTAGAATCTTATCAGAATCTTAGTCTTTTGAGGCTAGATCTATTAGATTCCTCTCCTTCCAAATATAATGTGTAATTAGGTAATTTAGTGGTTTTATTATCTTAATTTAACTCTAACCTTAATTTTTCCATCATTACACCTTGTAATTCCTATATGACATTGTTCCAACATGCTTGGAAAGTGTCCTAAGGTGCTTAGGTTGTATAGGGAAAATATTTTGTAATATTTATTTTCACTATTGTTTGTAATACATTTGGAATGGGTGATGGGTTGCACTAGTAGTGGTAAAGGTGGGTTGAAAACACAAGTATTTAATATTGTTTTCCTCACATCTAAACACTTAGAATGAGACAATAATGACTTAGTAAGTGGAAAAATGAGTGACCTTTAGGCTTTTCAAAGTGGGTGCTCTAAAGACAACATGTATCTCTTAGTATTTTGTCATTTAGTACATTAAATGTAATGTTTATCTTGCAAGATCAAACACCCAAGCTGGAGGGAAAATATTGGAGCAAAAATTGGTGTCCTTTGAAATTCTACGGAGCTAATCCAAGGGTTGTCACTATTTGGAATGAAAAGCCTTCTTTGGATGACTTGTTTGGTGGTTTTGGAGCTCTTGACATTCTAAAAATTTTGTGTTCTGGATGTAGAATTTATGAAGTACAATTGAATGTAGAGTTACTCTTTAGGAACAAGAACATGTGGGAGTCATAAGGAGGTTGTTTATAGGTAGACAAGTTCTACCATGTTAGAGGTGTTGGTATTGTCAAAATTTTAGGGTTTGGTGTTTGTATATTTCCTTTTAAAATTCTTTAAGTAAGCCCTAAAATTCCTAAGTCCTAAAACCCTAAGTCCTTTATGTTTAAGAATTCAAATATTCTAATTTGATGGTGACCTGTATTCCTAACTTATGGTCTTCTAAGTTGTGACTTAAGTGTGTTATTCTCATGGGTTGAATGGCCACGTGCATTAGGTGTTACCTTTTTCATCCAATCAGTATAATTCTTCATAAGCCAATGATTTAATTTTATGACCTTCATTTTATGGCCCTATGACCCTTGTGGCCTTGTGTCTCCTAGTCACAAAAAATCTTCACATGTTTAAGTGACTTAATTCATAGTTCGCCCCATGTTCCCATAATTGTGGGACAACAGGGTAGTCTCCATGTGTCTGAGACTTTATTCTTTTGTGAAGTAGTCATTGGTTCCCCACACTATCGTAGTGGCCAATGCTATAGGCTCTTAACCCTTGCAGGAGAGTGGGGTGGTTATGAGGAAGTAGGTAATGTTAAGTGGCTTATTGTCTCTCATGCCCCTATGATGTTAGTGATTTCATCAAATAGAACCATGCAGGATAGAGGGGAAGTTAGAAGCTTAACAACATGGTTAACCCTGGTGGTTACCCCATACTCCCAATGGTCAGTGGATGCTATTAAATAAAAACTCGCACATGTGCAAGAAAGATTAAGTGCTAGCTATTAGCAGTAAAGTATTAAAGGCCACGTAAACCCACTGACTTGCTAGATGAAAGAAGTGTTAGTGAGTGGGATAGTGGGAATGTGCCACAGGTCCCATGGGTTGGCTCAAGGGTCAAACAAGTCATGTTCCTCGTTCCCTTGAGAAAGTGATGGCGAGGCAGTTAAGTGTATTGCAGGACGATAAGAGTTCGACATGTGTATTGTGGGACATGACAAGTGTAAGGGAACAAGAGATCTTGTGACCTTGCATCCAAATCAATGTGGATCCCACACAACTTGTGGGCTTGCAGAGACAAAGGGAGTGATAATGCAGTTCCACAATGGAAAAAGTATATTGATTAAGCAAGTCAAAAGTTTGTTTGACGACATGGTCATTGATAAAAATAAATGAATGACTAGAATTCAAAAAGTTGCATGACTATCTAACTTAGTAATTGTTCACACGATTTAAACTTAATTGAGATAATATTGCAGTAGACTCACAATTTGGCTAAATAAATGCCCACTTGATTGATAATTTTGGTCATTTTGCATTGAAAGATTGGACTCATGGAGCTCTGAAACTAAAAAAGCAACTTTAAATGACTCTCTACAATAGTTGGGATTTCAAGGATTGAAAGATCCACTAAGTCTTTTATTCTCTCCTATATATGATATAAGGTGAATTTTATTGCTTTCTTTGCTATAATTGTTGGTAAAAATCTTCAGAATTTTATAAGAATAGAACCCTTATTTAGCTTTAGTTAGTCTTGTTTAGACAAAGTGCATGAGGGAGGTGAAGCATCTAGGTCTAAGGAGAAGAAGAAGAGCTTAATACAACAAGATATCTTAGACATTTTTCTAGAGTTATATGTCAAGGGAAATAAAAGGGTTTTTAAGGATTCTTGGCATGGCTGGCAAGATGCAAAGCTTCTAATTTCAAGGTGGGAGCTATTTAAGTATTTTTATGGTAATAGAGAAAGGGATGTCCCTGTGTCAAGCCCATGGACTTATGATCTAGAAAAATTGGTAGTCCTAAATGTGTTTATTGATATAGACCTAATTAGGATTCTGGAAAAATTCTACCACCCTATTGCTAAAGTAATCAAAAGAAGTGATGGTTCCCCACTAGTGGCCTTGGATAAAGTGGTAATTATTGATACCTTCATGTTGAATAGGAAATCCCTAGTATAGATCAATTTTGATAAGATCAAGGAGGATTATAAGAGACTTAGAAAAACCTTGAGGAGTGATGAAATCCCCATATATAAAAAGAAGGGATAGAGTAATAAAAGATTGCAGATTCCCTTCAATGAGCAAGAAACTTTTATGGTTTATGGTTTTGAGAGATAATTTGTCAGGACCTACTATGCATTGTGTTAGATTATGGGGAGGGACAATGAAGAAAGGATGCTTGTTGAACTAATGTGCATGGCAATGTGAATCCAACACCCTAAAGTCAACATTGAGTTTGATTTCACCTCCCATGTTTTTATGAAGTTGCATGATAGATTAATGAGGGTGAGGGAGAATAATAGGGATGTCAGTTTCAAACATTACTCCCTACTATGCTACTTTATTTTATATCACAACGGGACATATTGGGATAAAAAGTTAGGATTGTAAATGGTGGATAAACAAAATAAAAGGCTATCAGTGCAATGTTGGACATATGTCTGGGACAACAAGTGCTCTAATTCTTATTATGTGACATTTCATGATTGCTTTGTGGTGAAGTTAATGGTTGAGTTTGGATTATTCCTAGAGAGGTTGTCACCAAGAATGGTAACATTATTGAGACCACTAGATAGGAAGCCTAATAAAGGTCATTTTTTATAATTTTGGTGTCTAGTTTATTTACTTAAACTACACTATCATCAAAGTGTATGGTCGCCCATGTTGACTTGGTGGTCAGCACCTCATTCAGGGCTCGTGACATGGCTTAACCACCTCTCGTGGATCCGGTTAAGTCTACCATTTGTAGCAGGTGTTGACAACTCGATCTTTTAGCGCAACATCAAACATATCTACAATTGGTATCAAAGCCTTGGGTCACGGGTTTGAATCCCGAGAGGTCTCCTTCATTTTGTCGGTGCAAAACCCTCAGTCAATGTTGAGGGGATGATTATTGAGTTGGTGGTCAACATCTCCTTCAAGGTTCTTAACATGGCTTAACCGCCTTCTGTGGATCTGGGTAAGTCTCGCATTTGTAGCGGGCATTGACAGCTTGAGATTTTGGTGCAATGACAAACATACCTATAGCCCATATGCACCACATATATTGCCAAGAGTTGTTTCCCTCAGGCTCACATTTTTAGAGTTCATTTGGCAAATGATGTGAATGGAGAAGGAGACCATGGAGAAGTAGAACAAGGGCACTTTCTTGCCTCATGTCATGAAATTTTTTATTTTGGTATTTGTTTAGAGATGTTAAAATAGGTGAAAAATCATTTGAAGTCTATGTATAGTTTGAAACTTGGTGTTTTGAGAGTATTTGATCATGGGGGGTTTATCAATTGGTCAAGGAAAGAGTACCTAAGAAGAGGACATATTGAGCATGAAGTATATTATGAAGAAGATGTAATTAGGAATTGTCCTAATTTGGTTGAAGTTCTACAAAGGAGGAAGAAATGAGAAAGCATAATGAAGAAATAAAAAGAAAGAAGAGAATGAGAGCCCAATTTCCCTGTATTTTATATAGAAGAAAAAGATCCAATTAAAATAATAGATCTTATGATTAACAGTTTTAAAAAGTTGTATGGGAATTCCCCAATGGGAGATGAGAGGCTAGCTTCTAAGTTTGCAAGAATGCAAGCACCCAAAGAAAAAGGGACCAAACTTATTGAGCCAAATGCTCAATCAGTGTAGATGACACCACTTGAGCTACCACAATAGCCACCATAAAAAGAAAAAGAGTTTATGATCAACCCCCTCTTGTATAATATTCTATGATTGTAGAGGAGATAGGGATTATAGAAGAGGTGGCAGAGATAATGTGTCAATGAGGTATTGATGAAGAAGCAGACCAACCTCTAAGATCGCCTCCAAGAGAGGACAAAACTGCTCAAGTTCTTAATGATAGATTGAGAATTCACAAGCCTGCTCCTATGGAACAAGTTGATGATGAGAGGATGATAGCATCTGCCCAATTTATAGTAAATGATGAATTCATCAAATCTTCTGAATTTAAAGGATTTTGGATAAAAATGAAGATGAAGGAGTACCAAGAGAAAGTAGAAACAAATAAAATGGGTGTATATGAATCCAAACACGATGAAATAGTTGCCTCCACATTCAAGGAGGCCAATTTTGATGATATTAATATCAACCTAAATAAGGCTAGGAGAATGGTGCAACAAAGTGGTATGTTCTTGATCCCTAATTGGGACTTGCAATAAATATTTTTTCTTGATTCAATAAGAAGCCAAGATGAACCAATGTTGGCTACAAAATTTGATACTAAATAAGGTGTCAATGGATTGGGGTACAACCCCAAAATTGAGTTATTGGCATACTAGGCTAAGGCCTGTAGTATTGAGAAACCAAAGTTACTGCATGTAGTACAAGAAATGAAAGAAAATGCTATGACAAGAACATTGAGAGACACAACAACATTGGAAGCATCAACAATATTTACTCAAGCTGCAATGAAAAATGTGTAAGAAGAGATGGAGAGGCTAAAGAAAACTCAAGTGGAAATGAATGAAGAATTTAACAACTTGTGCGTGGAGAATGTAAGGTGGAAACAAAATGCATCATCAAGCAATGCCCCACCTCCCCCAATATTAGATATTGTCATACATCAACCTCTTGTTTCTATTATTCCATCTCGTAACATGTTTAGAACTACACAAGTGGATGCAATGAAAATGAAGAGGGTACACATGATGGAAAAAAAGAAGAGATGGTTGCAGTAGCAAAGGCAAGGGTAAAGGACCAAATAATAGCAACACTGGAGAAGGTCCTGAGTTACAAATTAAAGAATGTTATAGGAAATATTGATGATGTCTATCATACCTACCAGACCTTGTTGCAGGCACAAGATCATTTGAAGATCAATGTTCCAATAATAAATCCTATATATGAGAGGTGACAACCCAAGCACCACACTTTGGAAACATTATGCATGGTAACACAACACAAACCTACTACTCCACCTAGTTTCAAATCAATAGAGAAAATGGTGAAGATGGTGATAGATGAATTTCAATTTATCCAAGAGAGAGGGCAAAGGATAAAATAAAAAATTGATTTCTTTAATACTTTCCAGCATTGATCAGTTTGTGATACTAGAATGAGGATTTTTATCAGATTTTGCCAATGATATTGTTGTAGTTACATGAAGGAAATCAAGTGGGCATTCAAATTTTTAATTTTTCTCTTGATAGAAAAATTATAGTAGAAATGGGGTATGCAAAATTTGTTGTTGAAGCCAAAGCAGTGCAAGACAACAAATGGAAAGAGCATTTGGCACATGTACCACAACTTCAAGACTACAAATGGCCTAGGGACATCACCATTTTCCAATGGCAACAACAGTACCTAACCTCATTAGAGGAATAATGTAGTCTTTTCAATTATTTTTTCTAGTTTCTTTTCTTCTTTGTTATCAATCAGTTTCTCATGTATGTCACAATTGCAGAGAAAAAATGAAGACAAATGTAAATCAATTTACACTTTAGTTATCTTAGAAAGGACCTTTCTAGATCATGCTAATCACGGGTACCTTATAGAAATCAAATGGATCTAAGTGTATTTGATTTGCATTTTAATTTATCATCAGATTTCAGTGCCTTGGTTTTCAAAGTTCATTTGCCACCTATCAATCTCTTCAATTTATTTGTTTCTTCTCCAACAAGATTTAGTTCAAGTTTTCCACATCAACAAATGAAGTTCAAGGGAGTTGAGTCATCAACAAAGTTTGATCTTCATGTCTCCAAATGATTTACCTCCAACAAACGCAATTAAGTTTTGTTTTATGTTCTTACAAAGATGCCTTTGGCATATTCTATTGTTGTAAAGATTGTCAAGTAAATATTGACATGTGTCTAATTTTTCAAAGATTGTTTTGCTCCCTTTTTTAATATAAAAGGAAATTCAAGACCATTTGTATAGGTTCTAGAAATTTGATCTAGGTGGGAAGATAGAGCTAAGTGTCTAGGTTAGATTTATAGAGGATAGTCACAAAAAGTTTATATGTTCTTGTAATTGATATAGTATTTTTTTAATAGAAATGAAGACATTACAAAATTGTCTCCTAATTGTACTTTTATTTTTTATATAAATCAAATATATCAAGCATATTTTTGTTTGTCATTACAATTTTCTTGTAATTGTGTGATGTGTTAATGGGTTTCTTTTAATGAAAGAAAATTAAATTATGTTTTCACGTTACCATGATTTTGAGAGAATAATGAGGATCTGTAAGTAGAATTCTAAATGATTTAAGTTAATTTTGTTACATGAGTATGTTTGTGATTTATATCTTGACTCCATCTCCCTAGGATTTAGGCATCGATCTATTTAAAAGTTCATATCAGGTTAAAAAACACTTCAAAATGATAAATCCTTTAAATTCTTGTTCATAGGAGTAGTATAGTTTTAGGAATTTTTCTCAATCAAGTTGTGAATGTTTAATGAACCAAGAATAGAGCCAAATTCATGGTTCTAGATGCAATCTTTGGTATATTTTCATTGAGAACCATCTACTTTAGCACAATGTCTGAAATAAAATGCAGATCTTAAGGTATTGTTCAAGGAGACCCACCTTGATTTTGTAGAGCCAGAAGTGTAGAGGATTTCAATCTTTGATTGAATCCTATTTGTTGGCCACTGAATCTAAAATGTGTTGATAAAACATAGATAATTATTAGGATTTTTAGGGAAATTAGTTGGAAACACCAATAGGAGGAAAATAGGAGAATGTAAGCGAATGTATTGTAATCCCATTCATTGTTGATAATGCATACTTGACCTATCTTCTTGGTGAAGTTTTTCATGGAAGGGTTTCTCCACGTAAATTTAGTGTTATGTGGTATTTTTATTTTGCTAATTTGTGCCTCATTGTTGCCATCTTATGGTGATGATATGTGATACCCCTCCATGTGTTAGATATTTTTTCTATTCAGATGGACTCATGGTGACTTCTTTGGTTTCATATATGGTTTTGATGATGCTACATGCTTTGATGATTTGTCCTTATGAGACTTTGCTATCATGTTAGAGTTGATATACATGCTATGATTTATGTTTATGTTGCAATGTATTTTGATTGTGTTCTTTATGATTAAGTGATACATATCGTTTATGGATACTAACCCATGTACTAATGAATCTAGTTATACTATGAGATGTATTAAGATTTAATTCATGTTTTCCTAATTGTGGTGCAAGGGGATGATGTCTTATCACTCTCTCAGGAGAGACATTGGATGACATGATTTCCCTTCACTGATGTGTGTGTGTGTGTGCAGGGTTGCAGGTACAAGGCATTGATTCCACTTGGTTCCACAAGTCTGAGCGTGCCTAAATAACCCTGATGGAGGTTGTGGGAGATAGAATATTGGCCTTATCAACTTAACCTATAACCTTTTCTCTATATCGGAGCAATAAACCTTGTCTTGCATTCACCTAATCGGATCACCATTTAGGCAATCTTTGACAACCCTAGTTGAGTATGTTTGTGTTTGTGTTAGCCCGTGGTTAGCCTGTGGTTAGCCCATGTCTTTTGTATTCATTATTAATTGTAAACATTAATCTATGATTTGCATCTAAATAAAGTAATAATATAATATATAAATGTAAATATTTATGTATAAAACTTTATAACCTTATTAACAATTTAAATTAACAGAATACAAATAATTAACCAAAGTTACTAAATAAATTCAATAATATTAATAACTTAAAATTTAAACAATAGTTAGTGGAAAAATTAATTTAATAATTTGTTTACTATTCATGGTTGGTTGGTTTGAAAGGTTGAAGAGGTTTTAATCTCGCGGAAACATTTGGAGAGGGAGTTCTAGGTTTTGGACAAAATTTGAAAAAAAATTTACAGGAGATCGAAGTGAGGATTGTGCAGAGGATATTTGGACTCGATTGAAGTTTGCAAAGTGTGTCTTCAGGCTTGGGTTTATTTGCATTTTATATGTTGACTCTTTATTTTCTACTGAACATTATTGTTGGATGATTGATTTCTTTGTGTTGCTCAAAAAACTAGAATGGAAATTAAGCCAGAGATTAAATGCAAGTTTGGACCTATTTATTGTGTTTGTGTTGATTTGTCTATTGTGTTAATTTTCATATGGTTCTCAGATTTAAACCTTAGTATTATTTAATCAGATTTTCCTATCAACTTAGACTCAATCCATGTCTAAATTCTACAACGATTATTGGCTCTTTATTCTACAGCGTGTATATATTATTATTTTTCTTTCCTATACTATTTTGGTTTTTTGTCTACCCTAATTTTCTGTTGTTCTATGTGTTTGTGTGGAGGAGGCCTCTACCCATGTAATGTGGGGAGGCTCTCTACCCACCAACTTGGGGAGATCTCTACCCACGTAGCGTGGGGAGGCTCTCTTCCCACCTATGTGGGGAGGCCTTTACCAACGTTGTGAGGAGGCTCTCTTCCACCTCTGTGGGGAGTCCTATGCCCATGTTGTGGCTCCACCCATGCAATGCGGGTAGCACCCACGCCTCGCCAGCTGCCAGCCTTGTTTCCTTTGCCCAATCAGCAATGCAAACTCCTAGCTAATCAAATTTGGTGTTTGGGGTTAAATTTTTGTATAATACAATGTTTTATTGGGTTGCATTAAAGTTTAGGGTTTTGCTTTTTATATATAGGTATATATTGCAGCGAGGCTTGGGTTGTTAATATTTCATATATTGTATAGTTGTGGAGGCTGGCAATTAAGTTCTAGGGTTTCCTGTGTCTAAATGTTTTAATGGTAATGTTAGAATGAATGTTTTTGACAATAGGGTTTTTCCCTAAATTATATTAGTAGATATTGCATTGTGCTTTGGTTGTTTATTATTTTCCTTATGAAAAGGTTTTGGAGGGTGTAATTAGATATTAGGGTATAGATCATTGTTTATTATTTTCATTGGGCAAATTATATTTGGGTGATATGTTTTTACTATCTGGATTATGCAAAGAATTCATATTTAGCTGCATATTTACCCAGAAAGCAACTCCAGAATACAACTTAGGTGAAAATAGGATTTGAATAATTTGGTCATTTTATGATTGTTATTAACCATTTAATTATTTTATTTTGTGATTAAGTTCCTGTTATGCTCTCCATACTCGCCCCCTCCATTGTCTGCTTAGAAATATGGGTCCCCACTTTTTGTTTTCTTTTGCCTTTTGCTTTTGTTTCCCCCTTGTGTCTCTTATCTTGTTACTTCAGAATTTTGGATTCCTAAAACCCCAGAGTGTGCTTTTGTTTTTCCTCTTTGCACACTCTGGAACCCTGGGATCCCGGGATCTTGAAGTATGCTTGTTTGCCTTGTTTCTTTTTTTGTTTTGTTCTCCTTTTTTTTTTTCTTTGGTTGGTGGCTTTGGAGTTTTGAGTTTCAGAGATCCTAAGGCCCCTTCTTTGGTTTGCTTGTTGGAGCGGGACTCCAGAATTTTGGGTTTATCTTTGTTGTGTTCTTTTGTCGTCCCTCTGGAGTTTTGAAATCAATTTATTTTTTACTTCAGAACTCCAGGATCTCAAAACCTCACGGTGTGTCTTGATTCATGTGATCGTCGAGGTATAAATACCCTTCTTAGGCTCATTTTCACTCATATGTGCATCTAGTCATTCTAGAGCTCCTTTTCTCTCGACAATTCAATGATTCTTCTCAGTGCACTTTGTGTCTTTCCCTCCTCCTTATCCAGGTAGGTATTTTCTCCTCCTACCTTGTGTTTTTGTTTGGGTTTTTTTTCCCTTCTAGTTCTTTGTTTTGGTTTTCCTTTGTTTTTTCAGTTTTATCTTAGGGTATCTTGTTTCCCAAATAAGTTGATTTTTGACAGTATTGCCCCTCCTCTTTGGCTCCTTGCCCCTCCAAGATCTCAGGTTCCTGAGATCCTAACCTTTGTTTGGATGTCCACTTCAAAACCTTGGGTTCTTGGGATTCCAGAGAGTTGTCTTGCTCTTTTTTCTTCACTCTTCAGAACCTTGGGTTCCCAGGGTCTCAAAGGTGTCTCCTTTGGTTGATTCTCTAATGCCTCCACTTCAAAACTTTGGGTTCTCAGGATTTTGGAGTACATTTTGGCCTACCCGTATTACACTTTAGAACCCCAGGTTCTTGAGATCCCAAAGTTCCCTTTGAGTTATCCTTTTTAGGCCTCTGAAAACTTTGGGTTCCCGGAACTCCAAAGCCTGTTCCTTAGCGACTATAGCTTCCCCTTTTTGCACTTTGATTATGGGTGCAACTCACTTCGGAACCTCGAGATTCCAAGATCCCGAAATAAGTTTGGTTTGAAGTTTTTGTGACTCCAAAAACCCAAAAATTCAAGATCCTGAAGTCACACTTAAGGTTTGTAAAGAGGTTCTCATGACTCGAAAACCTCAAAACTTTGGGATCCTGGAGTCATGCTGTATTTTTTTACTAAAGATCTCTTTTGAACTTGGAACCCCGAAACCTCGAGATTCCAGAGTTCACTGATTTTATGAAGATTCCTTAGGCACTGATATTGCACTTTGTTTTGGTAGTTTAAAAATCTCTTAATGGAAGTAGTAGTAACCCCAAGGAAGAAGACTAGGAGCAAAGTAAAGCTTGAAAAGAACCCTGTCACTATGAAATATTAGTACCAAGGCCAAACACTAGTATCAAAGTTTGAAAATGAGATACAATGGGTTACTGATACTGATATAGGACACATAGAACTAGAGGTAATCAAAAGGGAAGTGTCTAGCTGGGAACCTAATGTGGCATATAGAAGAATCGGGCGATTGGGACTTGGTGAAGCAACAATCTTTCCTCAAGTAGTTCACTCCCCAAAGTTAATATTGGCAGTTGCTCAGCACTACAACAAGGACACCAGGAAATGCATGGACACCAAAGGAAATGTGGTGGTAGACCTTTCACCTAAGATGTTCGCGATGACATTTGGCATTGGAGAATATGAAAAAAATTTCAAACAACTGAAGAGCAGGATGTCCAAATCTTTAACAAACATGTTGTAAATAACAAGCATCATATAAATGACGTATGGCTCAAGGAACCGAGGAAATCAAGCCTCAAAGATATAGATAATATTCTAAGAGATGATTTCAATGATGCACCTTGTGATATCATCAGCATGTTCAACAAGGCCTTCAGTAAAGAAGATTGTAGGAACTATCACTTGTGTATGTATCATTATATCCACACCATCCTCAAGAGAAAAGAATATTTTGACTAGGCACAAATCGTATCTGACAATATCCATGAGAAAATGTGCTTCAAACCAAGAAGTTATTTATGACTTCTTATGTGATTTGGGTAGTAGCTAGGAGTGGAATTTATCCAAGGTCAAACACTAATGGCAGATTGGGAGAAGGACCAGGAGACAAGAAAGTTTGGGAATCCTACACCCAATTGCCTATTTAGGAGGACAAAAACCATTTCAAAAGAATTAATGATTCCTTTATATATGCAGTCATTTGCAGACTAACAGGTGATGTAGGCTATTGATTGTTCCTTGAGGTAATGAAACTGATCAAAGAATGGGGAAAATTGTCCATATAGAACCAATGGTCTACCTACATTCGCTTGACTGGATTCACAGGTAACCCCTTCCTTCTCCCTCATTACTACAGTAATATAATTATTCTTCTGGAGTATGCTAGATAGATTGTAGGGGTGCAAGCCCTCATGACTAAAAAACATAAGACAGAAGTGGCATTCCCACATGCCCTTGAGCACTATAAATGCCACAATCTATAGACAAAAAAACAATCATTCAGGAGTTACAAGACTTGTGCCTCAAAGAGTTTGACTATGCTCGGCCTAGATATGACCCATTCGACAAACCAAAAGGAATGATGCCACTAGAATATGAGGGACATATATCAATATTATTAGAAGACTTTTGGGTAGGAATGAAGGGCAGTTTTGAAGCAAGACAAAGGGGATTCTATAGGCTGACAGCATCCCAAATGAGAGAATTTGACCTTGAAAACAATATTCCTAAAGATTTCATGGATGATGGAGAACTGCTAGACTTGATGTACAAAGAAATGCAAGTGGACTAAAGGCCTCTTTCACTGATAAGATGTGTAGACAATGAAAAATGTCTTTTTCATCATGTACTAATTATTCGTCCTAATTAATTAAGTACTTCTTTGATTATTTAATTAAGTAAATTATTCTTCTAAACTGACTCAATAATCATTCTTCATCTTATTAATTATTCAACTTTTATTCGCTAATTAATTAATCAATTAACCTTATCTCAAATATTAATTAAATATTAATTATTTAATTATTTATGATTAATTCCTTGATTAAATCATTTTTATTATTTAATTAATTCTATTTCTAATGTTTAAATATTTTAATTTAAATTATTTAAATTAATTAACTTATTCCTAAAAAATAGAGATCAAATGTATTAATTTCAAAATCAAATGCTTGCAGGAGAGATGGAGTGGCATAGGAGGTTAGGGCTTCGACCTAGGGAGTTGTAGGGTTTCCGACCACAAGGGAGGCATTTCCAGGAGTGATGATATGAAGGTCAGGGTACACGACAAGGTTTTAAGTAGATGTGAACTAGTAAACGAACATGGCAAAAACCAAGCAAGGTTTGGGAGGATCAGAACATGTTTTTTTATCCCCAAAAGTAGTGGGGGGAGGAGGCTAGAGCCAGGGAGCCCAACCTTTTTAGAAGTGAGAACTTTATCAGCTTTGGGCATCACAATAAAGAATATGGATCTAAAACCATCTGGCAACATTTTCAAGATCAAGAGTGGCGACCTAAAAAAAAATGTTGAAGGCGACTAATGATCTAGAGAATAGAGAAGGTGAGAGGCTGGAGAAAGTCTCGTTGATGCTGGATAATCAAATCAGGACCGGCTCAGTGACTTTCTTCCGTGAGCCGGGTCTTTTCATGAAATTTTTTGGAGATTGGCCGACCATGGGAAAATTGAAAGGTTGGTGTGCTGAAAATTGGAACTGCAAAGTCAATTTGAAAACCCTGCCAAATGGTTTTTTCTTGGTGATCACCGATGATGGTATGGATAAGCAGTGGATTTTGAATAGTGGGCCCTTTTTTATGGGTGGTAGGGGACTATATAGTAGGGGTTGGGAACCTAACCTCAATCCCTTGCTGGAGCCAATTGAAGAGGTTCCCATCTAGTTACGATTATACAATCTCCCCAAAGAGTATTGGAACGAGAAGTCCCTCCAAGCAATAGGTAATAAACTAGGTTTCTATATCAAAGATGACAAGGCCATAGAGTCAAAAGATTTCAGTATGCATGCACGAATCTGCATCAGTTGGAAACACCATTTTCCTCTTCCGGCACACATTGAGATCATTACCAATGCAGGCCAATGTCTACAAAAGATTGAGTTTGAGGAAACAAATGAAAGGTGCAAATACTGCAAAAATGATGGACATACGGAGGATACATGTCTAATTGGCCCAAAAGGGAAAAATGTGGAGACAACGATTGAAGAAGAGGTAAAAAAATTTGTGAGCAAAGCAAATGAAATGGGTGGGAAGGGAACACTAAATGACACACCACAACCTCCGCAACAACCTTCCCTTCAAGGGGAGGTTTCGATGGCCACTAACAATAGGACCTCAGTGGAGGATGAGATAGCAATGGATGTTTCTCTCATAAACAAACATCTGGAGGTTGCAGTTTGGGTAGAAGAAGCTATAGTTATAGTGGAGAAAGTAGTAGAGGTCCTGGACAAAGCAAAATCTAGAGCCTCACCTCCTGTGGGAATGGGACAAACTTCGGAGCTTGCCAAGACGGTCGAGGAATTTTAGGATAATGACCTTGAAAAGGATGGAGCTAATGAAAGTAGAGAGACTGAGGGTGATGAAGAGGATGATGAATGGGGATATATGGATGAGGAAGATATCCTGGAGACAAGGACAGTAGAGAAAATTGAGCCTGTGTGGAACAAGGTTCGTTTGGGGGAAAAGAAATCCAGAGGTAGAAAGTCAAATCAAGTTAGAATTGCAATGGCCGGGAGCGCTAAGGGACAAAGAAAACTTACAGTACGAAAGGGAGTTACCCTTCCTGAAGGACAATAAAAATCATAACTTGGAATGTCAGGGGTTGTAATGCCCCTGACAAACACCGATTGATCAAACGAGGTCTAGATCAATTAAGGTCGGATGTAGTGTTTTTACAGGAAACTAAGCTTGATAAAGAGGAAGCCAGTTTGCTCATGAGATCTTGGAAGCAGTGGGTGGGGGTTTTTGTAGAATTGAAGGGAGCCTCGAGAGGTTTGGGCATACTTTGGAACCCGATCAACCATAAGGTAGAGGTAATCATTGGTTCCCGTATGTGGAAGGTATGTAAGATTCATTCCTTTCCCTTGAATGTTGATTTCTTTTTGATTAATTTTTATGGGCCAACTAAACCAAATCAACAAGGAAACTTTTGGTGACCCCTCTTTTCCCTCATTCAAGAACTGGAAGAAGGAGTTATCATTATTGGTGGCAATTTTAATGCCATATTGGAATTAAATGATAAAGTGGGGGGCAGGAGAGGACCTACTCCATCCCAAGTAAATTTTCAAAATTTTGTGATGAGTAATGGTCTCAGAGAATTAAAATCCAAGGAAGGACATTTCACATGGTCGAATCATAGGATTTTGGGAAATCATGTAGCAGAAAAAATTGATCGTTTCTTCCTGGGAGGGTCCTGGGCGGAATCCCCTTTACTTTTTATCTCAAATGTCCAACCGATGGTTGCCTTAGATCATTTACCGGTGGAAATCTTCATAGCATTTGATGTACCCCCCATAAGGTTCCCCTTTAAGTTTGAAAAGATGTGGCTATGGGAAGGGAGTCTGCGAGACCTAATTGTGGAATGGTGGTCTGGGGCTCCTGAGGTCTTAGGTACTATGGCTTTTGGTTTTGTCAAGAAGTTGCAATTTGTTGAGACTAAAATCAAAGAGTGGAATCGCACTAAATTTGGCAACATCTTTGCTAATAAGCGAGAGCTGGAGGAGAGGCTGGCCACATTACAAGAGGCAATAATTCAAAATGGAATGACCTTGGAGACCTTTTTGTAGGAACGAGACCTCAAAAATAGTACACTAAAATCCTGGCACGAGAAGAGATCTATTGGTAGAAAAAATTGAGGGAGTGTTGGCTTAAGGAAGGGGATAGAAATACAAAATTCTTCCATAATTCAATCAAGGTGAGAAGGTCCTGGAACAAAATCACTTCCATTTATAATAGTAAAAATGTCTTGCTGGACAAGTTGGAGGATATCAATAGAGAGGCAGTTGAATTTTTTTGGCATTATTGTCTAAGGAGGGAAATACTAGTCTAGAGCATCAACAAAATGGACTCAATGTTATTCTAGAGCTGATAACAGAAGCACAAAATCAGGCACTCATGAAACCTATCCAATTTGAGGAGGTTCAGAAGGCGGTTTTTAGCATGGTGGGTGACAAAGTCCCAGGACCGGATGGCTTCCTAGCTTTTTTATATCAAACCTTTTGGGATATAGTAGGGAAAGATGTTTGGACTATGGTGGAGGAGTCGTGAAGAAAGACATATTTAGCAAAGGAACTAAACTACACACTTCTATCCCTTATCCCCAAGGTGGAGCATCCTACTTCTTTTAATGAATTCAGGCCAATTTCATTGTGTAATACCATTTACAAAGTGGTAGCGAAAGTGATTTCAAATAGTTTGAAGCCAATTTTGAATCACATTATTTCAGAAGAACAGAGTGGTTTTGTCCCAGGTAGATCAATTATTGAAGGAATAATAATTGCACACGAAGTTGTTCATACTGTATGACAAGGAAAGGTGGAGCGTATGCTGATCAAGCTAGATATCAGGAAAGCATACGACATGGTGGACTGAGAATTTCTGCTTCAGGTTCTTAACAGGTTTGGTTTCTAAGAAGAATGGATTAATTGGGTTTGAGCATGTATAGGGGGAGTGTGGACCTCTATTCTGGTTAATGGCAGTCCACAAGGTTTCTTTCAGACCTCCCGTGGGATCAAGCAAGGTGATCCGCTTTCACCCTTTCTATTCATTATTTTGGCTGAAGTTTTGGGAAGATTAATTCTCTCTCATAGGAATCGAGGATCTTGGAAAGGAATTAAAATTGTGGAAGGAATGGATCCGGTAACCCATCAGCAATTTATGGATGACACCCTTTTATGTGGATAGTCTTCACTTCAAGAGGCCAGAGTAATTAGAAGAACAATAGATACCTTTTGCAGGGCATCTGGTCAACAGGTTAATTGGGCAAAATCAGAAGTTCTATTTTTCATCACTGGGGGTAGTAGACAACAAGAAATTACCAACATCCTAGGAATCAAAATGGGCACGCTACCAGGGAAATTCCTGGCTACTCCCTTATTTGGTGGGCCAAACCGCATGAATTTATGGCATAGTCTTATTGACAGTTATGTCAACCGTCTTGAAGGTTGGAAAAGTAAATGGCTCAGTTTGGTTGGGCGTATTATGCTTCTTAAATCAGTTCTCTCTGCTCTTCCTATATACTCCATGACGGCTTTAAAGATACCGGAGAAAGTGATTAGTTGCATTAACAGAGGAATGAAAAAATTTCTATGGAATGGCAAAGAGACACGTGACAAAATCCCCTTGGTTGTGTGGGATAAAGTTTGCCAGTCCAAACAGGCAAGGGGTGTAGATTTTTGGAATTGGACTTTGCTTAATGAGGCAATGGGGGAAAAATTGTAATGGAAAATCTACTCTCATCCAAATAAGAAGTGGGTACAAATTTTAAAACATAAGTATCTAGATCAGATGAGAAGGGAACAAATTTTTACCATCAGTGTACTACCCAAAGGCTCTGTTATCTGGAATTTCCTTTGCTCCTATAGACATGTTATTACTGAGCATATCACCTAGGAACTAGGTAAAGGGACAATGGATAATTTCTGGACTGACTCATGGGAGGAGAGACCAGCCCTCTATGAGAGACAAGGCTTTGTGGAAATTAAACAGGCCACAGAAGCATAGTGGGGTTTGAAGGTAGGGGATTTCCTTACAAAAATGCAAGACAAATGGGGTAGACTGCTAGGAGTGGAAGAAGGTGGATAACCTTCCTTTCACATCAAACCACAAAGATATGTTGAAGACCATCCTGCAGGAGAACATGCCAACCTTATCTAACAAGGAAGATACTCTTAGATGGTGTGGTTCAAAATTAGGGCAATACTCAGTCAAGATTGGTTATGGTATTTTAGAAAATCTGGAAGGAAGGATGGACTGGCCAACTAAATTGCTATGGAGCTCCCCTATCCTCCCGAAAGCAGGAGCCTTCTCTTGGTTGGTTTTGGAAAAATGAATCCTGACAGGAGAAAGGTTGTGTAGATTGGGCTTCCGGTGTCCCTTTAGGTGCATAATGTGCAAGAAGGTAGAAGAAACTTGGGATCATTTGCTACTCCAATGCGAGGGGGCATAGAAGGTATGGAGCTTCCTTCTGAGTAAGCTGGGTTGGGCTGCCCCGCTACCCAACTCAATTTTTGACCTTTTTTTAAGATGGAGACTACCTTGTCATAAGATAGTTTTCTCTAGCCTCTGGCTAGTAGCCCCCTCCCTTGTTGTATGGAAGATTTGGAAGGAGAGAAATAGGAGAATTTTTCAAAAAAAAAAGGAATCAGTGGAGAGCCTATGTGCAAGGGTAGAAAGAGCAATAGCTAAAGTTGTCTCTGTGCTAGCTAGGAATCATAATTTGGCAAAACACCCCTTCACAAATGAAGATAGAGATATTCAATTAAACTAGTCTCTTGTGTACTGTCAACTCATTAATGGGTCCTCAGGGGTTGATCCTTTGTCTGATATAGGGGATTTTATATGGGAACTACCTAGTAAAGAGTGGATAAAGGTCAATTTCGATGGTGCTTCAAGAGGAAATCCGGTAATCTCAGGTGTTGGGGTGATGGTGAGGGATTATAATGGATCTATCCTCTTCAAAGGAGCACAATGTTTGCAGGATGGAAAATAAACTGTTGGGTGTCTACGATCCAAGAGAAGCTCAAATCATTTGTGGAATTTTGTGTCTCCCATGTCAGGCAAGGAGAAAATGCAGTGGTAGATTTGCTATCTAATATTGGGTGTGATATGGACAGTTATACGACCAAGTGGTGGAAAGGAGATGGAAGACTATGGAGGTGTCTTAAATGCAGTTGTAGAATAGGAAATAGGAAATCATCAAAGCAATATATATAAAGACATATTAATCATTATTAGCTCAATCACAAACACACATTGCAATGATCTAATCCTAAGCACACTCAATAGAGACATGAAATAAAACATTCAAAAGCAAAGATCATGCAAACCAAAGATGGGATTCAAATGCTCCTTCATGCTACTCCATTGTTCTTCTTTCTTCTCCAAATAGGTTTGTTGTGGATCTCACCTTCAAGTGCATACACCTAATTATGAAAGCAAGATTGACATTCAAGAATTCTCGAAGCGTAAGTTCAATAGTCTGATCAGGGATTAGCGGCTAGGGATTTGATTGAAGAAAATCATCCAATTTATATATAAATTGGAGAAAAGACAAGATTAGCATGACAATGATTTGAATGGAAATTCAAATCAAGAATAGCAAAATTATGACATGTTTATGACAAATTGCTATGCAAGGATTTATGACAATTTATGACAAATTGCTATGCAAAGATTTATGACAAGAATTTGAAATAGAAATAGACATTTAGGAATTTAGGAGAAATTAGAAAATTAGGTTGGAAATGATGACTTGGAAATTAGAAAATTGATGAAAAATAGGTAAATTAATTAATAATTTCTCATTCATTAATTAATTTACAAAAATAGGAGGAATTAATTAGCCAATTAAATGAACATTTAATTGTGACAAGAAGACTTAGGATAAATAAATAAATGATTTAACCTAGAGGGAAAATGCCAAACAAGATTAAATGAATAAATCATAAAACCTTGGAAGATGAATTAGAAATGCAAGGATGACAATTAGGTCTTGACAAAGGATAGTTGATATGGATTCGATCATGATTTTGAATTGATAAATGACCAATGTGATAAATGATTTAATTGAAATTGGTTGACAAAAATCAATGACAAATTGACCAAATTGACATGATTGAAAAAGGACAAGGATCAATGATGAATCGATCGCAATATGACAAGATTGACAAAAGGACAAAGATCGACCAAAATCATGATTAAAGATTGTTGTTGACAAGACCAAATTCGAAAGTGAGATGAATGAAGAATGTAGAAGAATGACTCAATGTTTGTAAATGATAAAGATCAAGTGCGAATCATAGGAGAAATGTTAATGCGATGCAAAAACCTAAAATGAGGCAATGCGCAAATGTTAAAGTATGACCTTGCAAGCGTTTGACCATTTTTAGGTGTCTACATTTTGCCCCTCTTTGAGACAATGCGATTTTAAGTGTTGTTTCAAAGAACAATAATGAAAATGCCCCAGACAATAATAATGACATATGCATGCCCCCTCGAGGAATTGGCCGGAAACATGCAGAAAAGAGGCCAATTGATCGATAAAAATGATAGGATCAAACGGACTGACAATCGGAGATCGGATGCATGAAGGACAAGCAATTTAAGGTGCACAAGACTGTGACCAACATAAGATGGAGAGGTCGCACGTCCATCTATGCAATGACAAAGAGCTATAAATGAGACCAAGAGGGGGAAAATTGCTCATTTGCACTAGCCAAAGAGGAGGATTTATTGCTCTGGACAAGGACGCGTGCAGAGAGATGGTGAACATTCCAATGGTAGATCACCTTGGAGAACATGTACGCACATTTAGATGACCGGACGATGCAAGAGCAGCGGTATCTATCTCGAAAACCCATGTTTTCAATTTGATGAATTTGACTCATTTGCGGGACATTGCGGGGCCCACAGGGGATGCAAAAGATGACTTCTGCGCTTGTGTAGTCTAATTCTGTGCTTGTGTCATGTCTTCTACGCTTGTGTAGGAAGACACAAGCACAATTTACCTGACACAGGCGCAGGTTCTCTGACACAGGCGCAAGTGTGCATAAATGACTTACTTTTGATTCAAAACTGCATCCAAATGACCGGAAAAGGGGGGAGAAGGGTAGAATAGGTCAATATAGATTAAAAACACCCTGATTTGGACATGAAAATGAGGAAATGCAACCCGTAGGAGCAAACCCTAAAATTGACAAAAAGATGCCCCGATTGTGATCAGAGTCAACAGTATCCATTGATCACGCGGGAGAATCGACCTGACTGTTTCATGCTACGACACAGACTTAGGAGCACAGAGAGAGACACATTAGCAGGACTAGGGATATATTACATCACATACATGCCCAAGATTAGGGCAAACATAGGATTGCTTACCGCATTGGCAGAGCGATGGCATTCGGAGACCTCCTCATTCCATTTGGCGACTGGAGAGGCGACAATGACTCTAGAGGACGTATGGCGCATCCTCCGCATTCCGATACATGGGGAGATGATAGAGTATGACCCAGTGACAGGTAGAGACACGTTATGTAGGCTATTTGAGTGCGATGCAGATGATCTGGACATCGTCGAGAGGGAGATTGGTTGGGAGAGCATGGCTTCCGAGTATGACCGACGATATGTGGTGATAGCAGTTGTGATAGCATGTCTTCTAGCAGGTGATAGATGAGGACATGGATTCCCTATTGGCTGGGGAAGGGTGCTAGAGTAGATGGCGACAGAGGGCATGGTGTATGCATGGGGACCATGTGTCCTAGCTATTCTCTATTTTCAGCTGCATCAGATAGCATATCAGGGAGTGCAGACTCTGAGCTGTGGAGTCACATTGCTACAGGTATGGGCATTTGAGCACATAGCCATATGTCGACCAATTACAGAGAGATAGGTTATACCACACCGACCATATGTGTATAGCTATGGGGGAGCACTGAGACAGGGTCCGTTTGGATACATATTATATTGGCGACATGAGCTGGACAGGTTGAGAGAGTTCATATGGAGGCCATATCAAGATTGCCCCAGATGGTCAGATGATCATGAGGAACTACCATATTGCAGACAAGAGAGGTACCTGATTGGGCGACCAGTGAACTGCCAGAGAGTGATTGAGTTGTACTTGCCAGAGAGGGTCAGATGACAGTTTGGAGAGACGCAGGATGTACCTAGGAGGATGGCATGCTTTGCCCGATCTCACAGAGGGATGAGTCAATGGGGGAGTATGATTCAGCCACACATAGCATATGTCGACGTTGCACAGCTACAACAAAGACAGTGGGAGTGGTGGTTAGATGTGGTAGATGTTGGGACGACAGAGGAGTATGAGACATGGTTTGCACGACGACGGCCAGTGCCATTGACTGATCCTGACATTCCAGTACCGAGGAGACAGGAGGAATTCCCACTCATAGGAGAGGAGGGAGATGATGAGGATGAGGAGGATGACGAGGGTGATGATGATGACGGAGATGAGGATGAGGGAGATGGGGATGATGGTGGGGAGGACGATGACGGAGATGATGGTGGGGAGGATGATGATGATGAGCTAGACTCAGCTGATCAGGAGACATTGCAGGATATTCCTATAGAGCCAGAGACAGCTAGGATAGATGAGATGGATATGTGCAGGGCTACCATAGCGAGTCAACAGGACTATATTGCGACACTAGAGAGATAGAATGCCATTTTGAGGACAGAACAAGACACAGCAATAGCTCAGGCACAGTGAGAGGGACAGAGAGTCACTGAGTTCATTGGGTCGATTAGGGATGCCACTGCACGGGAGATGGCACAAATGCTGGTAGAGACTGGAGAGGAGAGATTGTATTGGAGGACACTATATGAGAGTGCAGTTCCACCAGAGCAGAGAGCACCTTCATATCGGGCACGATCGAGGACAAAGAGCAGGTCACGCTCTCGGAGGTCATTGAGCAGCATGAGGGTGAGTGGACCTATGAGACCACCACAACCAGGACCAGGAGGGTCATCATCTGTAAGACATGGCAGGGATGAGGAGGACAGAGGGAGAACCTAGTGACAGAGGCACGTGCTCCATATGACAGACAGTGGACATTATGTAGTTTGACATGTTGTAGTCAGCCTGTGGGCCATACTTAGGACAGATAGTCTGATTTTGTACTCCGATATTATTATGATATGTGATATTATATGCATCGATATGATGGGATGCAATATGTTATGAGTTGTAGTTATTTTTCTATGTAAGATAGGACACAGTCTAGTTTCGAGTATACCACACCCTATATAAGACCCATGATAGAAATGACAAAGGACAAATGATTTGGATGCTGATATTCGATTGGGATGACAATTGTGATCAGTTTGAATGTTTGGTTTTGATTGAAAAAGTTCATCTGGTTAAAGCATGATTTCATTAAAGCACAGCGTGAAATGGATTGCGAGTGTCGTTGGATGAATGCTCAGTGACTTGTCTTATGCACAAAAGGAATAATTTATTGCAAAATGCATGTTTTTGTGTTTTTGGAGTTTTGCAATTTTTTCTTCGGTTTTTTCAGGACTTTATTTGATTTTTAGAGATTTTTTTTAGGACATTATTCGATTTTTTTGGATTTTTTTCAGGACATTATTTGATGTTTTATGATTTTTTTCAGGACATTTTTCAATTTTTATGACTTTTTTCAGGACATTATTCGATTTTTATGACTTTTTTCAGGACATTTTTCAATTGTTTTGTTTTATTTCAGGACATTTTTCAATTTTTTTAGGATTTTGCATGACATTGTTTGATTTTTATGATTTTTTGCCCCCAGTGTCTAGCAAGGCAAGGAATATGATAGGTGAATAAATAGGCTTGCTAAAATGATGGTGGATAGAGGGAAGACAAAGGCCTTTTATCATGGAGACAATATAGATGCAATTTTCAAGGGTTATTGCGTGATGGGACAAGAGACTGGATATGACAATGTAAAGCAGGAACATGGCATAAGGTACATGTCAAGAGGTTTTTGAAACCATGTTTAAATTTTGCGTCCTTATGTCAGACCAAGATCAAGGAATGAAAAAGAATGTATGGATAGTGATAAGATATGGATAGGATAAGCAAGACCAAGAATGGATAAGGGACATGGACTGAAGGTCAGGGTAGGATACGGGATAGTGGCAGAAAGTTGCAATAAGCTAGGGAATATGGATGAAAGGTTATAATAAGCAAATGGATAAATAGGATATGAAGGGTAATGATAGGGGTATGATAGGATAATGAAGGGCAATAGGATATGAAGGAAGAGATCTGCCCCCAAGTGTGGTGTGCAAGAAGTTCATAGATTACGCATGACGCCTGTTTGCCAGGTTTTCATCATGGTACTTGCCCAAAGCGCCTGTTTGCCAGGTTTTCACCAGTGGACGAATTATTTTTCTTTATTTTTTTCTTTTTTTCTTTTTCTTTTTTCACTTTTTTCTTTTTTTGTATTTTGACTTTTTCAGAAGAAGATGGACACATGATAGGGGATGGAAGAAGGACTCAAGCATCTTTTTGTTTGGAGAGTAGCCTTGAAAAAAAAATGAACCATGACCTTTAAAAGTATGCTCAAAGACGTTGGCAGGATAAGGACATGGAAAATAAGATGAAATTAAGGCAAGGATTTATGCAAAGGATTGGACCAAAGGATCGAAGGATGGAAAATATGCATTGGATAATGGATAGGGTATTGGAAGAATTGGGCTTGAGTGGATAGACATTTTGGCAAGATCGACATTGGCACACACCTTGAGGGGTGATGGACTAATGGAGGACAAATGTATTTTGGATATTGAGATTTTGATGGAGAAAAGGCTATGGATTTTGGGACATAAGGGCCCAAAACGGATGAAGAAGGTGGTGGAGAAATAGACTTGGAAGGTTTGGATGGAGGAATAGCAATTTTGGATGCCAAGTTGGATTTTTCTTTTTGTGCTTCAAGGAGTTGCTTAGGGATCCACATGGTTTTTTATTTTTCAAGCTTTTGTGGTTCCTTGGAGTGCATTGCTTGCACAAGGGATTTAGGAACCCATATATATTTTGACTTTGCTTTATTTTTCTCAGTGGGCCTTTTTGGCCTTTTGGATATTTCTTTTTCTCTATAGATCAATTTGTTCTTTGTTTTGACATGTCGATTATATTGGACATGTTGATCTTTGAATACATGTGGATTGCTAGACTTATGATGCTTATACTTGGCATCCAAATTTCTTGGAAGAGGGAATGAATGTTGATGTGGATGGGAATGATATGGAGGCATGTGGGATGGATGGAAGGTTCTCCAAGATGTGTGCCTTTGTTGATGTTGCATAGGAGACAAAGGGATATAAGGACCTAAGATGGATGGAAGCGATGAAGGGGAAGGTGGACATTTGGATTTTGACTTTGAAGGGATACCAACGCCTTGAGTGTGAGCTTTGTAGCCATGACCATTAGTATACTCTTTGATATGAAGGGGTTCTTGCTTATGAAGGTCTACTCCTTTGCCTTTATGAATATCTTGACTTGTAGGATACTCCTTTCTTTGGGAAGAAGACGTGAGTCCATTATGAGGTGGATATGATATGAGAGAAATAATGAGATCTTGAAGTGGATCAGATTGCACCAAAGTGGAAGAACCCATTATGCATGTCGAGGGTTCATGAACATCTTGCACTGACACGTTAGAATCATGAGGGGTGTCAGGATCATGAGGGGGACTAGGATTATGTAGTGGACATGGTTCAATGACAGGCTCTTCAAGAGATGGAATGGGATCATCAAAAGAAATGCCCTCTTGGAGTGAATATGTTGGATTAGGACATGGAGATGGAGGAACAAGTGGATCTTGTGGAGGATCTGAAGGAATAATTTGATCTTGACAAGGAGGAAGATCATTGAAATCCTATTTAAAGGTGCTTTTCTCTTGACTTTTAATGGGATCATCGGAAAGGATGGAAGGGATATCTTGATCTTTCTTAGAAAGTGGAATGTCAACGGGATTTGAAAGGACATTGTGTTCATGAAATGGAAGAAGATCATTTGGGATTGGATGGATTGGGATATCTTGATCTTTCTCAAGGAATGGAGTGTCAATAGGACTTTGGGTAGGATGGACAAGAATAGGAGAATCATCATGAGTGTCTGGGGAAATGGGATCTTGTTCAACAATTGGATGGGATGATAAGGTTTCAGGATCTTGATCTTGATTTTCTTTAGGACTCATTTCTTCATGCGCTAAATTATCCTCTTGACATGGGATTGGACTTTGGATATGCATGGGGGATTCTGACAATGAATCAATGTTTTGGCATGAAGGAAATGCACTTTGAACGTTCGTGAAGGATTCTGGCAAGGAATCAATGCTTGAACATGAGGAAGAGGGACTTGGAATGGGGTCCTCTAAAATAGATAATGGAAATAAAGTGCATGGTGGCATTGGGTCTTGTATTTCTGAAACATGACAAGGATGTGCGTCACGAATTGGATTATCTTGGCAATCAATTATGGATAGCTCTTGGATAATTGCATCCTTGGGTCTATTGTTTAATGAGGACAATATAGAAGGTTCTTGTGAAACTTCTAGAGGTGTAGGGATAGATGCCACTGGAGAGTCAATTTGTTTATCAGGGGATGAGGCATTGCTAGACATAAGTGTATTATCTTGATCTTCCTCAATAAACTCACTTGGTAGTTTCCTTAAGAGCCTTGCAATAAAGCCACCTTTCTTTCAAGGTTTTGAAATAGTTGTATCTGGGATTTGAACTTGTTTGGCAAGGAGTTGGTCTTGGGTTGATGTCATGTTTTGATATTGGACTTGGTTCAATTGTTCCAACATGTTTGAAACTTTACTTGGTGCATATTGCAAGTTTTGTTTTTGAATGTTTGGTGGCGGTTGTTGACATTGATATGTTGATTGAACTTGTTGATATTCCAGCATTGGCTGAACTATTTGTGGACATTGTATAGTTGGTTGGACATATTGTTGAAATTGGACCATTGATTGTGTTGGTTGCATATGTTGGACCATTGGTTGTGGTGGTTGAAAATCTGATTGATAGTAAACACCTTGTTCTTGTTATGGAGGCACATAATGTTGAAATTGATGTTGTCTCCTTTCTTGTAATTGTTTCATCATCTCTATTTGGGAGAGGAGAGCTGGTATGTTTGATCGTTCAAGAAGAGATCTTACATCAATTGGCTCAATATTTGGATTTTGACCTTGAAATTTTTGAAACATTTTGGACGTTTGTGATCTATTCTTCTGAATGTTTTTCACTCTTTGTTCCAATATCTCATTTTCTTGAGCTAGCTTCTCCTCTAACTTTTGTATTTGGAGACTTGTTTCATCATAAAGATTTTGATCAATATAGCCTTATTGTTGGGTTGGATAGAAGTGTGATTGCATTGTCGGTTGATATATCAAACTTTGTTGCATCATTGGTGCTTGGAACCTTGTTTCAATAGACATGTCACTATGAAAATGCAATATTTTTGGAATTTTTCAAAGATAATATATGATTACAACTAAATGCAAACTAAATGGACGAAAATGCAATCTATGTTTTTGGTTGTTTTTGAAGATTTTAACAAACTTATGAATGCAAATCTAAAAGAGACCCTTAGGAAATTGAAGTGATGTCTATACCTCAAAGGACAAAAGGACTTAATTGACAAAGGACAAGATGACGATGACTCCCCTATATGCTTGGATACTAAGCGAGGTTTGACGAAATGATATTGATGACAAAAGGACAAAAGATTTGATAAGGTCTAGACTTCTTAACAATGACTTAGGGTTTATCAAATATTTGGATTACTCAAGTATGACAAAACCTAGCTTTGACACTATATGCAAAAGGACAATTGCTATGAAAATGACCCTAATATAGTATGCAAATATAAATGTATGACAATGGTATGACTTTAATGCAAGAAGACACATGCAAATGGATGACCCCTATTGAAAGGAGTATAACTTAGGTGAAATCTAACCTTGGTACTTGACAATGACTTTGCAAAATGCAACCTAGGATGAACCTAAATGTAAGTGACATGAATGTTAAGACAAGATTTGGAACAATGTTTGATCATCATGTTTGAAGGTGTGCTTTGAACCTTGTTGAACTTTTGTTGGATGAATGTCTCTTGTGTTTAAATCTTATGTTGAATCAATTTGTTTTGCTTTTTGAAATGGGATGCAATTAAACTTTTGACAAGCAAAGAATACAAGATATTACAACTTAGACTCAAGACAATCATGCTCATTTCCACATTTCTTATGGTAGGCAAAGACATTAGGTACTTGAAAGGTAGACTCATTATGAGATTCAAGGAGATTACATAGATGCTTGACCCCACAGGCTCCCCTCCACGGCACTCACTTCTCAGGGCAGCCAAGCATCAGTCCCCATGGAAATCTCCCCATGGCGAACTTAGTATCTCTTCCAAGTATCCGAATTTGTCCTTCTCAAGCAACTAGAAGGGTTTTTGGCCTCTAAAAACAAGGTGTTTAGTAAGGATTTCTGTTAAGCATTACTCCTTGATGTCACACAAGCGTGATTGAGACATTAAGCCCATCAAGGTACCAAACAAATGTAGTTGCGCAAGCACGATTTAGACCAAGAGGCCCTACTTAGATGTTGATATGAGAAAGAGTTCAAGGGTCATCACTTCCCAAGTAACTGCAATTCCCACGTAACACTTCCTTCAAAGCTTTCGCTCATCGGGTATTTTTTTATAGTGAGTTAGAATGCCAAGGAATTCTAGCCATACTCACTTTGGGTCGTTCCCTTCTCATGATTATCACTTGCTTGCAAAAGCAAAGTGGTCGGGAAGGCAGGCCCTCTAAATGTGACACACAATCAACAACACAAGCATTGTATCGAAGATCTGGATTTCTGATCACCCTAAGAAGGATGAGAGCATACTCTCCTACTCCAATGTCACACTTAACAATCAAAGCAAACAAATGTTCATTCCAACCTATTTATAAATCACTAAGTGCCTAATTAAAAATCATAAACACAAAAGTTTGGTTGTTTCTCCAAGGCAACCGGCAAAACCCAAGTTAGAGGTTTGATTTGTTGTCTTTGACTATCGATTCTGCATAACACATGTTAGTAGTTTGATTTATTGTCTTTTCCATGCATATGCCAATATTCTGCATAGATAATTAGTACCAAAATCCAAAGCACAAAAAACAGAATGCAAAAACACAACAAATTTCAAGTAAAAACTGCTTTTTTTTACCTTTGTTCTGGACTTTACACAGGCACAGAAGTCATGACACAAGCACAGAATGTCCCCTACACAAGTGCAAAATGTCTGACACAGGCGAAAGTTGCTTCACACAGGCGCAGAAGTCTCCAGAATGCCCTGCACGGCCCTATTTTTGGGTTTTTGACCTGCAAATCAACTTCAAAGCACTCAAAAACACAGTAAAGGGATTATAAGGTTAGTTTTCACGTCGGGTTCACCAATTAATGTAGCATAGGAAATAGGAAATCATCAAAGCAATATATATAAAGACATATTAATCATTATTAGCTCAATCACAAACACACATTGCAATGATCTAATCCTAAGCACACTCAATAGAGACATGAAATAAAACATTCAAAAGCAAAGATCATACAAACCAAAGATGGGATTCAAATGCTCCTTCATGCGACTCCATTGTTCTTCTTTCTTCTCCAAATAGGTTTGTTGTGGATCTCACCTTCAAGTGCATACACCTAATTATGAAAGAAAGATTGACATTCAAGAATACTCGAAGCGTAAGTTCAATAGTCTGATCAGGGATTAGCGGCTAGGGATTTGATTAAAGAAAATCATCCAATTTATAGATAAATTGGAGAAAAGACAAGATTAGCATGACAGTGGTTCGAATGGAAATTCAAATCAAGAATAGCAAAATTATGACATGTTTATGACAAATTGCTATGCAAGGATTTATGACAATTTATGACAAATTGCTATGCAAAGATTTATGACAAGAATTTGAAATAGAAATAGACATTTAGGAATTTAGGAGAAATTAGAAAATTAGGTTGGAAATGATGACTTGGAAATTAGAAAATTGATGAAAAATAGGTAAATTAATTAATAATTTCTCATTCATTAATTAATTTACAAAAATAGGAGGAATTAATTAGCCAATTAAATGAACATTTAATTGTGACAAGAAGACTTAGGATAAATAAATAAATTATTTAACCTAGAGGGAAAATGCCAAACAAGATTAAATGAATAAATCATAAAACCTTGGAAGATGAATTAGAAATGCAAGGATGAAAATTAGGTCTTGACAAAGGATAGTTGATATGGATTTGATCATGATTTTGAATTGATAAATGACCAATGTGATAAATGATTTAATTGAAATTGGTTGAAAAAAATCAATGACAAATTGACCAAATTGACATGATTGAAAAAGGACAAGGATCGATGACGAATCGATCGCAATATGACAAGATTGACAAAAGGACAAAGATCGACCAAAATCATGATTAAAGATTGTTGTCGACAAGACCAAATTCGAAAGTGAGATGAATGAAGAATGTAGAAGAATGACTCAATGTTTGCAAATGATAAAGATCAAGTGCGAATCATAGGAGAAATGTTAATGCGACGCAAAAACCTAAAATGAGGCAATGCGCAAATGTTAAAGTATGACCTCGCAAGCGTTTGACCATTTTTAGGTGTCTACAGCAGTCTTTTAGGAATTTGTAGCCCACTATATATAAGCAAAGTTTTTTGGCAAGTACATCACACAAGTTGGCACTTGCTCTTTGAATGTGGTAGTTATTCTTGGCAAGTCGCACATTTCAGTGAGGACGGAGGATGGCATATAATCTTCTGTGCAATCTCATGGCATTTATGCCATCACTTCTGCATTCATTACTCATCCCAAACGACGGTGGAGAAAATTAATTCCTTTTTGTTTGTGAGCTAGGGTTGTGTGTTTTTTAATTGATTGCACTACTTTGTGGCTTTTATGACATTGTCTTTGCAGTTGCTCATGTAGTTTCAATTTGCAAGAGACTATGGAAACAAACTTCACCCTACCCACAGATAAGAAGTTGGTGCCATTCCTAGGAAAAGTGATGGAGAAGAGGATGCAGGGACTTTTTCATCACAAGGCAGAGAAGTTGTGGAGTGTGGCTTGCCTCATGCTTGCAGAAGAGGTGGTGTATATCCATCATCGATACCGGATGAATATGGAGGTGTACTCCTTGATTTTGGCATGGGCATGTGAGTTTGAGCTGGAGGAGGAGAAGATTAGACTCACATTGACCAAACTGATTGATGGGGAGTACTTGATCAATCTAAACTCACTTTTGTAGTGGGTTGTGCCTCGAGTAGGCATTCATATCAAGGAGGGAGATGTCTAGGAGGAGCTACTACCTTTTATCCATTGGTCGGAGGATGAAACAAAAGAACAATGTCGTGAATGAGCTCATATTGGATGGGAAGCTATGAAAATATGTGTGAAACTAATTAGGGTAGAGGAAGTCTTGAAGGAATTACAAGTGGTAGCATGGATGGAAGTCGATAGAGACCTAAGAGACAGGTTTGAGGAAGGACATGTTGTTCAATTACTGGCGAGCTTCGAAGGTGACCATGACTTTGGATGTTTGGATTGCATCCCAAAGATGAAACGTGAAGTGGCAAGAGGAAAAGCTTCAACCACCAAGGAGGGAGGGGAGAAGGAGAGCCAGAGTGATAGTGAGTGAGTGGCCATTTGGCCATTGTTTATATATGCTTTACAAATTTTCTGTTAATAGTTACTACTAAAACTTAACTATTTCTGTAATTTTTTAGTTTCGCGGGAGCAGCTTTGAATTGGTTTTTTTGGACTTGCATTGGATGTATGATTTTTAGAATAGTTTGTATGGTTGTGGGTAGTATGGGGGTTTTCTTGTCTACAGCATGTAAATGGGCTATGGGGGACTGCATTTATGTATGCTTTAAATTCTGCATTAATATAATACAAAAACTATTACCGATCAAAAAAAATTAACTTATTCCTCCAATTCCCCAAATTCAAATTTCAATTCATTTCATTTAATTTTATCTAACTCCAAATCATCAAATTCACATTTCACCATATCTAATTTTCAGTTAATTTCATCTGCATTTCAGCATTCAAAAGTCCAAATTCAAATCCAAATTGAAAATGAAAATCAAATTCAATTCCAAAATCCTATATCACATCAATCTCCAACCTTAGGCCGACCTAGGAGCATTATTTTCCAAATTGCAAACTTAAAGACCCGATGCCCAACAAGAGACCAGGCCCAAAATAGGGCCAGGGACCAGGGCGTTGGGCGTCATGGTCCCACCTCCCGGGACAGCAGGGTGCAAGGAGGATCAAGCCAAGGTGTAGAAAGATGCAGTTTTTGATGTCGTAAACAGGTTTCGGGGTCTCCATTCAGGTTCAACGTTGCACCGCCATCGTGAAGACCCAAATGCAGTTGAAATTGCAAGTGTCACAATTTTATGATGCTACATTTAGCCCCCACTTTAGCGGGAGTATAAGCGTATGCCCATACTTCTGGTAAAGTACAAGGAAACAACATTGAAAGACTTTCACCACATCAAGGAGGCAAGATACAGCAAGCCCCTAGTGGACTTAGGATCTTATGACTTTGATTGACAAAGTAAAAGGGAAGATCATGAGGGAGAACCATGACTCTCAGTAGTAAGGTTCCCTCACTATGAGTCATGCAAGAAAAATACCACAATTTTCAAGGCAAAGCTAAGTTCGCCAAGAAATTTTCAAGAATCTTGAAGAGATATGAATGGAGTTTATGCCCCCTATGTTAAAGCGATCGCACATGCCTCATCGGGGGTGATTGCTTTAAGGTAGTGATACGCATAAGAAATGAGAAGGGAAAAGAGCACGTTATCTCAAAGATTTAGCCCCCAAGTGTGAGATAAACCCAAGGATAATAGACACAAAACACAAAGCATGAGGTGACTTCACTTTCCTTGGGGTCAGTATGTTGTATGATAATTCATGTATATCATATGTATGTATGCATAATTGTTCTTCATTCCCCAATCAAGGAAGGTCACCTAGAAGAAGAGAACACATGTGTCTTTTGAGTCAACATGAGAGAGACCAAAAGAGATCTCAATGCTTTTCATCGTCCTCAAGTAGACAACACTAAGGACAACAAATAGAAGAATGAGAATAACACATAGAAGAGGTAACAAAAGAGATCAAGAGAGGAGGAGAGAGTCTGCTATGCTAATGAACTAGTCTAGCACGTCATCCACCCCCCAATCTTGTTGATCAATATTTTGGGAAGGCAGGAAACACGCTAGAGGAGGAACATCCAACACAGCAGATGGAGCTATCACAAGATCCAAACAAGGGCTATGTTCATGTTCCAAGCCACGTTGTTCTTGTCTAGGAGCTAAGATAAGTGCTTTAGAAAATTCGTTAGATAAATGGTTATCAATATCAACATATTCATGTTCACTATCAGAAGCAAGAGAAGTAACATTTTCATCATGAATAACATTTTCATCTATATCATCATCAAGATTTATAAAAATAGGATCTTTAACTCGCACAGGATCAAAACCATCATGCATCTTATGTTTAGGAGATTTTGGCTCAATTTTTGGTTGAGGAGAAAATGGAATAATACTAGCTGAAGGTGTCTTTGGGGATTGCAAAGTTTGAGAAGCGGTTGCACAAGCTCTAAGACGACGCTTTCGTCGGTGTTCACATGCAGAATGATTTCATCTAGTCTTAGTAGGAAGTTGAGAAGATTGAGGAGGAGGAATGTTCTCATCCTTATCACTTGGGTGTTTAGGTTGTGGTCTCTTAGGCTGGATAATAGGAGAAGAAGAAGGTCTCTTCTCTCTATAAGAGGAAGGAGGAGGAACTACTCCATATAAAGGAGGAATATCTAGTTTAGGAAGTAGACCAAGTCCATAGGGATGGGTTGGGAATCTTCTTGAGGAAAGACATTAGTTTTATCTTTCAAAGGAAGAACTTCCTTCTCAAGAATGATAGGAATATCAAGTTTGGGTGTTCTAGGTTCACTTAGAGATAGGATCATATCTTGTTTCCACTTTTGATAAGATTTGAAAAGATGATCACTTCGCGGTGGAAGAGATTGGAATTGTTTAGGCCAAAAATAATCAATAGGAATGCTAGAAGTTCTTTCAGCTGGTTTAAAGAGACTATGATTGACAGTAACAACTTCACCATTATGGGAAAATTTCAAACACTTGTGAATAGGAGAAGCAATAGCTTTCATGGAAGATAGCCAAGGATAGCCTAGCTTCACACGAAATTGTTCGGACGATGGAATAATAGCAAAGCTCACATCAAGGGATTTGTTATGAACCTCAATAGGTAATTTAATAGAACCAATTGCAGGAGAAGAAAATGCATCAAATAATTTCACAACCACATTTGTTTTATCATAGATCACTTGATTCAATTGCAAAGTAAAAAGAAATTCTTTAGTAATGACATTAACCATGCAAGAAGGATCAATAAGCACTCCACGGCAAGGTGTATTCTTGACTTTTGCAACTATATATAAAGGACCATCAGGTGCCCTGATAGTTTCACTGAAATCAAATGTGATGGAAGGTTCTTTAGGGATTTTCTGCTGCTCTACAAAGTTAATCACATTCGGAGTCATAGACACAAGACCATTAGGTGAGAAAGAGGAATCATTAGTCTCAATCACATTAGAGATATGAGAAGGTAATGGATCAGTAAAAATCTTAAGATTTTGGTTAGGAGGAGCTACAAATGTGTTGCCTTTATCATTCACACCTGAAACAGAGATAGTATTATTATCAATCAAATCTTGAATTTTACCCTTTAATGCAAAACATTTTTCAGTATGAAATTCACAAAAAGATTTGTTATCAAAATAGGGTGAATTAATCTTTGCAGGATCTATTTGCTTTACAGGAGGGAGGGTAAGCACATTTTGTTCCAATAACTTATTCATAATACTATGCAATGATTCATTCAAAGGAGTAAACTCTCTTTCTTTCTTGAAAAACTTAGAAATAGGAGGCACACCTGATGCTGCATTCACATTGTTGTTGATGATATTTTCATTGAACTTAATGAACCCTCTATTCGGTTTAAACTTCCCAAATGGTTGCTGACTACTATCACCCTTATCACTCGGAGCCATAGGATTTGCTTGTTCCATTTGACTCATAGTCAGTTGATAATTGTGAAGAGTTGCACACAACTGTTGGAAAGAAGTAAACTCAAAAAACAGAAGTTTTTCTCTAATATCGTTTTGTAAATTAGAAATAAAGATTCTTTGAATATCATTGTCAGGTACTGGAAAAGAAATTTGAGCACACAAATGCTTATATCTACCAATGAAATTAGTCACTTTTTCTTTAACACCTTGTTTACAATGCATTAAATCAATCAAAGTAACTTTAGGACTTATATTGTTTTGAAATTGTTGAATAAAAGAATTTGCAAGTTGTTGGAAAGAAGTAATAGAATAGGAAGGTAACAAGCAATACCATTGTAGAGCCTTATCTCTTAATGTTCTAGTAAACAGTTTTGCAAGAAACCTTTGGTCATGAGCAAAATCGGTACATATTGTTTGAAAGGTCTTAACATGTGTTAGAGGATCACCTTTACCATTATAAAGCTCCAACTACGGGATTTCAACATGCTTAGGGGGGATAGCTCGAACAATGTCAAGAGAAAGTGGGCTCGCAACATCAAATGTGGGCACACTAAACTCAGATTGATTCATAGAGGCAATTTGTTGTTGTAAAGAAGACACAGTTTGTGCAAGATTGTTAATGGTCACTTCAGTCGAAGAGTTCATATTAGACATGTTAGATTGTGATGGAGGTATTATGTTATTGAAAGAAGGTATTGATTGAGAGTAAGGTGGTGGGACACTATGATAGTTAGTCATAGGAGATGATTGGAAAAAAGGAGCACTACAAGGAGGAATGGAATGGTTAAATGAATTGCCCCCTTGCGTCATGTTCATTTGTGGAGATGTAATAGGAACACTCATTGAAGGAATGAATGAAGAAGTCAGATTGAATGAAGGAAGAGGGTTGATTGAAGAAGAAGGATTTCCCGCATGATTGGTGATCATAGGTGGAATGTTTTGTATTGAAGTAGTCATTATGTTTGATGTAAAAGTAGGTATACTAGCAATAGAAGTTGTCAAAGGAATAGAATGACTGACTTGAGTAGGAGGTTGTGTATAACCTAAAGTTTCAGCACAACTCTTCATAGGCAACACATTTGAATCCACAATGTGTGCAATACTGTGCAAAATATCAATTCCATTCTTATCACTTTGAACCATACATTTTAGACCCTCAATTAATGAAAGAGCTTGACTATCAGGGTATTCTTGAGACATCCATTGCTGAAAATCATCAAATTGATTATCCAATTTCGAAAGTTGTTCTACAGAAACCTCATGGAGAGCTTCTTCATCATTAAGAGGATTAGAGGAATTACCCATGTCCTCGTTAAAAAGGCCATTCAAATTAGGTTCCATCTCCTCAGTAATTAAACCTTGGAAATACTTAATTCTAAGGCTTCGTCTAACGAGAATAGTGTAAGTAGGGCTTATTGTTGTAAAACTCATGCACTAGAGAGAGAGAGAAGATTTTGAATGTTAAAAATAAAGTTGGCAAAATTGAATTATGAGATAATGATTATCCAATTTGAACTTTGTGAAAGAAGAGGGAAACACAACTTGCAAGAAAGGTAGGCACAATTGAAAATTAGGGCCAAGGGGGTAGCACTTAATTTTAATTGTTATCTTGAAAATTAAAATCTTGAATTTTGAATTTATTTTCGAATTTAGAGGTAGCAAATTTCAATAAAATCAGCCAATCTCCGAGATTTAAGCTGTTAAATACAATCATGACAATCTCCCGAAATTTCAGAAAAAATGTCAAGGACCGTGGTGAATGGAGTGCACACGGTCCTCGCAACTTTTTTCAAAATTTTCAGGGATGAAAGTTATGATGATTTTAAAGCTAATCTGAAAAAATTGAGTGATTTTACGATCTGTAGATAGGCCAAATTAAAGTTGCAATCTCAAAATTGAACCCTACCAAGATTATTGAAAAATGCAAATTTTGAATTTTGAAAAAGAGAGGGAAACTGAAATTTTGAATTTTATGATTTTAGAGGGAATACCAAAAGCAATGCAGGCTTTGAAATTTAAAAGTTGACTTAATTTCACGCAAAATTCAATTTTGAAAGTAGAAATCAAAGTTGTTGCAATTAAACACTTAATTTCAAAAGTCACAAATTGCAAAAATTTGAATAAAGCACTGAAACTTCGAATGAATGCCAACACACTTTTCAGATTTAAGACAGTAAGAAACACAATTTTAACACAAAATTTCAATTTCAACAATTTTTGAATGATTAAAAGCCTTAATCCAAGCAATCACTAGACCAGCTTTGACTTTAATTTTGAAAGTGTTAGAATTGATGAAATTAGCCAAGATTCTGGATTTTAGCAGAAAAATATAGTAAGATCTAGCTCCCGAATTTTCAGAAAAAATGTCGAGGACAATGGCGCTCGGGGTGCACACGGTCCTTGCAACTTTTTTCAAAATTTTCAGGGATGAAAGATATTATAATTTTGTTGTGGAATCCAAAGTTACAGCTGATTTGGAGGTGTTTTGATCAGTGAAATCATCGGTTAAAGGTTGAATCAAGAGGGTTTTAAAAATTAGGGTTTTGACACTTAACCACTTAATTTTTAAAATTAAAGCACAAATATGAATTGACAATTTGCAATAGAAGGGTAGATCTGAAACAAGCATTAACAATTAAACATTCCACAAGCTCAATTACTAAAAAGAAAATTTAGGGTTTTTATGCAATTAACCTCTAAAATTTGCAAAAGATCAAACATGGAAATGTAATTAAGGAAGCAAATTTTTCAGATCTAACCATGAATAATTAGAATTAGGATGTTCACATCGGGTTCACAAAAATGTAAAGTGGAAAATCGAACCCTAGGTGTTCCCCCACTCCAAGGAGAGAAAGGAGGTCACTAGGATTGACGGTTTTCACTTAGGAGAGACTTTACATTCAAAAGAGGGGTAGAAACTCACAATATCCAATCCCACACAATGCAAGATTGAATTCTAAATGAGTTTCAAGGGTTGAGATAGCAAGGATACCCTCTTTTGTAAAGAATGTAGATAGAAGGATTGAACTAGGAGTGCATATAAAGTAAGAAAGATTCATTTGTAGATGGAGATAGGGACAGGGGATGAAGCTACGGACCTGAAATTAGTAGTAAAATGTCGAGACGATGTTGTCCTGCAAGTTTGAGTGAAATTTGACAGGACGATGGCGCCCGGAGTGCACACGGTCCTTCAAAAAATCCGCATAACGAAGGGGGATCTGTTCGTCTCTGCACAAGGATTCTAGATCTTCAATTACAACCGCATACTTGCAACCTACACACAGAAAAGAGAGGATGATTGGGGGGTTAGGGATTAGGGGTTTGCCTTCAGGTCAAACCCCAGTTTTGGAATTAACCAAGAAATGAGAATGTTGTAAATGTAAATATTTGTAATGTAATCAAGTACTGATACCTTGTTGCAAGAATGTTTATATTCTTACATGCGAAGGTGTAATGATGTTGTATGTTATATGTTGTAGGTGATCTCCTCTTCAATGGTTGAATCCTTGTCTTGAATGCAACACCCAGCCTTGAATGGAGACCTAGAATGCTCAATTGCTTGAAGGAATGCTTGAATGCTTGAATGTTTGAATGTTTGCCTATCACTTCCGCCTCTTGCACACATATGTTTTTCCTACCCTCTTTTTGGGAGGGGAAATGTAGTTTATATACTTGTCAATTAGGGTTAAGAGACTGATTTTTCCAACCTTAGGCCAACCTAGGAGCATTATTTTCCAAATTGCAAACTTAAAGACCCGATGCCCAACAAGAGACCGGGCCCAAAATAGGGCCAGGGACCAGGGCGCTGGGCGCCATGGTCCCACCTCCCGGGACAGCAAGGTGCAAGGAGGATCAGGCCAAGGTGCAGAAAGATGCAGTTTTTGATGTCGTAAACAGGTTTCGGGGTCTCCATTCAAGTTCAACATTGCGCCGCCATCGTGAAGACCCAAATGCAGTCGAAATTGCAAGTATCACAATTTTATGACGCTACAACTAGTTAATCAATTGAGTTCACTCTCCAATCAATCATGTTAACAGACTAATTTATTGAGTTAACAAATCAATCAAGGTGAGTTCACTAATCAATCTAATCTCAGTTGACTATCAATCAAGACTTGAGATCAAATCCTCACCCCTTCTGTGTTGAAAATCTATGTAAACAACATCATTTTCACAAATCAATATAGTATCACACTCTTCAAAGAAATTGCCAATCTATGCAGGAATTTCAGTACAATACCTGAGATCCACCCACGCAATTTCAGAGAAGAACAATGGAATCCACAATCCAGGATGAGGGAGTTTCATTTATTTGAATTTATTCTTATCTTGTGTTAATTCTATTGGTTTATGTTTGATTGTATTTGATTAGTTAAAGATGTGTGATCATCTTTACCTCCTAATCAGATTTAATTTACATGATTTCAAGCATGAAACAAATGGTGAACCCAACATGAACTAGCTTTCTAATCTATTTTTCTCATAATTTGTAGGTTTGTACGGAACAGGAAAATATGATGCACAATTGTATTGACATAAATTTACATTCATTCATTTTGATGCACAATTCTCATCATATTAGTTTGCAATTGTAGTCATTATAATTTGCAATTGTTAATTTTGATTCACAATTGTAGGGATAGGTCAGAATATAATTTTTATTTGTCATTTCAACTTTTCTAACATTTGCGCTGCTAACCCAAAAAAATATTGCAATTCTGGAAAAAATATTTTTTTATCCATGATATGTTCTTAACCCAATGGCAAGAAGGGTGACATTCAAAATTTTAGGTACCAAAAGAAGAAAAGAGAATAGAAGACAACAAAAAGCCTATCAAAGTCTTGTGAAGGCAGAAAGGGAGATCCAAGAAATTGAAGAAGAAGAAGCCATAACCCGATAACACAAAAATATACATAGATTCCTTGCTAAATTTGATTACTTTGATGATATTGAAGTAATAGCCCGAATCATCTGGAGTGATCTTCTTAAAATCTAATTTACCTCTTCTATCTTCTATTTTTTGTATTCTATATTTAAATAATTCGCAATTGTTCAAATTTTTGTCCGCACTTGTGTAGATAGAAATTTGCAATTGTGTTGTCATAAATTCGCATTTGTCTTGACAGGAGTTTGCATTTGTAGTTAAATTAGTTCGCAATTGTGCAGTAGGTGATGTGCAATTGTTAGGATAAAAAAAAAGCATTATTGTTCTGGTTTGTCATAATTCTCTGTCATAAATATGTTTTGTATTCGTAGGAAAGAGCAGTCAAATTTGTAATCAAAGAAAAGATTACGTTGGAAAGCCCACCATGTGCTAACAATTCTCATGTTTTATATCAAAAGGCTGGACTTAGATTAGCCAAATCTTTCCTTTTGGTGCTTTTAGAAGAAAAAAAAAATAGTTTGCTTTCTTATCTTTCCTCATCATTGCAATACTGGGTAAAAAGAACATCATGTCCTCTTGGAGCAATATCTCCATCTAGCTTAGACAATTTTGCAATGAAGGTTTAAAAATAATCCTTGTCTTTTGTGTTTGTGAGGTGATAGGTATATGCTCTCCCCTTTTTTGGGTGATCAAAAAACCAGAACCATCTCTTCTTATTCTTTCTTTCAATTCTCCATTAGGATAAAACCCTTAGAAGGCCTGCCTCCCAAGTAGCCCATAAAGCCAAGTGAGAGGGAACGACCTAAAGTGGCAATGGCTAAAGCCAAGTAATCTGAGCCACTATAAAATAAATGTGCTTGCAATTAAAATTAGAAACAAGTGCTGGAATGGCATAGAAATGATTTAATTCGCTAGATCTATACCCACCCAAATAGAAGCCTGATTAAACACCTTAGAAATTAGAATACCAACTGATTCAGTAACCAGACACTTTTATTATCATAGTGCAAGGGTGGGGAAGAATCTACCCCCAAGACACTCACCATATATCTCCCAGGATAACGAGCCAATTGAGGAGCGATCCTCTTTGGTTTAATTTTTGGACAAAGACAAAAAAATGGGCGCACCTTAGGGTGTGACAGGGTTGTTTGAGTTGATGAAGTATCAAGATGTGGGTTGTGGTAATATTTCTGACCTTTTGACCTTAGGAGAGTTTGCTTGTTGTGCAATCGATTGACCAAATTACAACAAAAATGAAATGGGGTTTTGAAAAAGACTCCAACATTCATGGGGATTTTAAAAAGTTCCTTAAACAAGTATTATTTCTATGTTATTATTCTTTTTTGATGTGTTTTTTGTATCTTTGATACATGATCAAACATTTCAAATTGGAATATCAACCAAGTTTTTCATACCAACATCAACCAAAAGTTTCTCAATGCAACAATCAAGAGTCAAAAATTTTTAAAAAAAAAAAAACCAAGTATTTACATCCAACAAGTTCAACAAATTTTGCCAACATTCAAGAATATGAAAAGAAATGGAGCTTCATGTGATCATAGATCCTCACACATATAGGAATGCATAGTCTAATTTTTTTATCCACATATTTCATAAGTATTCACAATCAGGAGATTAAAATTCCATCATTTGTATTCAAATTAGGAGAGTAAAAGTCCATCATTCACATCCCTCTTAGGATAGAGTCCTTACATCACACATCTTAGTACCCAAATCAGTTTGCATAGTCTTCATTTGTGATAGTTCTTTTCATCATAGAAGTCTTAAGAACATATCCTTTGCATGGTTCTTAAAGGAGATGGTGATTTTCCATTCAAACAACCCAATCTTGGACCAGACAATGATCAATTAGAGATAATTGATGGTTTGGACAACCTTGCTTGGGAAGTAAGAATTGATCTCCCACAATATGAAAAAGTAGAAGTCGCCATAGACAATGAAACCCATAATTTTGTCCACCTTGATACTAAGTTAGAAAAAGAAATCAAGAAACAAAGAGAACAAGAAGAATTTCAAATTTGATGAGAAAAATAATTGTAGATATTCCTCCCCAGTAATCTTAGGAGAGTGTCACCGTTCATAGATTGCATACATAGTTAAGTCTCGCATCCATCTCAACCTACCATTTACATTTAGGAAATCATAGTAAGTCATAGGGAGTCAAGATCATATGACAATAACAAGATCACAAAAGGCAAAGGATCAGATGTACCCAAACAATGACACATACTATAACCCAACTTGGAACATGAACACACCTAGAAGCTCAAGCTCTCAATCAAGAAATAGGACTTTGATACCAATAGATCCTAATAGATTACCAACAATAGAGGAACTACAAATAGGGTTAACACAAGAGGAAATAGAGGCAGCTTAACAAGACCCTCAAGTCTTAATGTCGATCAATGCCCTTATCAACAACAATAGAGACAAGTATATATCTCTCTTGATTAAAAATGGAGCAAAGGTGCCTCCTAATTTTGACATCTCCACAATAATGCCACCAGGAGTGACATTGAACCTGAATGCGACACAAATGTCCAATACATCTACAACAACAACTTCTACACAAAGTGTTTCTCCAAGCACACAAATGGCTCCAACTTAGTTAAACACAACACAAGCAGCTACACCAATTTCAGGGGTTACCTCAACAAGGTTCCAATCAATGTCCTTGTTCAACTCACAAGTCATTGGTACTCCACAAGAAACTACATTAGTATCAATGGGATTTGCAACTAGTAGCCAAGGGATACAACATGGACATACCAATCCTTTTGGGTCTACTCAGGCTAACACAACACCTCAGTTTACTTACTTCACAACACCTAGTAGTGTTTTCCATACAGTGAAAAGTCAAGCATTTTCAACGACACCGATATACACCACCACTTCACCATATGTTGCAAAAATATATGCATCGGGCATACCCTTGACACAAACAGAAGTTTTGGTTCAGCAAGTCCAAAACTTACAAAAGCAAATGACGAGCATGCAAGAAAGCAAGGACAAGAAAACACATCTTGCATAGAAGTGGCACATGAAAACACATATCTACTAAGACTATTTCCTAAGAGTCTTGGAGGGTCCCCACTAGAATGGTTCTCACATCGACCCCCTAAAATTACTTCTTGGGGAGAGCTAGCAGATTTGTTTATCTCAAACTTCTCTCATAATATAGATAATCCAGTGAGCCTAATAGATTTGTGCACCACAAAGCAGAAAGAAACAGAAACCTTTTATATGTTCTTGCAAAGATGAAGGTCATTGTATAGAAGGTGTCCAAGAAATATACCTGAGGCATAACAAGTGGACATTTTCAGTGAGAATCTTCTTCCACTAGTCAAATATCCTTTGCAAATGCAATATTTTGATACTTTCGAGGATATCGCATAAAAAGGTCTCAAATGTGAGAAGGGATTGTTGGAGCAAGGTGTCATTAAAAATAGTAAAGATGCAGGAGCATCCAACAACGCAAGTGCAGATAAACCCAAATTTAGGTCAAGGAACAAGAACGTTACAAATGATGGTGTGGTTGATGCAAGAGTAGTCAATAGAGCTCAACCCACACTATTGTTACAAGGACCAAACCAAAATGTGAATTAGTCACAAGCAAATAATGCAACTACAGCCACTACCAATGCAGTCCAATCTAATGTAGTTAGACCTCCAAAAAATATGGTACCAAAGATAAATTTCACACCTTTGGGGGAACCTATTGATGTTGTTGTAAAGAAGCTGATACAAACAAACATGATAACATTGCCAAAAGAAAAACCATATGAACCAGGCCCATTAAAACCAGCCTAGTAGAATGACAATGATTTATGTGATTGTCATCACTCCAAAAAACACAAAACATCTAGTTGTTACAATCTCAAGAATCTCATCTAGGACCTGATAGATCAAGGTGATGTAACAATAGATACAGATAAAGGATCATCAAACCAGGCACATATCATATACAAATATCCTTTTGTGAAGCATAATCAAGGACAAGCATCTACATCAAAAGGACGGGACAATACAACCAACTATACCAGGGTTGCATACAATTACACAATCAATCCAATTAGTGAAGGGGAGGCAATGGTTGCAACCATTTCCATCGACCCTAAACACAAAGATGTTCAAAACAACCAGGTTTGCATGGTGTTAGACAATGCAGGGGCCCTCCCCAATCAAGCTCTGCTTAACTTAGTTGACCATGGTTGACCCTATTAATAAATGCTATAATTCAATAGGATGGGCTATGTTAGACAGATAGATTGGTGAGAAAAGTAATTGAACCAAGTTATAGAATCTTTTCACCTTGCGGTGTACATTTTGATGTGTTATAGATTTAAAATCCTATATAATCCACTGAATTGGATAATCTTGATCTAACGTATGTTAGCTATATCTGAAATTGCAGAACTTTATTATGATTTTAGAACTATGATGCATGTCTTATGACTGGTTGAAATTTATGAGGATTATGATAATGTCATTAAGTGAATTGCTTTATGTGTATTTCATTGGATATATGGTAAATTGATTTGTATGATGATAATTATATGCGGAGTGATTGAATTGTATTCCTTTTTATATGTTAAATTTATATGTGGTTATTTAGGAATTACTAATGTGTAATTGAGATGCGCAGGAAAATTATCCATGTGACCATGGAAACAATATGGAGAATCAAGGCTAGACCTTTGTGTGTTTGTAAAACCAGAGGTTGTCTATTTGGAAAGACAACACCCCGTATGTATTATATTTTATTCGTAAACATAAATGGATTGCATGTGTGTTAAATTGTATTTATTAATTTGTTTAATCCAACAAGAGACAATTTCCATGTGTAAATTAAGTAATGTATTTTATTTTGTCACTTGACACATGTGCTGAATAGTGTTTTGATTTTGACATGTCTCTTGGAGGGAAATTGTTTCAACCAAAGCCTTTTTCAAATATTTGAGTGTGGTCCCAAATTTGTCTTGGGTAGAGAGTCTTTGGAGTGGACAACTCAGGTTTGACCCGTAGGTTAACTTCAAATGGGTTTCTAAGGGGTCAAATGGACTCCTAGGGTTAGTTTAGGGGCTTTTCCAAAGGTCCATAGGGTATACCTATGGGTTAGGGGTATTTTTAAGCATGTAACCACTCCCATGTGACTAATTTGACTCCTCAAAAATTGGTTTTCCCAAGATGAGCGAAAATCCAACTTGGAGGATTCCTCCTAGGTTACATAACCTTCCTTTATTGTGTCAATTTCTCTTCCCCACTTTCTCTTACCTTTTCAGTTTCCAGTTTTAGTAAACTGTAAGAGGTTGGGAACACCAACTAATGTGAGCTCTCACTCTATCCAAGAGGTTGGAAAGAGTGAGAGAAGCCTTCTTAGGAAAGGGTTAGAGACTTAGGATGGTAATCACCCACTCTCCATCTTTGGAGACTAGATCTTGAAGTTTCGAAAAGTGTAGTACAGGAATTTTAGCTAAGGGTTGAAAGAAAAGAAGTGTGGATTTGGGCAACTCTACTCCAAACTATCCCTTATAAACCCTTGGCAGATTCAAGGTTGGTTAAATCTCTTTCTATGTATGTTGGAAAATTGTTTGAAAGATTGTATGTATTTAGTTGTTTTCTTCCTTTGTGTTTCTATTTGTGAAGAAAGATGTGTGATCTTTCCCTTATTTTTGGTTAAGCATTTTATTTCTGTTTTGGGAGTATTCAAGGCCAACTCGCCCTTGGGAGGGTAGAGTGGCCTTGGGGTGGAGGGTTGTTTGACAGCCTTAGAGTGAGAGGCTCTCTTTGGAAGAGAGTGATCTCAAGGGATTTTTGTGACCCTTGCTGCATAGTTATTGTTTATGCATTTGGGGGTCATAAGGGGAGATATTATGGCTTGTATGCCTTGGGAGTCATAAGGATGTTGGGAAAAGTTTGGAACTTGTGATGTGTTCTTGGTTGCCATGTGATGGCTTGCGTTCTACCATTTTGCAGTTTCTCCTCAAGGTACTTAGTCCACCTTCACCCATGTAAAAATCACATTATGTGATGATGTATAGCCTTGGGATGGGAATATGTTTGTTGAGAGTTTTGTCATGCTTGTTTGTGTATTGCTTGTGTGTATCCTGTTTAGGTCTTGGTTCTCCAAGCTCGGGGGTGGCTTTTAGTAAGCCTATGTTGGGAGGTGAGCCTCCATGGTCACAACCTTAAAAGCTTTGTATTGCAGGTTTGCTTGGAAAAATGAAGGAAAGAAAAAGGCTATGAGTTGATCATAATTTTATTTGTATTTAGTTGAAAAATGTATATATTTGGGAAGCCCTCATTTAGTAGAAATGAGAGGCTAAGTTTGAGATCTACCTTTTGTAAAAGTTACCAAATGTATTAAATGTAATTATTTGTCTTAGTTTCATTATGAAATAAAGATGTAAATTTACTTGAGCATATTCTTGCAAAGAAAAGAATAAAGAAATAGAGTTATTTCCTCTTGAGATAGTTTTTTTATTGATACTTTCTTGTTGCAATATATTAGGAAAGAAAATTATTTATGCCTTATTAATATTTTTTTTAAAAATGGAAATAGCTAAAAGCTAGTAGTGTTGTTGTGCAAAAAACAAAAAAAGTGTAAATCTAAATGTTAATAAAGTAGGTTTTTTTTAAATAAGAAATGAAATATTGATTTACATTTATAGTTTAAACTCAGAGAAAGCATAAATAGATATTAAGAGTTATTATTGAAAATACATTATATTTTGTTGTTTATTGTTTAAATGAAGTTTCGAAAATGTTATTTGCAGCTCTGTGTGTGTGTGTGTGTCTGTGTCTGTGTCTGTGTCTGTGTCTGTGTCTGTGTCTATATATATATATATATATATATATATATATATATATATATATATATATATATATATATATATATATATATATATATATATATATATATATATATATATAACCTACATATTAGAATGCATTTAGAAATTGTTTTGTTTAAAAAAATATATAACAAATAAAATATTTTTCGGGGACAGTTTTGGGGTTTTTTAACCTCGTGGGCCGCGGCCACCAAGGGGTCTGCAACCCTCACAGTGGGCCGCACCACTGTGTGGGCTGCAGCCACAAAGGGGACCGCAACCCCCACCGTGGGTCGTGCCACTGTATGGGCCGCAACCCACACAGCAGCCAAGGCCGCTGCATGGGCCTCGACCCATCCAGTGGGGTATCCCACTGGTGGGCGTCGTGGCCGCCAGCCTCGGCTCCCCTTCGACAACCAACGTGGTTGTGGTTAAACCCTTCAGCCCCCCTATGTTATCACTTCCACCCCCTGCAAACCGTCGCCGCCTCTTCAGCCCTCCGTGTTCGGCCATGGCTGTCGCTTTTTTTTTACACCTACACACACACATTTTATAAAAAAAAAAAAAAGATGTTTGAAAAGAAAAGAAGCCCTAATGCAAATACGGGTTAGGGTTAGTTTTTGAAAGGAATAAGAATAAGGGTTAAGATATAAGTAAAAGAAAACAAACCCTAGTTAGGGTTATAATAAGGTATTATTATAAAATAATAAAAAAGGGGGAATGGGAGTTCTCTTTTAAAATTTGAAACGGGTTAATCCCATTTGTTTATATTATTTGTATTTATTTATTTGGGTTGGTCTTTAATTATTTATAATCATATTATTCCATATTATGGGTAAATGTAGTGAAAAGTTTATTAAAGGAAAGAATTTAAATAGTAGGTTGATTTAAATTAAGTTTAGAAAGTATTTTGAATGTCAATATTTATTAAATTTGGAGATTAATTATTTTTAGAGAAATAACTTACTCCTTTTGAGTAAATTTATTAAAGAGGTTTATTGATGGGAATCCTATAAAGTTTTATGATTAAATTTAAACCTAGAGGAGATTTAAATGTTGAGTATTAAATATTTAATATCTAATGTTTGGAGGATCATTATATTACAACCGGATTAAAGTTGCATAAATACTTTTTAGAGGATTTTAATGATATTTATAATTAAATGGAAGAATTTAATATGGGTTATTATATATTTAATTTAAGAGGATATTGTAGAGGCATAATATATTTACTCTAAAATAAATTAATGGATTAAATCTTGCAAACCTTGTTAACCCAAGTGGAGTCTTTTATTAGATAATTTACTTATCATAATAAGGTTCGGCACTTAAATTTTATTTATTCAATTAGATAATATTAATACATTGAAATTGTATTAATGTTGAATTAATAGATCCAAGGTTTAATTAAGTTTTAAAGGAAGGATGTAATAACATGATGGAGGAAACTTGATATTAGTTAAATAAATGATATTGAATCAAGTAATTATATTAATGTCTTTTTTAGAAGAAGTTGATCTAATTAAATACTATAAAATGCAACTAAAATGAAAGGGACATGTGAGTAAATTTATTATTACCCTTTTTAAATTAATTTGTTTCGCTTGATAATAGGAGTTATCGTAATTGTTATGTAAGTAATACTTTAATTCTATCATCTAGGAGTTTATTCGAAACCTAAGGCTTCTAGTTAGTTTTTATTTCGTCGCTCACGTTAGAAACCCATTTCAATAACAATTTAGGTTTCGTTGGAGCAACTTGTTAAGTTGTCACAACTAATTAAGCATAGGATGCATATAATTAAGTGTTCAAAAAAAATTGGTGTTTTTGTTTTTGCCCAAAAGTTTAGGCATGACAGACAACTCTCCAACAGACAGACCCAAAGATTTACCCCTTGTACATTCACATGTAATTAACAGGGGGCAAGAGTACTCACCAAATCTAGACTGGTTCGAGAATAATGAGGCTATTGTCGAATTCCTTGGTGTTAGAGAAGGGTTTCCCTATGGGGATCATAAGGCAAGATTTGCAATAGACTTGGATAGAACAACATACTTTGGTGAGGCTAGCTCATCCTCAAATCTAGTAGAATCAAATGAGATAGAAACAATGACTAGAGGAAGACTGGATGATCTTCCCATTGATAGAGAATAATCAACACTTCTTACAGAGAAAGCATAAGAAGTCAACATTGGAGATTCAGAAAATGTAAAAAATATTCATCTAGCAAAATCTCTAAACCCTTTGGAGAAAGAAAACTTAATCAGCTTCATCAAGCAAAGATCTATCAACTTTGCATGGTCTTATGGAGATATGCCAGGATTGGACCCTGAGTTGGTCCTCCGTCACTTACCTATCTTGCCAAGAGTAAAGTCATACAAGCAAAAATTGAGAAAAATGCATCATCATATAGCCTTACTAGTTAATATCAAATTGCAAAAACTATTAGATGTGGGTTTCATTAGAACTATCAGTTATGTAGAGTGGATTTCCAATTTAGTCCCAGTGACTAAACACTCTAGGGGCATTCAGATCTGTACAGATTTTAGAGATCTTAATAAGGCTTGTCCTAAAGATGATTTCCCGCTCCCAAATATTGACATGATTGTAGATCTTACAACAGGGAATGAAATTCTATCACTTATGGATAGTTTTTTTGGCTATAATCAGATCAGAATAGAACCAGAGGACCAAGCTAAAACAACATTCACTTGTCCTTGGGGTACCTACTGCTAGAATGTAATGCCCTTTGGTCTCAAAAATGCAGGAGAAACATATCAAAGATCTATGATCACATTATTTCATGATATGATACATGATTTCATGGAAGACTATGTCAATGATATCCTAGCAAAATCACAAACCGGAACAAATCATTTAGAGGTATTGGCAAAAATATTCAACAGATTGAAACAATACAAGGTAAGGTTAAATCCAAATAAGTGTGTTTGGTGTAATAGCTGGAAAGTTGTTAGGGTTCATAGTATCAAATAGAGGAATAGAGGTAGATCCTGCAAAGGCAAAAGCCATCTTAGAAATGCCAACACCAACAACACTTAAACAACTCAAAAGTCTACCAGGTCAGCTTCAATCCATTTGGTGCTTCATAGCACAGTTGGCAGATAAGTGCCATCCATTTCAACACCTTTTGAAAAAAGGTTCTACATTCAAATGGTCAGAACAATGCCAAGAGGCATTTCAATCTTTGAAAGACTATCTATTGACAACACCAGTTTTGATACCACTAGTCCATGGAAGACCATTACTCTTGTATATATCAGCCACCAACTCAGCTTTGGGTTCTCTTTTAGCACAACACGATGATCAAGGGAAAGAACGAGCAGTCTACTACATTAGTAGAACCCTTGTAGGTTATGAATTGAATTACACTACTATTGAGCATGCATTCCTAGTAGTGGTCTTTACCTCCCAGAAGTTAAGACACTACATGATCAGTCACAAGATCCAACTCATTGCAAAATTCAATCCACTTAAGTACCTTTTAAGTCGATCCACACTAACCAGAAGGTTGGCCAAATGGGTAATGATCCTCACTGAATTCGACATTGAATATGTTGATAGGAAAGCCATCAAAGGGCAAATTATTGCAGACCAATTGGCAGAAGCACCAATGATAGGCCACCATCCTATGTTGATAAACTTTCCAAATGAGTCTGTCTTTACAGTCACAATATCTAACGAATGAAAATTATTCTTTGATGGATCACATACAAACCATGGAGCAGGGGATGGAATTATTTTTATCATGCCTCAAGGTGATTCTATTCCCAATTCATTCAGAATAAGCTTCACATACACAAACAACATAGTCAAGTATGAACCCTTGGTCATAAGACTTCAGACAATAGTACAATGGAAAATAAAGGACCTACAATTATATGGTGACTCTTAACTCATTATAAATCAGGTAAACAATGATTATGAAACCAAAGATGACAAGTTTATGCCTTATAAGTTGTTGTTAGATGAATTAAAGCCATATTTCACCAACCTCACATTTGAGAAAATCCCCAGGGCTCAGAACCAAGTTGCGGATGCAATGGAAACTATGGGATCTATCCTTGACATGCCAAACAATGGAACTCAATTTGAGTTCATAGTGGAACAACTAATGGTACCTTCATATGAGATACCAACTTCAGAATATGTTTGTGCATTAGTAGGACCTAAATATCCTTGGTATCAAGAGATATATGCATATTTAGATGATCAATATATGTCACCTGGCCTTTCATCAAATCAAAGTAAGACTTTCATAAGACGGGCCTCTAGACAAACACTCATTGCAGATACACTATGCAAAAGGGGTTTGGATACAACTCTACTTAGATGTCTCAATGATAATGAAGCACAAGTAGCTCTACAACAAGTTCATGATGGCATTTGTAGTGCCCATGTCAGTGGCCCAGCTCTAGCTAAAAAGCTATTGAGAATAGGCTATTACTGGCCGACAATGGAGAAAGATTCATACAAATATGTGCAAAGATGCAGACAATGTCAGATCCATGGAGACCTAATCCATGCACCAGCACAAGATCTTCAACCAATAACATCACCATGGCCATTCTCACAATGGGGACTTGATTTTGTAGGGAAGATCAACCCTACTTCATCTAATGGACATAAGTTCATTCTCATTGCCACAAATATTTCACTAAATGGGTTGAAGTAATCCCTATGACTTATACTACAGGAAAGCAAATAGCTAAGTTTATTCTGAGCTATATTATTTACCGGTATGGAATACCAAAAAGCATTATGACGGATAAGGGTAGACCTTTCAAAAATTACGAAGTGGCAAAACTTTGCGAACAATTCCATATTCAACATCATATTATCCTCAAAGCAATGGTCAGGCAGAAGCAACAAATAAAATAATCCTAATAATTCTGAAAAAAGTTGTCAATGAAGCAGGTCGGGATTGGCACATACAACTCAATCTTGCTCTATGGGCTTACAGAATATGTGTACACACAGCAACAGGTGCCACACCGTACTCCTTGGTATATGGAATAGAATATTTTTTTTTGTTGAAGTAGAATTACCATCACTAATAAGGATCTCTTTAAAGAATATCATATCTGATAAAGATCACAGAGTTGCAAGGTTGCAAGAGTTGGAACTCTTGGATGAAAAGAGATAGATTGACCTGAATCACTTAAAAGGATATCAAAATAGAATGCGTGGAAGCTACAATAAAAGAGTGAGACCACATCACTTTGAAGTAGGAGACATCATCTTGAAGGAAAACCAGAGAAACTTAGTGGGCGAGAAAAGCCAGGAAAATTTGAAGCAAACTAGCAAGGCCATTTTATCATAACATGAGTAGTTGGAAACAATGCTTATCATTTAACAACAATGGAGGGAGATCCACTACCCAAAGCCATGAACATCATACATCTAAAAAGATATTGCATCTAAGGGATGGGTTCATTTAAATTTTCTAGTACTGCATTTGCATATTTCTTTACTGCATTGCATTGCATATCTCTATTTCAGAGTGCATCATAGTTGCATTTCGTATTGCACAACATCTAGCTACATATCATTATTGTTTTCGCATATAGCTGCATTGATAAACAAGGTGAGTGTCTAAGTCATTCACCTATTTGCACTGAAAGGAGCGAAGGTTGTCTCATTTCCTAGATACTTGTTCATAAAGTTTTAGGAGGTCTTTACTCATTTATCTTCAATGTCACCTTGTGATTAATCTTTATCCATAATTGAGTAGAGGTTTCACTATTGAGCCTTGTTACTTGAAATCTATAGATTGTTATATATCACACATTAATCAATAGCTCTAAGTCATTACAGATACCTAGTTGCTCATGTGGCTAGTGACATACCCAAGTAAGTTTCATTACTTACAAGTCAAGGCAAGAAAATAAAAAATAAAAAGTTATGCCAAATATCCATCTCAAGGAAAAATAGTACAGATATATAACTGAAATATCATACAAAAATGTGCAATAAAGCTTAACTAAGGGAAGATATGAATAACTCCATCAGTGCTATGGATGCTTGCTGGCAATGGAGCAATATTTATGAGATTACAGTGTATAACCTCGTTGAAGCCCTAAAATATTGCTGGCAGTGATGCTCTATTCGGGATGATTTTGAAGTCAGAATTATCTACATATCTAGTCACATAGGATTCCAAGGGTCTTTGATGGTTATAAGAGTCAGAATAAACTCAAGTGCATACACATGGGCAAAAGGGGATCAAAGTTTCAATAATTAATGGAGAAGTTTTCCGTGCCTCCATTCATAAATCTTGATTACATAGTGTGTTAAGATTGGATGATCTAAAGTCTTCTGAGAACAAATTGAGCTCCTATCTCTGAAACATTTCACACCTTTAATTCAATTAATGCATTTTAGAATGAAAGATGAATATACTCACCCTTATTTGAATAGGAACTACATCTTCATCTTGCATCTTGCACTAGCATAACTTATATCGAAAATTCATTGTCTGCATATACATCATCATGATATCATCGTAGGTATGCATACTTGTGGGCATAACTAAAAAAAGTCCTAAAAAAACTAGATAGAATCCTGAAAAAATCAATAAAAAACATTCGTATAAAATATTATAAAAATCCAAAAACATTTGCAAAACACAAAAACTTAAAAAAAATCAAATAAAGTCCCGAAAAAACCCTAAAAATCAGAAAAAAGATCCTGAACAAATACCAAAAACAATCGAAAAACAACAAAATAAAAAACATTCAAAAATGATCCACAAAAACCCTAAACATCGAAAAACTCAAAAACAAACTAAAAATTGAAAACAACTAAAAAATTGCAATAAAATGTCTCGTGAGAAACAAATACCCTAGCAGATATCCACCAAACACTTCACGTGAAGTTCAACAAAGGATATAACTATCTTATCAAACATCTGCAACCAACCTGATCAAGTCTGATCAATCATTGCTATCCACATCAACATGATCTTTATCATGTCTTAGATAGAATCATATACACTTGAAACCAGACAGGTTAGTCTTAAACGGGGTCCAAAACTTCTGAAACCACACATTATCAACCATCACATCAAACAAATCAAAGCAAAGGCATAGTCAGTTTAGCCGCTAAATTTTGTCTAATTTGGTTTTTGTTTTTTATCAATTGACGAAGATCATGTTTCTATGCTACTCAAGGATGTCCAAAAAGTGACTAGAGGAGCCATGATGGGCATGATCCTTTATTTTATTTTTTGTTTTGTGGTGTGAACAAATGAAGTTCTGGGGAAATTTCTCTAATGGTTGTCTGTGATAGAAGCATTCAGCCTATGAATGTCACACATACCTCGACCCCTAGTGAAATTCCCAGAATGGAGGGTTCATTCCTTGTCTACTATGTGTTTGTTTCTTGCAATGAGATATCTATACATCTTGGTTCCTTCTACCTTGGTGTACTAAGCTTCATTGTTACATAATAAGGCTCAATGATGATAATGTATTGCACTACGAATAAAGGCAAAGAAGAGTACTCATCACTATCATTTGTATCACATAATATCGATTTTGATATCAAGTTAACACAATTGATTCTTCATTTTCTATGATCTCTTCATCATCTAATCCAAATATATCTTTCTTACTAACACTTCTTCTAAGTCAAGAGGCACAATCAACAATGTATTCTATCACAAAAAAAACATTCATGGGTGAGTTCACAATAATGGTTCCCACTTTCACCCACGAAGGAAAAACGTAATGGCAGGAAAAAAAAATCAAAGGGGGTTCGAGCGAAGTGGGGGTATTCGAACAAACTACCCTTTGGGATTCGCTCGAACCCCCCACTTTTCTCAAACCCCCTCTTTAAAGAAAACCACCTTTAACGCTTGTTTATGTCAATTTTTAATTATATTGGGGGGGTTCACTCGAAACCCCCTTCATTCAAACCCCTTTTTTTACACTTCTCTAAAGCTTTCTACAAAATTTTGCATATTTTTGGCCTTCAAACCTTTGGTTGAAGGCTCAAATGGAACAATCTTGACAACCCAAAATGTAGTATGGTAGTCCTCGAAGCAAGCTTTCCAATGACTATAATTTTATTACATGTTGATTTTATTATGAACTTATTTTTTTAATTTTACCAAACATACGTTTTTCACCGAACATGAATTTCTCTATTCAACGCATTGGGAAAAATAGTAAAATAATTCAAAAAAATCTGAAAAATATCTATGCCCTAGGTATTGATGTCTTATTTCTAACAAAAAATAATAATTGAATTTTGATATATAAAGAACAAGTTATGTGTTCAAACATACACCTATGTCTAAAATATAATTAGTTGGACTTCAAAACTTAATAAAATGAAAAAAAATTAACATATCACTATCAAACTAACTGCAAGCCCTGGATATTGATCTTACAAACCAAATTTCAAAATAATTGAGTTTTCATCATTTATAGAAAAAACATTTGTGCGTTTTGGGAGGCACATCACTCGTAAAAAACTACTTTTCGAGGGAGATGGAGAAATTTTTAAAAAAATCTTCAAAAAAATTTGAAATATATATATATATATATATATATATATATATATATAGACAAAATTCTACAAATCACTAATTTACATCATCTTCAAATTCTTAATAGTTTAAAATTTATAGTTGTGTTGACTTGAATTTCATCATCAGAATACTACCGGCAACATATTAGTTTCACAAAATACAAAGGAAAATGCTACAAGAAATCCAAACTCAACCAATGAAACTAATGAAATTGATATTAAAATAAAAACAATATTATTACCTTCATGATTTAAGTCTCATTGTGTCTTAACTCCATTGTTCCTAGTTGCAGATGATTTGCTCTCAGACGAGCACCGATAGCTTCCAAGATGGCATGTGAAGAATGGACTGATAACTGATTGTTAACTGATACTATGATATGCAATGTAAATGATTTAAAGCTAAATGATTATGCTAAATGATTATGCTAAATGAGAAATTCTAAATTGCTAATTGCTTCAAGATAAAAACTCACGGATGCATAAGTTTTCCTAAAATTGTTAACTTGAAGACTAACTCTTTCTCAACTCAAACTCCTACTTTTATAGAATTTTGAGAGGATAAGATGATGTGTCCTAGATCAATGGTCGTGATCAGATCTAGAAATTTGGATGGCTATGAGCAAAGGTGAAGGCTGAGAGAAAGGAGGAAGGAGAAGACAAGTGTCACTCATCTCACCTTGATTGGGTTGTTGGCTGAGGGAATCTAGGGATGGTTGGAGAAGATTTAGGCATGAGAGGACAAGTGGACTCAAGACCTTCCTAAGATGCAGGGATGTTGGATAGAATATAGAAGAAGGTTAAGAAATATGTGTACGTACACAATATTTCGTTTATTTTGGAAGTTGGAGATAAGTGGCTAATAAATATTTTATTTGTTTTAATTTTGTTGAATTAATTTAGCCACATGATGGATGAGTTGGCAAAGGAAAGATGAAGTGGAGATGGAAGGTGAGTTGGAAAAGAGATTAAATAATTGAAGAAATTATTTAATATTTGAGACTATAGGATAGAAGAATAATCATTAAATATTAGATATTTAATTGATTGATTTGAGTAATAATTAAATATTAGATATTTAATTAATTGATTAGAAGAATAGGATAAATGAATTAATTAATAAAATATTTCAATTAAATTAATTAATAGAAAGACATGAAATGAATTAAATAAATTAATCTTTTCAAAATAACTATTTAATAGAAGAATAATTATTAATTTAAATATAAAATATTTATTTAATTGCTCATAGCCATTTTTTATGTGTATACATTTTGCCCCTCTTTGAAATGATGTCGAGACGACATTGTTTCAAAGATTAAATCAAGTCTTGATAGTGCGCCTAATTGAGATAAAAATCCTAATTGTGTGCCCCCTCAGGAGATTGATCATGAAATTGTTAAAAAATTTGGATTGAGTGATTGATCTCACGATAACTGAAAAGGTCCTTCAATTAAATTCATTTGTGAAAAATAAATAAGTTTGCCCCATTCAAAAGCATTAATTACCCTTCCAAATGGTAAATATAAAATTAACCAAAGTTAATTTTAATCTCATTTGTATCCTTGTCAGCTTGTGGAGTGAAAAGAATTGTCTTGAATGGTGATTTTGTTCGAGAACCATTGATTTGAGCGTATTTGACGATATTAGGTCTAAGAAACTGATTCAATTTCTGATGAAGAGCATAGGAGAGTTTGATTGAACTCATTGATTGATAGAAACCCATGATTTATAGTTTTAGATTGATTTGATAGCCTAATTCGATTCATTGAAAAGATTTATCAATTGTTGATGTGATAGATTAGCGATCTCTTTGGATTTGATAGATAGATGATTGATAGAGATCAAATTCTCTTATTAAATAGGAGAAACTCGATGTTCTCCAATGTCAGGAAAAATTCTCGGCCATGTGCCACTTAGTGCCAGAGCTTACACAGGTTGAGGTTAGACATATAGATGCCTGCGGATTATGCCATTTGTTATATATGCCTGATATTACCCATAATAGGGGATTGTTGACTGCCTTAGCAAAGAGATGGCATAGCGAGCATAACACTTTCCACCTGCCCACTAGTGAGATTAGTGTGACACTCGAGGATGTCTACAGGATTCTCCACATCCCCGTGACTAGTGAGTTAGTCCAGTATGATTTTTAGGATAGTGGAGGGACAGAGCCTTGCAGAGCCGTATTTGGTGATGAGAGAATTTCCAGAGGAGAGATCCGATGGGAGGATTGATCATGTATTACAAGACTCTCCCTATGATTCTTGCAGGTTGGATTGGGGTATTCATCTATCTGAATAGGAGATCATGAGGTTTTGTTGTTAGTTGGGGTGAGATTCTTCAGAGCATGATGTAGCATTGGACTCAATATGCATGGGGTGTTTGCATGCTTTCTCATTTGTATCATGATCTTCATCAGGTTGTCTTCGATGATAGTGCTAGTCTGTCTACAGGAGGCACACTTTTATAGATCTAGTGTTGGGAGCACATTGCTATTACTCAGCCTATCCATCATAGAGTTAGTAGTGAGAGGCAACCATATGTCTATTTATATGCAGGTATCCTTACTCGGCATAAGCTGGGTAAGATGGAGTATTGGCATTGGGTTCTGGATTCATTGGATAGTGTTATTTGGAGACCTTATATCGATTGTGAGCCATGGATGGATGATGCATAGACATTACCATATATTATGCAGAGTAGATATCTCATTGGTCTTACTCCACACATTATTGAGTGGCAGTTGATTAGTCGCATTTTGAGACAGTTTGGTATCATTTAGCACATGCCTACTGGTGTCACTATATATACACGGTGGTACAAGGATAGGCAAGATTGGGGACCATCGTTGTCTTTTGAGATTACACATTCTAGATCCTGGGGTGACTGTGGATTATGCTGAGTACATGCTTGCACACCCTTTTCCTCGGATTACTAATCCAGCAGACCCTCCTCCCAACTCAGGAGATGAGGAGGATGATTCAAATGATCCCATCATTAGGAGACAAAGATGGAGATGAGATCTTAGAGCTGCTTAGGAGGCCAGAGGTGATGGAGATGAGGGAGGTGATGGAGATGAGGGAGTAGATGGAGGTGGAGGTGGTAGGAGACTCGGATGGAGAGGAGGTCGATTGAGAGTCCGCGGAGGACCTTTTGGACCAGTTGGCAGGATTGGGAGACCACTTCCCATGGGTGGGAGAGATGAGGGATGGATTGGGAGGGACACTGGTAGGGAAGGTATGAGATTAGTGAGAGGATTACCCTCTATAGGAGGAGGTAGGAGCACTAGACTGGATGGGGGTTGTGGGAGAGGCATTGATTTTGGTCAGATTTAGCCAGACCCTAGGGTCATTGCAGCTCATGGTGGAGAGGATGAGGATCCAGAGGATCATGTTCCTCTTATTAGATGACAAGTTTTGAGAGCTACTCGGGCTGAGATTCCAGCAGGTGGACGGGGAGGTGGAGATGAGGGGATTCAAGGTCATGTTCTACAGTAGGATGTGCCCGAGTAGGATACCTTGGAGAGTCTTAGAGCATAGATAGATCAGCTTAGAGAACAGGTACAAACACTCATGACAGAGAGAGATAGGTTGGTTAGGAGACAGCGGGATACTCAGGGTCTTCTTGATCACATTCAGTAGGTTGGATCTGGCACTCTCTTGGCTGATATTGTCAGAGCACTATTTAGGGTCGAGAAGGAGATAACACATCGGTGATGAATATATGAGGATTTAGTTGCAGAGAGCCAGAGGGCAGGTAGCTATCATACCACTGTGAGGATGGATACTAGCAGCGATGGAGTCATGGGACCTCCTCAGAGGAGTGGTGATCATGTGGGACAAGCATCTGGAGGATCTTCTCACCCACAGCCATAGAGGCAGACAGAGTCGGGTGGTAGTGGCACAAGACAACCTTGACTTGATTTGTATTGATGAGGCACTTGTATTTTTTATCTGACATCATTGTATAGTTGGACTTTTTATTGTTTTATGATGATCTATATGCAGACAAGGACTCTATATGATGATCTTTGGTTTATGCATGTTACTCTATATGATGATGATCTATATGCATTGATTACACAAATGATGTTATGATTATATTTTCTTTTCTTTTCATGATGATGATGTTCTATATGATGCAATGGTGATGAAATGAAAAATTCTTGTGATTTTTTATTTTGATGATCATGGATGCAAATGAAAATGATTACTAACTTAAATGATACAAATGCAATGATCTATATAAGAATGCAAATGGATGTTGATTAAATATGTAATTCAAATGTTTTTCATTTGGATGATTTAAAAATGTAAATGATGATTATGATGAATGAATCTAAGAGCAAAGATGCAACTAAATGACTTTAATGGATAAAAATAATTACAATGATAATGATCCTAATGCAAATAATAATGATATAATACACATGATCAATGAAATGCACTTAATGGAATGCAAACTAATGCAATGATTGAAATGCAACTAAATGAAATGAATGATGATAATTTAAATGATCCTAAAGATGAATGCACCTACAATGATCAAATGCAAATTGTTTTTGTTTTTCCAAGTATACTCAATCTTTATTTATGATCGTTGATCTCTAAATGAAATGAAATGCTTATAATGCAACTGACAATGAATGCTTATAATGCAGATGAATTAAAAAATAATCTAAAATGATATGTCAATTCTTCATATGTTGTCTTGTAACAGTGCTTGATTTCATCATTGAGCTTTAAAATGTTGTAAGAAAATACAAGAAAATTGACGTAATGATTCAAGCTGACCTGAGTATTTCTTACATGTATTTTGATATAGAAAGTTTATACAAGCAACTTGATATAATGAATCAAGTTGACCTAAGTATTTCTTGCAGAACAGGCAAGGATTATCCCCTTTCATGCATGACTCGTAATGTCCTCCTTGTTCTTTTCTGATCATATCCTTAGACAAGTACATACCTTAATAAGAGATAAGCCACAGATAGCAATCAAAGAAAATAATCATGCCCCATTATAGCTTCTCTCATCATGGACATCCTTGAGTCGCATAGAGTACATGATTAGCAATAAAATCAAGATATAAACACTGAATCTTGTATGGCATTCACATGTTCTTATGGTCATTAACTGATATAATCATCTTGATGAATGATCATTGATAATCCTTTATTACTTGTTGGTTGATTGTTTATTTTCTGAGTTTCACAATTCAGTTGTTATAAAATGCCTTTATCTTCATTTGTTGCCTTGGTATCTATTTCAAAGCCCTAGATGTTTTGGTTTGTTTTTTCTAAGTTTTCCAAATATTTTTAGATTTTCAAAGATTCAAAAGATCACCTTAGCCAAAGGAATTAGGATTTTTCCCCCAACAGAAATAAAACTTTATTATGCTTGTATGAATTGATTGTTAGTCCCAACCGGTACTGAGAGGGGAGGGTTGAATCAGCACTATACCGGTTCTAGCCCAATTAAAACTTTTACTTTAGGTTTGCACTAACTTAACATTTAGCAATATAAATAATTACTACAAAAGAATATGCATGCATGAAAAGATAAACAGTAACACCAAGATTTATCTCGTGGAAACCCAAATGGGAGAAAACCACGATGTGAGTGGGAACTCACAAGGTTTGTAATTTTCTGGAGTACGCCCAGTGAGGAGCCATCCCTATTAGGAGATTACAAAGACACTATTAGGTGCCACCCAATTAAGGGATTTTGATTAAGGCATGTCATTGCCTTTACCCTGTTAAAGGTCTTAGGATCATCAATTAAGATGACACCCGGTTAAGGAATTTTATAATGGGACCTATTAAAGTCCACCCTATTAAGGGATTTTAGTTGCAAAGGTTAGAAAGCAACATAAAGATGATCTATTGGAGTGTCTATTGATAGCTTGATGAGATCACACTGAAAGTCATACTATATCTGCATTGGTTGTGTCTGCTCTACACAACACTGGTTTCTTGAATATACCTTTGCCTCTGCGCTCTGCCGATTTACTGAACCTCGGCTCTACACTCTATCGGTCCTCTATCACTCAGCTCTACACTTTGTTCTACTCCCCCTATGTTCACTTTCACATTCTCACTATTCACATGAACAACAACATCATCAAAATGAATTATGTGAATTTATTACACTTTCGATCTATCGCCAACTTTCCCTCCAAAACATCAGATTCAAAACTTTGTTACCACACCATAAATCAGTCTCTAGAAATCATTGCAAGAATCTCTGTCAAAACAGTCGTTCATGCCAATCAGTCTGTCAGTTGATTGGAGAAGACTGTTGATTTAACTGGATGTTAATTGATCGTTACCAAGTCTGTCAGTACAGATTCTACTGGTGTATCAATCAAAATCTACCTAGCCGATTACCGTTTGTATACTGATTTGTTCAGTGCTTAGCCAGTTGACCTCTTATGTGCCAGTCTACTCACTTCTTGTCAGTTGACCTCTTCTATGTGGGTCTACTCACTTCTTTTTGGTTGACATCCTGTGTGTCGGTCTACTCACTTCTTAGCATGTCTACACATTGCTTAGCCAGTTAACCTTTGTATACCGGTCTACTTAGTGTCAATAGACTGTGAAGACTTCGGAGATGATGTTGCCAACAATGACAACCATATCATTTATTGGTCATACAAAATGCACCAGAATGCCAACAAACTCCCCCTTTGGCATTGGTGGCAAATACTACAAAATTGTGTTGATTCTAGCCCCTGTAACTCACAATGTACAAGTCTTCAAAATTCTGCCTTTTGCCATCAATGGCAAAGACTATACAAAATAATTTGTCAAAGTAAAGAAAAAAGGTCCTTGAAATTTTCTTGAGGTATTTTTAATAAGGATTCCCATGAAGATTGTACATGTTTCATGGTGGTGAAGTGTCCATGCATAACTGCAATAAAAACCTCCATATCATCAACTGTCTTGTAGTTAGGTTCACTTATGAGGCGGTCTGCTTCTTTAATGTTCATTTTCATGAAGTCAATAATTGGTGCCAGATAGCACTATGGCTCTAACAAACTAAGACCTTGTTTGTCCTCTTCTTCTTTCAACCTTTTGATTTCATGATTGAGTTGTTTGACCTTGCCAGTAAAAGTTGATGTTGAACTGGTAAGAGGATTAAAAGAACTTATCAGATCTTGAATTTCTTTTTGAGTCTGATTTCTTTTGTCTTATAGATCCCTAATGAAATCTGTAAAACTTGAAGATTTGACCAATAGTTGACCAACTTCCTAAATTATATTTCTGACACCTTATGTTAGGGTGGAGAGGGCAACTTTTCCAACTAATATTTGTTCCATTAAATTTTCTCCTCTCTTTGATTCATATTGCCTTACTGCAACCTTCTCTAGATCAGTTGCCTCTGAACCGATTGTTGTAACAAGAGTACTTAACTGATCAATGATGGGGGGAGTATTATCAATAGCAATGTGAGGAATTAGGTTAGAGAGAATTGTCTTGGCAGAATTGAGAATTATTGCCTTCTTTTTCTTTGCTCTTAACTTAGCCTTTTCAACTTGAATTTTTCATTTTTTCTGAAACCTTCATCAGTTGCTTGGGAGTCATTTTCTTTATATCAATAACTGATTCTCCCTTTTCTTCCTCCTTTGTTTCATCTTCCTTTTCTACAATCTCAACTTCTAAACTAGTTGCTGTGATAATTTTTACCTTCTTTTCACTTTCATTTTCTAAGTCTAACTTCCTCTTTGTCAAAGGAGTATCCATCATTGCTTTCTTATCCTCTACTTTCTTATCTTCCTATTTGCCTTCTTTTCACAGAATAGGATTTGGTGTCAATGAAGTTCTATGAGGTATATCCTCATAAGGAATGTCTTCAACTATCACTTCATCTTGACTGGGAAGCTTAGTTTGATCAACTTCCTTCACTGATGTAGTGTGAACCAGTTGCTTGACATCCTTTGTCAAATTGGGAATGTCTGACACAACACTTCCTATAATCTCATTAACTAAGAAGACATCAAAACCTTCAGTAGAGTCTTTTTCCTTACCTTTTTCTTTGTCAAGGACAACTGCACCTTGGTCATGTTTTGTTTCCTTTTTTGTTTCTTCTTTAGCTTCCTTTTGTTGATTCATGATTTTCTTCCACAAGGCAACACCTTCTTCGTGCATTGCTTCAACTTCACCTACTACCCTCTCTCAATTCTATTTCTTATCTTGAAATGTTGAATACATGCTTCAACCACTAGTGAAGCTTGATCAAGATCTAAATCATGTTGCACTTCCATGAGTGCTTTTATTTTGTGTTCTTTCTCAGCAGCCAGAGTTGTTTTCCATCTCCCTTCAATTTGATCTTGCAAATCTGATGGGATTAATCCATATAATTCATTGGGAGTCCTACAAAACTTGTGCAAGTTCCAGATCAAGGCTTCTTCAATTTTCCTTTTTTCTTCCTTATTACTGAGGGAATATGTTTTCCCAACACCAGACAAGCCTCCAAATTCTTTGACCCCATGGACCAATTCATCAATTGTTGGAGCTTTGTTTCTTCCACTCCTTCTAACCTCTTTAATTTCTACATCTGATTGGGTGTCAGTGATATCACCCTCTTTCTCATCCTTTTTAAGCTTTGTATCAACTTTTCCTTCACTCTTCCTCTTTCTGGTATAAGTCATTCCTACTGGTCTATCTTTACTTGGGGAAGATACAGGAGTACCTAAATCCTTTTCTTTTGTATATGTTGCAGGCTTGGTTGTTGCAGTCCCCTTGGGTTTTGTCTTTGACACTTTCTTCTTTTCACCTATTAATCCTTGATCTTTATTAGGGTTGACCCCTGATTGTACACTAGCACCATTGGAGGTAGTGGCACCAGATGCTTCACCTCCATATGTCTTGTCAAGAGTATCAATCATTCTTCTTACTTTTCTCTTCATGATTAGCACCTAAAGTTCTTGTTTTATTTTGGAGCTTGCCTCCTCACAAGTTCCAAATCTCTTTGCCTTCGAGTCTACCGGTTTGGACAGTAGCATATTAACATTAATTTTAATAATATCTGTTGCAACCTCATAGCCCATAGGTAGAACCCAAAATGTTATGGGTTGAACCACTTGAATGATACAACAATCTGTGTCTACAAGAAAGAAAATGTTGTCTTTGTATTTATGTACTATACCAGTTGGAATTCTTTCCCTCTTATGAATCCTAATTTGAAATTCCTTAAAGTATCCCCATATTGTTTCACCAAGCCTATCTCCTAGATCCCTAATCATTTCACCTATTTGAACCATGATAGGTTTCTCTTCAGACCATAATACATTACCCTTACCAGGGAAAAAGTTTTGCACATAGAAAAATATACATACCGGTAGTGAGCCATATTTGAAAGATTGCTTCTTGTCCTTCTTAATTATTTCCATGTTCACCATAAATTGTCTTTTAATCATCTCATAAATATCATAGGTTGCATCCTCCTTGATAATTTGATAGGCAACATGTATGGCACCGCTCGGCACACTATTCATTCGGCATGATTGATAAACCCTGTAACCCAGCACTGCAGAAGAAAATCTTACTTCAGCATCCTCAATATGGGTGATTGTCATTTCTCTACTATCACATTGGGATTTGGTTAACCGAATGACTTCAGATGATGAAATCATTCTTAGGGTTAATACTTCACCAGTTGCACTAAACCCTGTAACTCTTCAAATCACTTCCTTTGTGATCTTGATCGGTGCTTGAGTTTCCAACCACAAGAATTGATCATTAACTCTGCTCAGTACATACCTAACCCAGTCGTCATGAAACTAATCAGGAAAATCGACAAGATTAGAGAAAACCTTGGTCTTCAAAGGTAGATATTATGCCTTCAATTGATCATTAACATAAAACCCTTTAAACTCATTCTGAATGAATTTGTTTCCAAGTTCTTCAAGCTTTCAGTGAATGTAGGAACGAATTTCTTCAACCAATAATACACCGAAGGGCACAAATGATAAGGCACCGATCATTTCGATCTCACCGGCTTTCATCGGATGCAGCTTGAACTTGGGTTGGGGTTCTTTGATAGCTTCAACCAACATAGGAGTCGATATCGGTGCTTCCATGATGACCTTCAAACAAAATTTTCTCAAATGGGGTTTGAATACCTTTTTCTCATAAATACAAACCACCACTATCACTCTGCTTGAACTTTCCGCACAAAAATTACTAATAAGATCTCAATCGCCTTTGATCGCACAAGAGCTAAATAAAGTTCACAAGAAAATAGTGTAAATGAAAATGTGTTGACATTTCCTTATTTATTCATTGATATTTATCGGCATAATGATACAACACTTGGTTTTGAAACTTACAACTTAAAGTACACCGATTTACCTTTTACCGATTGTTTGTTATCGATACCGATACACAAACAATTAACTCACAAGGCATTTCTCAAACAAGAACTTTAGTCTAACTTTTATGCATCTCAACTATGCAGATAGAAATAACTTTATATTGGTAAAGGGGATACAAAAAAAAAAAGCTTACCATATGTGCTCCCCCTGGGCATCGGTATGCCTAGTTAGAAGAGGAACTATCATCACCGATGGATGATGACTTGGTTTAAGAATGGCCTTCTCCTTCTTTTCATTCTTCCTTCTTGATCCAGGTCTTTTTCATTTTATTTCTCACTTCTTCAATTCTATTCTTTCCTTTCAGTTCATTTTTCTCTTTCTTCTTGCTAAACTGGTTCTTGTCTTCAAACCGGTTATACGATCGGTTCCTGGACTCTCTGGCTAAGTGACCGATTTTATGGCAATTGAAACATGCCATACCAGTTGTCCTCCATGGTCTTGAATTATTTCTCTCGCCCATTCTCATTCTACAATTTTCTGCAACATGACCAAAATTACCACACGTGGAACAGGTGGCATTGAACTGATTACTCCTTTTATTAGGACTGACTAGTTTGAACGGTGATCTTGATACATTTGACTTGAACTTACATTCTTCATATTTGTGTCCAAACTTATTGTATGTGAAGCAATGTGTAGACGTATAAAAATGACCATATTCCTAAATGAATATTTTATGTTCATTTCTCTATTTAATTAAATCCAATTTAATTAAATTACCCGCATTCCTCTATTTAATTAAGTAAATTACTCAATTAAATTCACTATACCATTTAATGAATAAATCATTTTATTCAGTTAAATCCCTTCTATCCACTTTTAATTAAATTCAAATTTAATTAAATAAGTTTACCCTAAATTGAATAAGTCTAATTTATTCAATTGCAAAGAAATTGAATTAAATTAATTTTATTTCAATTAAATCCTATTATCTCTCCATCCACTTGCAAAATCCTACATCTCCCACTTGCATCCTAACCCTCTTCCTAATTTCTTCTAGAATCCATCTAATCCTAATTAATTAACCCAAACCCCTCCATTATCCCTTTTCCTTAAATTTGAGGTCACTTCTCAAATTTGGAGTGAAGTCTTCAAAATGCATTAAAGCCTTTATCCATTCAACAAGCTAACTTGTTGAATGCCTCCAAATTTGGAAGGACTCTTACAAATTTGTCCCAAAAGTCTTCATAACCATTAATGGTTAACTCAAACCCTCTTACATGGTTAAAGAATTTCCATTAACTCAACCCTCATCTAACCCAAGGGTCTCATCGAGCATTTATTGCTTTGACCATGGTTATCCTTAAACCTTTGCACAAGAGTTTATCCTTTGGGTAAAAGCTTTATCCAATGGATAATCTTAACTTAACCTTAACCCTTAACCCCTAGGGTAACCATGAGGTCTTCTCAAGCATTTAATGCTTCTTACACCTCCTCTCAACCAACCTTATGTTGACAATTGTCACCATTTCATTGGTGCCAATTGCAAACATGGATTCCCAACTTTCAAACTCAACCCTTGATTGCCTCTTTCAATCCTGACCATCCATTGCCCTATTTTTGCTATAAATAGAGCTCTCATTCCTCCATTTTCTCATCATCCAAGTTTGTAGTATCACACTTATGCTCAAATACATTCAAGCTTTCATATACCATTTATGCTCATCATTTAGCCTCTCTTTTAACTAGGAATAAAATCTAATATGCATTTTATAGTATTTCTATTATCATTAGCTTAAATCATTAGCTAGTATATCATGTTAGGATAGTATTGCTACTAACCTTGTCATCTTATAGCTAGTTTATTGCATTTCTAAAATCATGCATAGCTTAGGATGCATCTCATATTAAATCAACAAAAAGCATCCCTCGTTCTTGCATTTGCCATCTCTAAACCATTTTGCTCAGTGATCTGAGAACAAAAACATTGGTTTGAGGGACCGTGCAAGATAGAGAACCATGGAACCATCCTTGGGAAGTTGAGTTATGCTTCATAACTCCATAGCTTGCACCAAGAAGTCCTGTGGGTGTGTGAGCAAGGCTCCCTAGAACTCCATTTTTCGCATTCCAAGTTCTATCGACCCGCTTTTCCTGCATACACAATGTCCATTAAATCTTCTTCTATTTGACATACTTCTAGATTGAGATCTACACTCATAAGCAGTGTGGCCATACTTATGACAATTATGGCAGTAACCATCAAAGGTGAAAATCCTCTTTTGACTAACCGGTTTATTTTCACAGACGTTAGTCTTATGACCCAATTTACCACAATGATTACAAGAAGATTTAGAAAACTTCATACCTTTCACTTCTAAATGCTTCCTTTTATCATCCTTCATCTTTTTGGATTTATATGATTCTCCAGTTTCCATAGGACCTGTATCGCGGTAACCAAGGCTGATTGTTTCCTGTGTTCTTCTCTGAGCCTTCAATTGTTTATCTACCTTCTCAGAGCTTTCATTGAATTTCCTCAACTTCTCATTTCTCTCATTTTTCAATTTTCAACTCACTCTTGAGTTGTTCAATCTCTTTCATCATCTTCTCCTTTTATTCTATGTTGTCATGTAGATGCTTATGTATGTATTCATTCTCCTGAGTGAGAATTTGGATTTCTTCATCTTTCTCAATCATGATTGCATCATTTTCTCTCAAGGCATCTTCAGCAAGCCTCCTGGCTCTTTCATCTTTTGATAGATCTTCTTCTACCACCCTTTTTCTTTCATCAGCACTTATGTTGGCTTCTAGTATCTCAGTCATTCTTAGGGTCTGACCTTCATGTTCTCTTTTGAGATGTGTAATTTCTTCGGTCAGCTTCTTGTTCTTTTCCATGAGTTCTGAGAGTGTTTCTTTAGCTTCTTCACATCCACTTTGTTCAGAGAGTTGATCTATGATTTCCTGACTCTCATTTAGCTGTTGAGCTAATTCCTTTCTTTTTGCAAGAGATTTTCTCAGCCTCTCTTTTAGCTGAGCAATAATTTCATTTGCTTCATCAATCTACTTCTGATACCAGTATTCTTCCATGATCTTTATCCTCAAGCTCTCAAGCTTCACTTTAGAGGAATATGACTTTGATACCAATTGTTAGTCCCAATTGGTGCTGAGAGGGGAGGGGTGAATCATTACTATATTGGTTCTAGCCCAATAAAAACTTTTACTTTAGGTTTTTGACTAACTTAACATTTATCAATATAAATAATTACTGTAGAAGAATATACATGCATAAAAAGATACAAAGTGACACCAAGATTTATCTCATGGAAACCCAAATGGGAGAAAACCACGGTGTGAGTGGGAACTCACAAGATTTATACTTTTTTGGAGTACACCTGGTGAGGAGCCATCCCTATTAGGAGATTACAAAGACACTATTAGGTGCCACCCAATTAAGGGATTCTAATTAAGGCCTATCAGTGCCTTTACCCTGTTAAAGGTAGCCTTGTTAAAGGTCTTAGGATCATCAATTAAGATGACACCCGGTTAAGGGATTTTTACAATGGGACCTATTAAAGTCCACCCTACTAAGGGATTTTAGTTGCAATGGTTAGAAAGCAACATAAAGATGATCTATTGGAGTGGCTACTGATAGCTTGATCAAATCACACTGAAAATCATACTATATCTGCATCGGTTGTGTCTGCTCTGCAAAACACCAGTTTCCTAAATATACCTTCACCTCTACACTCTGTCGATTTACTAAACCTCGGCTCTACACTCTATCGATCCTCTATCACTCGGCTCTACACTCTGTTCTACTCCCCCTGTGTTCACTTTCACATTCTCACTATTCACATGAACAACAACATCATCAAATGAATTATGTGAATTTATTACACTTTTGATCTATCGCCAACTTTCCCTCCAAAAAATCAGATTCAAAATTTTGTTACCATGCCATAAATCAGTCTCTAGAAATCATTGCAGGAATCTTTGTCAAAATAGTCATTGATGTCGATAAGTCTGTTAGTTGACTGGAGAAGACTATTGATTTAACTGGATGTTAATTGATCATTACCAAGTCTGTCGGTTATAGATTCTACCAGTGTGTCGATCAAAATCTACCTAGCCGATAACCTTCTATATACCAATCTGTTCACTACTTAGCCAGTTGACTTCTTTTGTGTTGGTCTACTCACTGCTTGTTGGTTGACGTCTTTTGTGTTGGTCTACTCACTACTTGTCGGTTGACCTCCTGTGTGTCAGTCTACTCACTGCTTATCCTATCTACACATTGCTTAGCCAGTTAACCTCTGTATATCGATCTACTTATTGTTGATAGACTATGAAGACTTACGAGATGATGTTGCCAACAATGACAACCATATCATTCACCGGTCAAACAAAATGCACCAGAATGCCAAAATTGATCAAGATCCAAACCATGGCAAGATATAATGCAAATTGATTGATTCTAATAAAATTCAAGACAGTGACTATGAAAAGTATGTCAAAGATTGATAATTGTTGGTAAGTTGCATATTTCCTACTAAATGGTTCAAAGCAATGGATGCAAAAGATGAAATGGATGAGCTAGGATAGATGGAAGCGATAGATGCAATTAGGATGGAGTGGATAGGTGCACAAAGTGATCTCATATATGGAAGAACTCACTTTTTAGATAGTGCCTAGTTACCAGGTTTTCATTGTCTAAATTTATTGCATTTTTTCCATATTTTGATTTATTTTTTTCTCTGTTTTATGCTTTTTAGGGACTTTCTTCTTTTCTGATTTTTACTGATTTCTTCAGGACTTTATATGCTTTTTATTGATTTTTTTTAGGACTTTATATCTCAAGCATAGAATTTCTTGAGATGGATGGAATTGATAGGTTCATCAAACCAATCACCTTCAGGATTAGATAACTTGTATGCTCCTAAGCCATATGTTGCTACTGTAACAAAAGGACCTAATCAATTTGGTTCAAATTTACCCTTCTTTTCTCGGTCTTGCTGATTTCCTAGATTCTCCCTTAGAACTATATCTCCAATCTAAAAAAATGTGTGGCTTGACTCTATGATTATAAGTTCTTTCCATTCTCTATTGATATGCCTTCAAATGATCTATTGCATTTTCATGACATTCCTGAATCAGCTCAAGTTCTTGAAGTCTAGAGACTCGTTCTTCTTATTCTAGTATAAGACCTTTCAAGGAAACTCGTAGAGAAGGTATCTCTACTTCTATTGGTAATATGGCTTCTAATCCATAGACAAATAAATATAGAGTTTCCCCCGTTGGTGTGCGGATGTTGGTTCGGTATGCCCAAAGAGCAGGATTTAGCTGAGTGTGCTAGTCTTTTCCAGCTTATTAACTATTTTCTTCAAGATTTTCAAGAGAGTCTTGTTGTATGCCTCAACTTGACCATTTCCTTGTGGATAATATGGAGTAGAAAACCTATGTTGGATATGGAATCACTTACATAGTTCCTTCACATCTTGATTCTTAAATGGTTGTCCATTATCAGTGATAATGGTCATAGGAACTCCATGGCAACAGATTATATAATTCAAGATGAATGATGATATTTGTTTTCATGTCACTTTTGTCAAAGGTATTTCTGCAATCCATTTAGTGAAATATTTAGAAAAACTCAGAATGAACTTATGTCAATTAGAGGATGAAGGATTTATCTTACCTGCCAAATCAAGGCCCCATTGAGAAAATGGTCATGATCTTGCCATAGGATGCAATTCTTGTGTTGGTGCATGGATGAGATTCCCATGGATCTAGCATTGTTTCCATTTCTTGGCATATGTGAATGAATCTCTCTCCATAGTAGGCCAATAGTAACCCATATGAAGAAGTTTCTTAGCCAATGTTAATCCACTTGAGTATGTGCCACAAATACTTGTGTGAACTTTGTTAAGAACTTTCTCAGATTCTTCTTGTTTGAGATATCTCAATATAGTTCTATCTAGACCTTGCCTATATAAGGTATCAGCAATAATAGTATAGCGAGATGATTGACGGATAAAATTTCTTCTTTTATTGTGGGATAGGTTAGGAGGAAGGATAAGTTTGGTCGTATAAGGATCAACCGGTTCTTGATATATGGCAAATCATGTAGGTATGTTGGGATTGAATGGTAGGGGTTAAGATATCTTCCACCAAGAATTCATAGCATTGTTGATTCTCCTAATTCTGCAAGAGAGATGCTATTGTAGCCATTGCATCTGTTGCTTTATTCTCATTTCTTGGGATCTGAGTAAATGATACTTCTCCAAAGTGTTCTTTAAACTCTTCTACCAACTGTTTGTATGGCATGAGCTTGTCATCCTTAGTTTGATGATCATCATTTATTTGGTTGATTATAAGTTGTGAATCACCATAGACATGTAATTCCATGATAGTCCATTCAATAGCCATTTTGAGCCCAATAGTCAATGTTTCATATTCTGCAATATTATTTGTGCATGGAAACTACAGTCTATATGATTTTGGAATTGTGTGTCCCTAAGGTGTGATGAACAAAATTCCTGCGCCTGATCCATATTGTGTATAAGAACCATCAAAGTACAGCTCCCAAAATTTTATACTTATTGTCAGAATGTCTGCATCAAGAAATTCAATGTGCAATGGTATGTCATCTTGTAAAGGTGCTTCAGCTAATTGCTTAGCAATCACCTATCCTTTGATAGCTTTTTGATCAACATATTCTATATCAAACTCACTTAGTACCATAACCCATTTTTCCAGTCTGCCTATCAGAGTTGACTTATTCAACAAATACTTTATTGGATGTATTTTTGCTATCAATTTCACAGAATGAGTCAGCATATAATGTCACAGTTTCTGAGTTGCAAATACAACTACTAGGCATGTCTTCTCTACTGATGTATAGTTAAACTCATAGCCAACAAGTGTTCTACTAATGTAATAGATTGCTCTTTCTTTAGCTTCTTCATCATGTTCTTCTAAAAGAACTCCTAATGATACATTTGTCGCTGAGATGTAAAGTAACAATGGTTTCCCTTTGAATAGTGATACAAGTACTAGAGGATTCATGAGATATTATTTGATTTGCATAAAAGCCTCTTCACACTTATGATCCCATTTGAATGGAACACTCTTATGTAAAAGATGAGTGAATGGATGACATCTATTTGCTAATTGCGAGACAAATCCTTTGATTGATTGCAATCTTCCTTGTAAAGAATGCAATTGACTTATGTTCCTAGGTGACTCCATTTCCATGATAGCTTTGACCTTTTCTGGATCTACTTCAATTCCACAAGCTGATATAATGTACCCAAGAAGTTTTCTAGAGGTTGCTCCAAATGCACATTTCTTTGGATTTAATCTTAACTGATATCTTTCAAGCCTATCAAAGATATTGTCCAAGATATTCAAATGTTCTTTTCTTGTATGAGATTTACAAGTATATCATCTACATAATGTTCCATAAATGTATGCATCATATCATGAAAAATTGTTGTCATAGCTCTCTGATAAGTTTCTCCTGCATTCTTAAGCCCAAATAGCATAACATTCTAGTAGTAAGTACCCCATGCACAGGTGAATGTTGTCTTTTCTTGATCTTTAGGGGAAATTCTTATTTGATTGTATTCTGAGAATCCATCCATTAATACATCTCATGTCCTATTAATAAGTCCACAATTATATCAATTTTTGAGTAGTGGGAAATCATCTTTGGGACATTCCTTGTTCAAATCTCTGAAATCGGTATAGACTCTTATGCTTTTATCTGGCTTTGACACTAGCACAATGCTTGAAACCCATTCTGGATAGGCAATAGATCTTATGAAACCCACATCTAATAGTTTCTTTAGCTTAGCTTTTACAAGGAGGGTGATGTGTGGATGCATCTTCCTTAGCTTTTGTTTAATTGGTTTTGTTAGGGTTCTCACAGATACTGAGAAGGGGGGGTGAATCAGTCTCTGACCGGTAATGAGATTTTCTTGAAACTGAATATGCAGAACATAAAGTAACAGTATACTGGTATGCAAGAATTAATGCAAATAACAGAATCAAAAACATCCACATGAAAAGAACACCATAACACAAGATGTTTAACGAGGAAACCCAGTGTGGGAAAAACCTCGGTGGGATTTGTGACCCACAATATTCACTTACTAGCCAATAAGAGAATATTACTTACAATAGGGGCCTGCACATGCAGGAAGGTCAACTGCCTAGAGCTCACTACTCGATAAGAAGTCACACTGACTTACAATGAGGATTTACACAAATCCAATATTATGTACTGCTTTACAATAGCATCTTCAATGCCAGATTCGTTACCGGTTCTTGCTCTGTTCTTTACATATACCCTTGACCTACAATTCGCACATTAGGTCTACCTTATAATTTATTTATGCTTCCTATCCATATCCTACAAATGTCTACAATGATCTATACAAGATTCATTTTACAATTTGACAAGTCAGCTTATAATAATGAACAAAATATTACATATCAAAAATCGTGTCGGCCTCAGTGCCGGTATACATGTTCTTTTCTGTGTCATTGTACATCTTCTATGCCGGTGCCAGTGTAGATTGATTTTACTGATGTCAGTGCACTATTTTGTTTGAGTAATGCTTTGCCAGTATAATGTCTTGCTGGTGCCATAGGATTGCAAGGTTGCCTGAGTAATGCTTTGCCGATGCCATAGGATTGCAAGGTTGCCATCAATGACAAAACCTTCAGTCACACACAATGTCTCATTGGAGTGTCCATATGCCAATAGGTTTTGCTTTTAGATCCACATTGAGATGATGCATGATAAGATCTGGATTAAGTCTTGGCATGTCTACATAGGACCAAGCAAAGTTTATATGTCTTTGTCTGAAATATTCTATGTATTCTTTCCTCTCTTCATCTGATTATCATGTAGCAGGATGAATTAACTTGGGACACTTTGGTGTGTCAATGTTTATTGCTTCTGTTGGTTCTATTAGAATAGCATATTTCTCCTGAAAATATGTAGGGAGGATGTCACATTTTCCATCTTCTGGCACCTTAAAGAGGTTTTCACCATCAGATACGTCCTTTATTTTTCCTCTTGATTGATCTAGTGTTGCCATGAAATGGTTTTCAATACTAGGTCTTTTTCCTTATTTTATTTCAATTTTGCGACTGGAAAGTTTGGCATTCTCCTGACTGCAAGAAATGTTACTTGATTCTACGATGGAAGATATCTTATGTGTTATGGGTTCGACAGCATTAAGATACACAACAAAGTCATGGTCATTGGAAAAGACATCCAATTTAGGGTTTTCTAGGTTATCCCAATCAATTAGTTATAGATGAAGAAGGAGTAAGTCATAGTCATCGTCATTGTTAGGTGCTTCAAGGTTCATGACATAATAGTCATAATTTGACATAGATTAGGTAATGTCATAGATAGAACGATCTTGAGGATAGTCTCTCCCAAGTGTTCTCCAATCAGTTCTAACAAAATCAGTATTGGTATTTTGTAGTTCACACTCAAGTGACTCTTCATCTGACGTTTGTCCCTCAAATGAATGGATTATATCAACACACACATCTTTAACACTGCAAGTTCCTTCTTGATTAATTTTAATAGATTCATTTATATTTTGAAGTTGACATACTTGTGCACATGATATAGAGGATTCTTTTGCTATATTTTGTCTTCTCTCGAACTCAACTTCTTCTGGACTAATAGTCAATCTTGCTTGACTATCTCTTAGTTCTTCCATGGTTCTTCCATACCTTAATACATCTTGCTCATCTTTTGACAGAAATCTGATATTTCTTGATGCTTGATCAATAACTATTTGTGTTTTCTTGTGGTGTTACTTCTTCTCCTTTTTCATCCTCTTTATTTTGTTGTCTTGTATATGCCTCTTTTCTCTGGATTCTGAGATCTTCTTGTCTTCTTTCTAACTCTATCCTTTGTTTTGTAAAAGACAAGTCTTCATTTGTGATAGTCGCTTGCTCTTCATTCTTTTCTTCAGTTGATACACTACATGATACATCTAGACCCCATTCATAGTCATTTGAATTTGTCTCTGAACCATTGTCTAGGAGTACACCACTGTACCATACAGGAATAATGTATGGTGCAAATAGTTCTCTGATTTTGGCCATCTCTTCTTTCACTACTTCTGGAATATCCTGTTCAAATTTAGCACTTGCTCATATTCCTTGAACTTGTTTAGAAGATTCCTCTTCTCTTTTAATTGCAAGTTCTTCCTGTTGTTTCTCATATTCTTCTTGTTTTTGCTTATTGGCTACTATTTATGTTGCTTGATGTAGCTTTTCTTGCCATGGTTCTTCTTTAGGGACTGATTTCTTTCTCCACTTTGGCTGTTTATAATTATGTTGTTTTTTATTTGATTTTGGATATCCAAGTCTTGATTTATCTTTTAGATTGCGAGTGAGGACAAATAGGTTCTGAAATACCTTGTTGTCACTTACCAATTGGTCATTTTCCTTCATATCCCATTTTTTGCATGATCTTATAACCATTGCCATATTGCTCTATGGGAATATTGACTTATGCAGTTGTTGCTATAGTTTCATTTTCATCTTTGTACAACCAACCAAGAATGTCCTTGTCTTCAGTTTCTTGCATTTCTTTGGTAGGATATACTGATTCTTTGTTATGTGGAACTCTTGTATCTTGTGTTGGCTTCAGATTGTTGCAATATTGGCTGGAGTCTACAATTATAGTGACCTCTTGTCCCTCATGAGGAAACTTTACACATTGGTGATATGTAGAAGGAACTGCTTGCATGTTGGGAATCCATGGTCTTCCCAGAAGAATGTTATAAGAGAGATTCAAATCTAAAACCTGGCATAATGTATTCCTTTCCATAGGTCCTATTTTGATTGGTAACACCACAATTCTTTTAAAAGAACACTCTTCTTCATCATAAGCCTTAATGGTTATTTTCTGCTTTGGATCTACTGCATTTTTTGAATATCCCAAAGCATTTATTAAACTTAATGCACAAATGTTTAAGCTAGCTCCACCATCTATGAGTACGTGTTTGATACGAGTTTTGTGAATGGTGACTTTTGTTGGCATTATCAATGAATTGATTTTATGTTGCATTGATGTTTTGTCATTGATGTCAACACTAGCTATTATGGTTTTGGTTACTGGCAGATAGGTTTTGGTTATCGGTAGAAGATCTAGTGTTACCAACAGAGGAGACTATATGTTGGACACTTCTGGCATGATTGGACCTGTAGACACTTAAAATTGTCATGTCTAATTAAATAAATATTTTATTTATTTAATTAACTAAGCTTAATTCTTCTATTAATTAAATAAATCTTTATTTATTTAATTAATTCATTTATCCTCTTCTAGCCTTATTTCTCATTTAAATAAATACATTTATTTATTTAAATTATCCTTTTCCTAAATTAAATAAATATTTTTATTTATATAATTATCCCACTTCTTCTATTAATTAAATAAATCTATTTATTTAATTAATTCATTAGTCTTTTCTACCCATGAAACATGTCATTCATCTCTTAATTCATACACTACCTACCCTTTCATTATTTTATTATTTCTTTTACCTACCCTCTAATCATAGCCGACCTCCTTTTACACCTCTCAATCTTATCCCTCCATTTCATATGGTGTCTTCTATATAAGATGATGCTTCCTTCATTATCTACCCTAATCATTCTATGCATTCTAATCAATTTATGCGATTGACTACACTACGATCCTACTTGCAACCACATTCTGTTCTTTGTTGAGCTCTTGTGCACATAAAATCTGAGAGCAAATATAACAAGCAAGATCAATGGAGATAGGAAGAATGGAGATCCAAACCCTATTGGACATGTGATGGTATAATCTTTGTGATTTCGTTTGATTTGCATTGTCTTAGGTAATCTTCATGTGTTATGGTGGATCTTTGTTGTTGTTAGGCTAGGTTTTTGTGGTTAAACTCATTTAGCCTTCCAATATAGTTATTATTGTTATCCATTTTCACCATATACATTTTGGCACGCCCGGTGGGACTCTTGTCCTTTTTGCATTTAACATCCTTGTTGCAGATTTTGTATTTTGAAGTTGTAGATCTGACGTTTTCGGCAACATTTTGATATTTTCGCGCCTGCGCACTCTCAAATCGTGTTTTTGATTTTCTGGCGCGTCTGCAACATTTGGAATCGCGTCTGTGTTATTGGCAATATTTTATTTTGCAGATTCCAGGAAAGCGTGTTTATGTTATAAAATCGCGTCTGCGATGTTTTTAGTCATGTTTGTGTCCAAAAGACGCGTCTGCATTCTGTAGTCGTGTCTATGTCTCGCAGAACCGCGTCTCTGTCATGAAGTCACATCTGTGTTTAGGGTAATCGTGTCTGTGTTCACCAGTTTCAAATTTTGGGTTTTTATTGATTCAGTTTTTGGATTTTGTATTTAGGGTTTCAGATCTGGTTTATTTTGAGCTAACATTTTCAAATCTAGCTAACAAAATTGGTGCAGCTTGTCTTGAAAGCTAAATCGTTTGGTTGAAGGCCCCTATTTTCACAAAGTCTTTTGGGTTTAAAATTTACCTAACTTGTGTGCTTGCAGGAAGGGGTGATCATTTGAAACAATCCAAACTACTAATAAATCTTTGTTGCAGGTCCTTGGCAAGGGTTTTGGATTTTTTTTTTTATTATGTGCCTTGTTTTCATAGACTAGCAAACACTTCAATTGGTGCACTAAAATTGAATCATTGTCTTTTGTGTCTTGAGCAATAGGCTCTTTTTGTTTAATCTTTAGAGGGCCTGTCTTCCCATGTGGTCATTAGGACTACTAGTGAGAAGAGAACGACCCAAGTGGTAGCGAGGAAAACCCACCTCTTCTGAACCACTATAAACAAATGTATTCATGGTGAAAACTATGGATAACGTGTGTTGATTAGTTCATACCGACACTATGTCTCCCCATAAACGCGTTTGATCAAATTTATTTGATCAGTTGTAGGGCGTAACCCCTACCTGCTGGGAGCCTTATGTATTTACAAAGTTGAAAGTGCCGCATGTATGGCCACATGAGCGGATGCCCTTACTAGCACTTTTTTATTTAAGAAGCCCAAATCCTTCTAGTTGTTGGGGCAGGAGGTCGGACCTCTAGTAGCAGCCCACACACATACGGTTCTTAGTAGAGATACAAAGTTTTCCACGGGGAGTTTTCATGGGGACTGATGCTTGGCTGACCTGAGAAGTGAGTGTCGAGGGTGGAGCCAGTGAGGTCAAGCATCTAAGTATCCACTCTGAATAGCGTAGCCTCGGGGGTAAAATCCCATGTGGGATCAACAACTATTGTCTTGGCTAGCCATAAAAATTATGCTTGACTTATTTTAAACATTCAAAACATTCAAGACCAAACAGCAAAACATTGTGTCTTTTGTGTCTTCAAGTGTATGCAAAACATTTTTACATCAAACAACACACTTTTCTTGGAGTCATTTTAAGTCTAGACACTTGCAAACATTGGGTCTTCATCAACGCTGTGTCCTCTTGTCACGAAAAACAGTCAAACAGTCAAATTTGGTCACAACAAAATGACTTCATAGATTGGAAAAAATTGCACAAATTTTACAAAAACACATCTGTGTCAGACATAATGGCATCTATGTTGTATAACCACATCTGTGAAGGGTAGAAACGCGTCTGTGTTCCAAGAATCAACATTACACTTTGCAAAAAAAATCTTAGAAATGCGTCTGTGTTAAACAGAGCTGCATCTGCGTCAAGAAACCGCATCTGTGAAGTATACAGGCGCGTCTGTGTTCAGAATTGAAAAACTGTTAAAGTCCAGCAAACAAACACAGTCAGTTTCAGAATTCTTGAGCTTCCTAGGTCATTTCTCTAGGATTTCATTTAGCAGTCAACTTGTCTTTGGGTCTCACAAAGTCCATCATTGCTTCACACCTTACATTACATTCACATTTGTCTAAACTTGAGTCAAAAGGTCACTTGTTTGTCCTCACTATACTTTGTCAACACACTACATACAACAACACTTTGCTAAGTGGTCCCTCATCAAGGTTTCTTACCTTTGGGTCTCATTTGGTCTTACTTAGAGTCAAGGTCAACTGACCTCATCAAGAGAAACTATCCTCTCTTTGGAAGCCACACCTACTCTACTACATACATACTTGGTCTTACACTTAGGACATTGCAAGTACACTTCAGATTCATTTACATTCCATCCAACTCTTGGTCTTCCATACTTTTTCCATTTTCATCTAGTCTCACACATCTTGGTCAATACCTTGTTCATGGTTGAAACCCGTCTTCAAAAATCTAGGAGAGAAACTAAAGAGGCTCAAGAGTCCGCAAACATGAGTTCTTATGAGTTTGACAATGATATCTTTTTCAATTCTGATCATACTACATTACCTAACATGGATGCCTATAGAAACATTCCAAATGTTGAGAACATGGACATTACAAATAACAATGCTACACACAATGACAATATGGACAACTTTTCCGTACATTTAGCAGATGTGGAAGAATCCATTATGAATCCCCATTTCAATCAATTGGTTGAGGAAATAATGAGGAGGGATAGGCAATACTTCTTACAAATGATGGCACAAAGTGGAGCCAAGATACCTCATGATTTTGACATGTCTCAAATAATGGAAAATCAACCTTTGCAACAACCTCACTCCAACATGGATCAAAGGAGACCTAATCATGGAGGAAATAGAGGACCACATATGGTACCTGAATCACCATCAGCTTTGCTTCAAAAACCAGAGGTCCCACATACACATGGTCAAGCATATGATACTCACCTTCACAGACCATTATGGAAGTCTTATGCAGACAGATATGCTCAATCATATACCAATGCTAAGGATCAACCACCAAAGCAATTGGATATTCAAAGGCATGCTCAAAATTTGGACACATGGAAACCCCGTGTCAAATTTGGGGGCAACACATTAGAACATGACATGCTTGTAGAGTATGGTATACATGCACAAAATAGATATGGTGTTCCTCAACATGAATCTATACCAAGTGGTCCATATACACAGCATTACTTTAGACCTCCTCCATATGAACATGTGTATGATCAATGTCATCCATATATGCAACATGCTCCTCCTCCAATTGGTGCCTCAAGCATGGGGTATGGTCCAAGAAGTCGATCTCCACCTAAGAGAAATTTGGAACAACAAATCAGGGACTTACAAAAGAAAATGGAGGACATAAATACACCAAAGCCAACATACACAATGAGAGACATATGTCCTTATCCATTTGAAAAGAGCATTCCAATGCCTCCTTTTCCTACACACTTTGTGACGCCTAAATTTGATAAGTATAGAGGAAAAGAGGATCCTAAGGCACACATAAGATAGTTTTTCATAGCTTGCATTGAGATAGCAGCAAAAGAGACATATTTGATGAGATTATTCCCAAAGAGCTTAGGTGATCAAGCTATAGAATGGTTCTCCTAACTTCCACCTGGAATTAAGTCATGGGGCGATCTAGCAGAGGCATTTATCCAACATTTCTCCTACAACATAGAGACAGACATATCCGTCACTACTTTGTGCAACACCAAGCAAAAAGAGGGAGAATCTTTTGCATCATTCTTACAAAGATGGAGAAATCTAGCCAGCAGATGCTCTTGTGAAATTCCACAAAAACAAATGGTAGAAATGTTCACCCAGAATGTTAACAAAGACATTGGCTATGATCTAAGGAAATCTTGTTTGTCCACCTTCAAGGATGTCATTGAAAAAGGCTTAGTGATAGAAAAGGTCCTAATTGAACAAGCAATCATCAAGATATTCAAGGAAAACAAAGATGACTTTAAAGGAAAAGACAAGCCAAGATTTTGGAATAAAAACAAGAACACAGTCAATGATGGTGTTGTTGATGCCAACACAATGCGACCCAAATTCATTTTTTCTGGATCAAGTTCTACAAACAATCAAGTGAATACTCAAACAACTTCCAAATCATGAAGGAAGTACACCCCATTGGGAGAACCACTTGAGTCAGTCTTCAAGAAGCTAGTGGCAAACAAGGTAATCATAGTTCTAGATTTTCCTCCATATGAACCAAAGGTTAAACCAAATTGGTGGAATGCAGATGAGTATTGTGAATTTCATAAGAGCAAGGGTCATAAGATAGGTAATTGTCATCGACTGAAGAACATCATAGAAGATCTCATTAATAGAGGTGACATTGAGATTGAGGGACATTCGTCTAATCAAGAACATGAGATGTTTAAGGAACCATTCCCAAAACATGACAAGGGAAAAGCTAAAGCCACAGAGGATCAAACCAACTATACCAGAGCATCTTACAACTATGATTCAACCATCAATCACATCTTGATGGACAATTATGTCTCTACCATTATCATCAAGGACAAAGCGTCTGAGAATTCTACTCAGAGACCCAAGATTGTCCAAAAACGTGTTGGGTCTTCTTCTGAACCTACCTCTGAATGTCATGTTACAACCCATCGAGGTAAAATCACTTTGCAAGGTTCTCCAACTAAAAACATCGCTTCTTCATCAACCAAACCTGAATATGACCTTGTAGAACAGTTAGGAAAGACACCCGTGCTCATTTCAATCCTTGAGCTATTACGCATATCTCCTGCACATAAAGCCATTCTTGACAAAATCTTGAGAGATACTATTGTTCCTACTGATCTGAACATGGACCAGTTTCAAGCCATGGTGGGATACCTTTCCATTCCACATTCACTTACATTCACAGAAGCCAACGACACCTCTGTAAGTCAGCCACATAATGCACCGCTACACGTTGAAGCCTTCATACACAAACATCGAATAAAAAGAGTCCTGATAGATGGAGGAGCAGGTCTAAACATTTGCACATTGAACACTATTACACAATTGGGATATTCTGATAATCTGTGAATTCTACAAATCAAATCACCATTAAGGCATATGATGATGAAGAGCGTTCATCCAAGGGCATAGTCACCTTACCTCTCAGATTTGGGCCAGTTACAAAGGATGTGGTTTGTCAAGTCCTGGATTTAGATCTCACTTATAACATATTGTTAGGACGCCCTTGGATTCATGAAATGAGGGCAGTCCCTTCCACATATCACCAATGCATTAAGTTTCCTCATAATGGAGTGGAAGTAATAGTTAACAGTGATCCTAATCCATTCATATACTGCAATAACCTGAAATCAAAGACTGCAACCATCATTCCCAGTAATCGTGAGGTTGTTCCTTCGTCAGCATACATTGATCCTAAGTCGTTAAAACCTTCGACGTCAAAACAAGGTGAGCTTAAAGGCAAGTTTCAAGACAAGGGCATGGGGGAATACACCTTAAATCAAACCATGTACTTATGACAAGTCATGAGTTCCCCAAAAGAATATGGAAGACCACATCCTAACAAGAAAGTATCCATCATGAGGCTCAAATGGGACCCTACTACCTTTCAAAGATGGGGTGAACTAGAAGAGGAAGATTTATACAAAATGCTTTTCAGAGACAATGAAGAGGAAACACAAGATCACATCAGTCTACCATGTGAGAAATATGGCAAAGGCTTCAAAATTCTACAAAAATTTGGGTATGATGGAAAAAGCCCTCTGGGGTTACAAAAGGAAGGCATCATTGAACCTTTACAACCTGAATTGACCTTCAAAAAGGAACACTTGAAAGGACTTGGTTTCTTAACTTCCAAGGTCCACACCCAAAGGACAGAAGAAGCCTTACAAATCAAAGCTGCCAAAATTCAACAAGAGGATCACTATTCCACAGATTCTAACGAATGGGAATGGGGTTCAGACAAGTCTTTTAGTGACTACGAGCTCACCGAGATATTCAGAGAGACAGATGAACCCACAGAAGAAGAGGAATTTTATAACAAGTTCAGAGTTGGTCAAGAAACAACCCATGAGGATTCCACACAGTCCTTGTCTCAAGGTTCTAGGTTGAAATCACATAGGATGAGAACACTTGTCCCAGAATGTGCTACTAGTGATGCTAATTTGGATTCGCTCACGATCGAGACTGATGAGGAGAGTGCCATCGATGACCTTGATAATTACCTTGACATACTTGAATATAACTGCATCTTCACTCTTAGCTCCGCTAACTTCGAAGACATTAACGGCCTTCCCCTTGTTCACCACCAACTCACTGACTGGGATCATGAAGGACCTGCACAGTTTGACACATTTCAAAATGATGAAGCTTTTATTAACTATCTAGGGATACGGGATGATCTTCCCCCTGGAGACCATAAAGCGGGATACACTATAGAACTCAATAGCGTGGCATATTTTGGTGAGGGTGTCGGACCTTCCAGTCGCAAAAATGTGAAAATAAGAACAAATCAAGGGTCTTATGGCGAAAACCACACTGTGGTGTTGTCTAACCCCAAAAAAGTAAAAAGAAAGGACATATATGAGGGTGAAAACCTCTCCGAGGCACCCGAAGATGGAAGGCTCGACATTCTCCCAACATCATATGAGCAAAAGTCATCCATGTTGATAGAGGAGACTATCAAAACAAACATTGGTACAGAAGAGGTTCCACACAACATATTCCTAGCTCAATCATTAACAGAGTCTGAAAGGTCAAAATTCATAAGTTTCTTCAAAGAATGACAAATCAACTTTGCCTGGTCATACGCTAATATGCCTGGATTAGATCCGGATTTGGTAATGCATCATTTGACAGTCAAACCGAGGGCAAAACCAGTAAAATAGAAATTAAGAAAAATCCATCCACAAGTGGCATTACTAGTCAAAGCAGAACTTGAGAAGTTATTGGATGTCGGATTCATACGCCCAATCGATTATCCTGAATGGATCTCCAACTTAGTGCCTGTCAGTAAACCAAATCGCAGCATCAGAATTTGCACAGATTTCAAAGACATCAATAAAGCTTGTCCAAAGGATGACTTCCCATTACCAAATATTGACTTGATTGTTGATCTCACAGCAGGTCATGAAATGTTATCATTGATGGATGGATTCTCTAGTTATAATCAAATAAGGATCGCACCCGAGGATCAACACAAAACATCATTTACTTGTCTGTGGGGAACTTTCTGCTGGAATGTCATGCCTTTCAGGCTAAAGAATGCAGGTCCTACATATCAAAGAGCCATGACTACTATCTTTCATGATCTCATGCACATAACCATGGAAGATTATGTTGATGACCTCTTGGGCAAATCAATGGACAAAAATACACATTTGGACATACTTTCAGTCATCTTTGATCGATTGGAAAAATACAAAGTAAGATTAAAACCCCAAGAAATGTGTCTTTGGAGTAACCTCCAGGAAGCTCCTAGGATTCATTGTATCCAAAAGAGGAATTGAAGCTGATCCAACAAAAGTCAAGGCCATCTTGGAAATGCAACCACCAAGAAATATTAGTCAACTTCGATCCTTACAAGGTAGACTCCAGTCCATCCGAAGATTCATAGCACAACTGGCAGATAAGTGTAATCCTTTTCAGCACCTGCTACATAAAAACATCAAATTCAACTGGGATGATAACTGTCAACAAGATTTCTAGACGCTCAAAGATTATCTTCTAGATCTGCAAGTTCTGATGCCACCAGTTCCAGATCAGCCTCTGTTACTATACATATCAGCTACTCCAATAGCACTGGGGGCACTCTTAGCACAACAAATTTCTGAGGGTAAGGAAAAAGCAGTATACTATATCAGTCGCACATTGGTGGGATATGAGCTAAAATACACACCAATTGAGTGTGCATGTCTCGCCATGGTCTTTGCTTCGTAGAAATTATGATATTACATGCTCACTCATAAGACTAAGTTGGTTGCAAGGATAGACCCATTGAAATACCTTCTCAATAAAGCAACACTTACTAGACGACTGGCCAAATGGGTAATGATCCTGAGTGAATTCGACATTGAGTATGTGGATAGAAAAGCATTAAAAGGACAAGCCATCGTAGATCAATTAGCAGATGCTCCCATGATAGATGATGTTCCTCTAAGTTCAGAATTTCCAGATGAATCCATTTTGACAATGTCACATGCAAAGCCATGGCAACTGTACTTCGACGGCTCATACACACAGCATGAGGCAGGAGCTGGCATCCTCTTTATAACTCCTCAAGGGGATTCTATACCAAAATCATACCGCTTATCATTTCCTTGCACTAACAATATAGCGGAATATGAGGCGTTAACAACAGGATTACGAATTGCAGTTCAATGGAAGATCCAGGAACTTCGTGTTTTTGGGGACTCCCAACTTGTCATCCGTCAAGTAACTGATGATTACCAAACAAAAGATGAAAAATTAATGCCTTATAAACAAATGGTGGATGACCTAAAACAACACTTCACAAAGATAGACTTTGAGTAGATACCAAGAGAGCAGAATCGCGTCGCAGATGCCATGGCTACAATTGCTTCCCTGATTGATTTACCTCCAAACAAGACCCGCTATGAGTTCTTGGTGGATAACCTTTTGGTTCCTTCATATGAGATCATGCCTAATGAGATGATATGTGTTGTCGGTCCTGAATCCTAGTTATATGGTTCCATTTTCACATACCTATGTGATAATACTCTACCTCTTGATCTATCAAATAACCAACGTCGCACTTTCATTCGCCAATCCTCTCGATATGTCATTTTAGCTGATATCCTATACCGACGAGGTTTAGATGGCACTCTTCTTAGATGTTTAGAAAAAGGCGAAGCTCAGATTGGGTTACGTGAAGTTCATGAAGGGATATGTGGTCCACATGCTAGTGGTCCTACCTTGGCCAAGAAACTCATCAGGACTGGATATTATTGGCCCAATATGGAGAAAGACTCATATCAGTTTGTCAAGAAATGTAAGCAATGCCAAATTCATGGAGACCTCATACATGCTCCAGCACAAGAACTTCAACCACTTGCATCTCCTTGGCCCTTTTTTCAGTGGGGACTCGATCTCATAGGCAAGATCCACCCTCCTTCTTCCAATGGTCATAAATTCATTATCACTACCACAGAGTATTGTACAAAATGGATTGAAGTCGTGCCTCTCACACAAGTCACAGAAAAATAGATTGTTACATTCATCCTCAACTATATCATTTGTCGATACGGTATTCCTGTCTCCATTATCACTGATAATGGGCGTCCCTTCAAAAATCAGGATGTTCGTGAACTCTGTGACCGCTTCCATATTTCCCATCATTTCTCCACACCATATTACCCCCAAGGTAATGGCCAAGCTAAGGCATCTAATAAAACAATCCTTAAAATCCTAAAGAAGACAGTCGATGATGCTGGTCGTAATTGGCATATCCAACTTAATCCTGCACTTTGGGCCTACTGCACAAGTGTCTGCACACCTACAGGAGCTACACCCTATTCACTTGTCTATGGCACTGAAGCCATCTTGCCTATTGCGGTCGAGCTACCCTCTTTACGAGTTTCGCTTACAAGAGCTGGAACTATTGGATGAATGAAGACAAACTGCTTTTAATCATCTCAAAGCTTACCAACAACGAATGAGTCGCACCTACAATCACAAGGTCAAGCCTCACACATTTGAGGTAGGAGATTTGGTCCTCAGAGAAAATCCCAAAAATCAGCAAGACAGAGAAAAGAAGGGCAAGTTCAAACCAAATTGGCTTGGTCCTTACATCATTATAGCAGCATATGGATCTGGTGCATATTAGCTCTCAACTATAGAAGGTGAACCTTTGGAGGATCCTATCAACAGCATGTACCTTCACAGATTTTACACATAGCTCTTCAGAGTATCCTAATTCAAAAAATACAAAAACATCAAAAATTTCAAAAATACAAAAAAAATTATAAAACAAAAAAAATCGTTACTTGGTGAAAACCTGGCAAACAGGCGCCTTGTGACACAAAAAAAAAAACATTGAAAAATCAAAAAAAAAAGTAAAGAGAAATAATTTCGTCCAACGGTGAAAACCACTTCGGTGGTGCCCTGGGAAAGTACCATGGTGAAAACTAGGTCACCAGTGCCATGTGTAGAAGACATTGCTCCTCCCTCCTTCAGGATTCTCTTTCATCACTTCACTTTGCACACACTCACGACCAATGCATCCATAATAAACTTACCCATTCCCATCATGGCTTGTTATTGATCTACCCAAGATTGGTTAGCCATTCATAATAAATGTCCCTTTTCCCCTCCCTTTCCATCCATAATAAATCAGCTCCTATCTGTGGCTAAGGCAAATCCTATGTCTAGTGATGGGTGTGGAACTAAGAGCATGGCACGTTCTGAGGAGTATAGTTTCTTCCAGTTTTCTTCAGTCTATCCGCGCACACTTTGCAATAAAGAAGCATCTACATCGCCAATCCACAATAAAATTTCAACTTCTCCGCAATAAAGTATCAGTTTCATGGATTCAGTCAGTTTCAAATGAGACAGCAACAACAATGGGCTTCAACAAATCAAATCTTTCAACAGACTCAAACAACATTATGGTTCCGTGCTATCTATCCATTTTGTGAAAGTAAACATTGTGACCACAATCAAATAAGACTTATACAAGTGACAAGAGACACTAAACTTGAGGACTATAGTGGATGTTGGTGTCGAGTCTTGGTTTTCTTTTGATTTTATCTTTTGGTGACATGTCTTTTAGATTTTCCGGGATGTCTCTGACTAGAGATTCTATCTCTAGGATGTCTTTGACTAGAAAGGCGAGGATGGGGTATCATCACCTATTTGTATTTGCTGTCTGTGGATTGTCTCTTAGTAATGCTATGACTTGTCCAAGGATATGAGGACACTGTGAGTCTAGTGTGAACTGGGGAATTCCTTGTTTGAGACTGTCTTATCTCCATGCAAATAGGTACAATGACTTTCTGGGTCGAACATATGCCTTGATTGTCATAACCTACTTGCCATAATAAAGCTCAATGATGATAATGCACAAGAAGCTCTTTCACTTTCATATCTTCTATCTTTCATCCCCCTTTCTTGATTGACTTCCATCGTCCTTCTCGAGTCCGCGTAGCCTGCTATCACATGACTGAGTATAATGACACACCAAAAACATTTGCATTTCATGTAGTTGCACCTGCATTACCACATATAAGCATTTCATACATACATATAGATATCACATCCTGCACACAACACCTGTTAGCACAATTTACATTTGCATTATCATATTCATTTGCATTACAGACATTCACATTTGCAATGGCATAACATATAAAAACATAAAAGAAAAAATACTGCATTACATCATATAAATATTTGCATCCATAGCATAAAACAAACATCACATAAGAACATCTCATCATATAGGTACACATGCATATAGTTGCCGCAAAGATGAATCATCTCATATATATATAAAGTGTCATGATACAATGATGTCAAAATCATATGGCTACAATCACCCGCAGGTGTCTACATCATCATACAAAAATGGTACAATACTGATACATAGGGAGCCCTCTATGGCTATGATGAACTCCCTCCCTCAGAGCCAGCTGGCCTCGACGGAGTTTGAGCCCTAGAAGGACCCACCCCGAGATCATCTCTCCTGGCCCTTGTGTCCTCTGCAACCACCCCTTGTGTCACCCTATCTGGACAAAGGAACCCACTGATCACTCCTACCAGCACCGCCGCTAGCGCCATTCCTGTCTATGTCATCGTGTCCCATGCCATGTGTCCAACCCTCATCTCCAGTCCTAGATCCTAAAACACTCATCTCAGGGCCTCCCTATCTCCATCTTGATCGTACAGAATCAACTCCCCATCGATCGGTATCTGCATAATCCTGTATACATCCTCCAGGGTGACTATCATCTCCCCCATCGGCAAATGAAAAGTGCAAGTCTCAGAGTGCCATCTCTCCACCAGCGCAGTCAACAGTTCCATGTTCACCCGAAACTCAGGCACATATAGAACATGTCTCAATCCCATCTCCTCAATAGCCGCTCAGTCCTTGAAGGTCAGCTCAGGTCGCAATCTTTGAGTCGACGAGAATCTCTCCCATGACTCTAGCATCGGCAAATACTCCTGCAGTCAAACAAATCACTCATGTCAATCATAGTGGCATTCCCTGTTTATCACAAAATGCTACTTTTTATCTAAATGCATATGGCATTCTATCCTAGTGACACTCACTATGCATCACAAAGTGTTGCTTCTATCCTAGTGGTACTCCCTGTTCATCACAAAGTACTACGTGTGTGACACTCACTGTTCATCACAAAGTGTTACTCACATTTGCACTCCCTGTTCATCACAAAGTGCTTCTCATATTTTAGTACTCCCTGTTCATCACAAAGTACTCTATCTTGGTACTCACTGTTCATCACAAAGTGCCTTGATCTATCCTAGTCTTCCTAGAGGACTTGCTTGAGTGTATCCTCTCAGCAGTTTATCCAATCAACAGTGTATGTTTATCACAGAACTGCCGATTTGCCCTCAAAGACAAAAACTTCACACAAACATGCTTACCTGACATAAACGCACCTAAAGACTGCATAGACGCGCCTAAAAAACACAGACGCGCTTGACAAACATAGACGTGCCTATGCTCTGCACAGACGTGCCTGGGCAACACAGACATGCCTTCTTGGCACAGATGCGACTGACCATCACAAACGCAGCCGCATTTGGCACAGACGCAGTTTCAAACGCAGACGCGCCTAGCATAAACACAGACGCGCCTCGTGAGCACAGACGTGCCTGGCACCAATGCAGATGCGCTTGGACATTTTTGGACATTTTTTGGACCCTAGTCTAAGTGCATTTATTACCCTATCTAGCATGCATTAATGACAATATTAAATGCATCAAAGGACGAGGAGGTTTGGTGGTACTTACCGGCTCTCCTACCTCTGTTGGCCTCTGAAATCGGCGAATGCGGTCAAATCTATGAACAAAAGCCATCGTTGTTGACCGCTGCTACTCTATTTTCGCTCTGCACTCTACTCTCGTGGATGTGTAGATGACAATGAGGATGTATTTTCCCCCCGTGGTCTATTTTATAGACTACCCTAGCCCTAGTCTCTTGTGTCAGTCTTCGTTATCTCATGACTTTGTCACTTTATCTGGTCAGTCCATTCTAGCCTTTTTTTCTTATCGAGAGATTGTCTGCAATCTTTTCACACATTTTCATCCAATCTCTCGAGGGGGCATATCATTCCCATCTTGGGGCAACTTTGTATCAGTTCATCTTATCTTCTTTGAAACAACGCGACAAGCCACATTGTCTCAAAGAGGGGCAAAATGTAGACACCTAAAATTGTCATGTCTAATTAAATAAATATTTTATTTATTTAATTAACTAAGCTTAATTCTTCTATTAATTAAATAAATCTTTATTTATTTAATTAATTCATTTATCCTCTTCTAGCCTTATTTCTCATTTAAATAAATACATTTATTTATTTAAATTATCCTTTTCCTAAATTAAATAAATATTTTTATTTATTTAATTATCCCACTTCTTCTATTAATTAAATAAATCTTTATTTATTTAATTAATTCATTAGTCTTTTCTACCCATGACACATGTCATTCATCTCTTAATTCATACACTACCTACCCTTTCATTATTTTATTATTTCTTTTACCTACCCTCTAATCATAGCCGACCTCCTTTTACACCTCTCAATCTTATCCCTCCATTTCATATGGTGTCTTCTATATAAGATGATGCTTCCTTCATTATCTACCCTAATCATTCTATGCATTCTAATCAATTTATGCGATTGACTACACTACGATCCTACTTGCAACCACATTTTGTTCTTTGTTGAGCTCTTGTGCACATAAAATCTGAGAGCAAATACAACAAGCAAGATCAATGGGGATAGGAAGAATGGAGATCCAAACCCTATTGGACATGTGATGGTATAATCTTTGTGATTTTATTTGATTTGCATTGTCTTAGGTAATCTTCATATTTTATGGTGGATCTTTGTTGTTGTTAGGCTAGGGTTTTGTGGTTGAATTCATTTAGCCTTTCAATATAGTTATTATTGTTATCCATTTTCACCATATACAGGACCAATGGAGTATGTTTGATTTTATGTGTTACATGTTCCTGCAGCATGTTTGGATCAATTGGTATTGACTTGGTAATCAGATGCTATCATACACTCTTGTAAACCCATATCGGCATTGGTTTAAGGTTTAACCGATAGAGCTTTCACTAAGGAATCTTGACAAGATGCATAAGTGGTATTGGTGCAGCTTCTAGATGGATTTCAAGATGTTGAAGATGTTCTTTGATCATGCTTCAACTTCTTGAAGACATCCCTTTGGCGTAGTGGACCCAGAATAGGTCTGGTGCCTATCTAGGTTATGGATCGGTATCATGTTAACGTGTACTCTACATGTTACCGGGATGCTTCAGGATGTTCTATGGATTTGTTATTGTTGTTTTGGTCTTAAGCTAACATGGCATATCATTGTGATATGGATTTATGTAATGATCTTATTGTAATATCTTTTAGGTGGCCGACCTAATTGGTTTAGGCCTTAGGGTTGGTATAAAATGATGTAAGATCTCATTGTAGATCATGGGGATTATGAATTCATGGTCTTGGAATGCAATATCATATGCAAAGGAGATTTTGTTGATCATAGGTGATTGAAATGGGATTAAGGAAGAGGTCAAAGGCCTTCGGTATTGAGCTTAACCCAGACTGTAATTAGGCATGGTAGATGTTATTTCTGGCAGTTCACTCTATTGGATTGTTGTCCATTTATCTTGAGATGGTTGTTGCCTCTCTAGTCAATGTGACTCTTTTGTAATGAGCAATATGATCTAGGTAGTGTGCCTTCCTGCATATGCAGGCCCCTCATTGTATCATATACTTTCTATAGAAGTATCATCTGACTGTGGGTAGGCTTCCCACCATGGTTTTTCCGTTTCTAATTTTTCCACATACAAATCATGGTGTTATGTGGTATGGTTGCATTGTGTTGATTATCTATTTTATTTTTGTTTTATTTCTTACTGATATCTATTTCTGCTTTATCAGTACTTAATCTGGTTTAAGGTTATTAAGTGGATTAAATGATATAATTTGTTAACAACTAATTCACCACTCTCTTATTTGTTCATCGGTTATCCTAACAATTGGTATCAGAGCTTTGGTCCTCTTTTGCAAAAGCTTAACCACTTGAGGTAGATCCTATGGCAGCTAACACTTCAAATCCACCGGCAACTATTTTCAGAAGAGAGATCCCTAAGCTTGATGGAACAAATTATGGGATATGAAAAATTTGAATGGAGACTCATCTTATATGTCTTGGCAAGGATATTTGGGAGATCACTAAGAAATGATACACACCTTATGATCCAACATCTAGCAATCCTGCTCCTACAGACTTGGATAAGAATATTGAAAATGATTGCAGAGCTAGAGAAGCCCTCTTGTGTGCACTTACTAATCAGCAAATTATGGGATTGACTGATAAATCATCAGCAAAGGTTATGTGGGATAAATTGCAAACTCTAAATGAAGGTGATCTTACTGTCAAAATTGCTAAACTTGATGGTTACCAGGTAAGATATGAAAGCTTGAACATGGAAGATAATGAAAGAATTGTTGTGTTTATGGAAAGAGTAAATGAGATTGTTATGGGAATTCAATGTTGTGGAGTATTTCAAAGTGAAGATGAAATAGTTTCCAAAGTCTTGAGAGCCCTTCCACCAGCTTACAAGATGAAGGCAACTGCAATTAATGAGCTGAGAACAATGGCTAACCCTTTAGTTAACAGATACATTTTGATTGGGAAATTATCTACTTTTGAACTTGAAGAATTTAGATCTTCTGGAGCTATAAAATCTGAACCTGTTTTTCATGCATCATCATCATCATCTACTGGCAAAAGTGATTGGAAAGCCCTATACGCAAAAGAATTGGAAGACATGAGGAAAGAAGATGAATAATTTGGAAAACTTGAAGCCTTATTTGCTAGAAGAGTACCTAAAAGATGGACAGGAAGTAAGTATGAAGGAAAAGCACCTTTTAAATGTTTTGCATGTAATAAGATTGGTCATTTTGAATCTAAATGTCTTGAAAGAAATGCTAGATTTGAGGAAAGAGTTAAGAAATCATTTAAGCCTAACCAGAACAGATATAGATTCAAGAAAAGTAAACAATGCTACATAGAGGATGAGGAAGGAGTAAGTGATGACTCTGGGGATGAACCGGCAAAAGACTCTACTAGTGGATCCAGCAATGGAAAGGAATGGGTGTTCTATGCTTTAAAAGAAGATGAACCAGAACTGGCTATCATGAATGAAGAAAAGGCCCTGGCAGAAAAACTTGAAGATAAGGATGAATGGGTAATTGATAGTGGATGCTCACATCATATGACTGGAGATAAAAGAAAATTTTTGTCCCTACAAGAATACAATGGTGGTCAAGTTAGATTTGGAGATGACAAAGCATGTATGATCAAAGGTAGAGGTACTATTTCTCTTGATGGTAAGAATAATACTGATACTGTCTATTATGTAAAAGGTTTAAAGCATAATCTTTTAAGTATTGGTCAATTGGTGGACAAGGGTTTCCAACTTCAGTTTAAAGATAGAAAATGCAAAATCATTAACAAGACTGGTTTGGAGATTGCAACCGGTATTCAGACTAGAGGTAATATCTTTCACTTGAACAATAGTAGTAAGACATGTTTGATTGCTCATATTGATGAGAGTTGGTTATGGCATAAGAGGTTGTGTCACATTAATTTTGATTTTATTGTTAAGATCAGTTCAACTAAGGCAGTAAGAGATATACTTAAGATTATGAAGCCTCATAATTCGGTGTGTAAGGAATGTCAATTGGGAAAGCAAGTTAGAACTTCTTTTAAAAGAATACATGATAAATCTAATGATGTACTTGATTTGATTCACATTGACTTATGTGGTCCAACAAGGACTAGAATCTTTCAAGGTGATAGGTATTTCATATTGATTATTGATGACTATTCTAGGATGATGTGGGTGACTTTTCTAAGGGAGAAGTCTGAAGCCTTTGAGAAATTCAAGATCTTTAAAGCAAATTTTGAAATAGAAACTGGATTGAAAATCAAATGTCTAAGATCAGATCAAGGCAGTGAGTTCACTTCTCATGAATTTAACAGTTATTGTGAGATAAATAGAATTAGAAGATAGTTATTTCCACCTCAGACTCCTTAGCAGAATGGAGTAGTGGATAGAAAGAACATAACCATTTTGGGTGCAGCAAGATCTATGATGATGGAAGCCAAATTGTCTCACATCTACTAGAGAGAAGCAGTTAGTACAGCAGTCTACACATTCAACAGATCACATCAAAGGTGAAACTGGTAAGACCCCTTATGAATTATGGTTTGGACATATACCTACTATTAAATATTTTAGAATTTTTGGAAGTAAATGCTATATCAAAAGAGATGATTCAATTGGTAAGTTTGATCCTAAATGTGATGAAGGGATATTTCTTAGTTATTCAATTCAAGCAAAGCATATAGATGTTATAACAAAAGATTGCAGAAAATTATGGAGAGTGCTAACGTGAAAGTGGATGAGTAGTACAGAAATCAATCTATATCATATGATAGGGAACCGGTAGTGGAAATGATCATAACTAAACCAACAATGCCTCAACTGGTATAGGAAACTGAGACAGTTACACCAGCACAATTAGAAAATTTAACTGTGACTGATGATCAAAGTAGTGAACCTAAAGTTCAAAAGACACCAAGGTATGTAAGATTAAATCATTCTGAAGATCAAATTATTGGAGATAGGAACAAGGGAGTTATGACAAGAAGAAGATTGGCAAATGAAGAGGTATGTCTTATTTCTCAAATTGAACCAACGTCTGTTATTGAAGCTTGTAAGGATAAACATTGGTTAAAGGCTATGGAAGATGAATTAGATCAAATAGAGAAGAATGAGACTTGGACTTTAATTCCCCAACCTAAAAATAAGAATGTTATTGGAACTAAATGGGTTTTTAGGAATAAACTGAATGAGGATGGTAAATTTGTAAGAAACAAAGCTAGATTGGTTTGTAAAGAATATTCTCAAATGGAAGGAAATGATTATGGTGAGACATTTGCATTTGTAGCTAGAATTGAAGTTGTTAGACTATTTCTTGCCTATGCAGCTTATAAGAACTATAAGGTTTATCAAATGGATATTAAATGTGCATTTTTGAATGGTGAACTTGAGGAAGAAGTATACATTGAGCAACCTGATGGATTTTCACAGACAAATGATAAAGATATGGTTTGCAGATTGAAGAAAGCTTTATATGGATTGAAACAAACCCATAGAGCTTGGTATGCAAGGTTGGATAAGTATCTTTTGAAGCTTGGTTTTACTAAAGGTAGTGCTGATAGTAATTTATATTATAAGATCACTGATGATGATATTCTAATTATTGAAGTATTTGTTGATGATATCATTTTCAGAGGAGAAGATAAATTGTGCATGGAATTCTCTAACAACATGAAGAATGAATTTGAAATGTCCATGATTGGTGAGATGAGATTTTTCTTAGGTTTGCAGATTACTCAACCTAACAAGGGCATTTTTATCTATCAAACTAAGTATTTGAAGGAATTGTTGAAGAATTTTGGTATGGATAAGTCCAAACCGGTAAGTACTCCTATGGTAACAAGTGAGAAACTTTCTATCAAAGATACTTCTACATTGGTAAATCTGATAAGGTATAAGTCTATGATTGGTGGTTTGTTATATCTAACTCAGACTAGACCAAATATTATGAATGTAGTAAGTATTGTTTCAAGATATCAAAGTAATCCTAAAGAAAATCATGAATGTGCAGTAAAGAGGATATTTCGGTATTTGCAAGGAACAACAAAATATGGCTTATGGTATTCTAAAAATGATGATTTCACTTTATGTGCATATACTGACTCAGATTGGGCAGGAGATACTGGTGATAAGAAGAGCACTTCTAGTGGAGCTTTCTTTCTTGGAAAGAAACTGGTTTCATGGATCAGCAAAAAATAGTCATGCATTTCTTTATCTGCTGCAGAAGATGAATATGTTGCAGCAACAACTTATTGCACTCAAGTTTTGTGGATGAAGCAAATGTTGAAGGATATCAAGGTAAATTATAGTGAACTGGTAGTTATCTACTATGATAACTCTATAGCTATTGACATGTCTAAAAATCCGGTATTTCACTCTAAGACTAAGAATATATCAATAAAGTATAACTTTCTGAAGGACAAGGTAGAAGGAAAGGAAGTCAAATTGGTTTATATGAACACTAAATAACAAATTACAAATATATTCACTAAACCACTGTCTAAGGAATCATTTGAGTATTTGAGAGACTGGATACGGGTTTTTGCCCCTCTGGCAGAGACTTGATTGATGTAGTTTGTCATCAGTCTGGCATGCATTATCAGAGATACTATTCATTCTAGCACTGATGAGTGGTGCTACTACTCAGGGGGAGTAGTCAGCGGATTCAGAGGTTTATATTCTTGCTTTGATATTTTTGTTAGATTTCTGGAATTGATGTCAAAGAGGGAGAGATAGTGATGTGAATAATAAATTCAGAAGAACTTTACAGAGATATCATTCACAGGGGGAGAGTTATTTAGGAGATTGTTGGTTGTCTTCCATAGGGGGAGACTTGTTTGGCATTTTCTTAGTGCTTAGATATTTTTCACATCTAGTGTTGCCATCAATGCCAAAGGGGGATATTGTTGGCATTATGGATGAATTGATTATGTGTTGCATTGATGTTTTGTCATTTATGTCAACACTAGATGTTATGGTTTTGGTTACCGTTAGACATGTTTTGGTTACCAGTAGAAGATCTAGTGTTACTGGAAAAAGAGACTATTTGTTGGACACTTCCAGCATGATTGGATCAATGGAGTATGTTTGATTTAATGTGTTACATGTTCCTGCAGCATGTTTCGGTCAATTGGTATTGACTTGGTAATCGGATGCTATCATACACTCTTGTAAACCCATACCAGCATTGGTTTAAGGTTTAACCGATAGAGCTTTCACTGAGGAATCTTGACATGATGCATAAGTGGTGTTGGTGCAACTTCTAGATGGATTTCAGGATGTTGAAGATGTTCTTTGATTATGCTTCAACTACTTGAAGACATTGCTTTGGCATGGTGGACCCAGAATAGGTCTGGTGCCTATCGAGGTTATGGATCGGTATCATGTTAACATGTACTCTACACGTTATTGAGATGCTTTGGCATGTTCTATAGATTTTTTATTGTTGTTTTGGTCCTAAGATGACATGGAATATCATTGTAATATGGATTTATGTAATGATCTTATTGTAATATCTTTTAGGTGGCCGACCTAATTGGTTTAGGTCTTAGGGTTGGTATAAAATGATGTAAGCTCTCATTGTAGATCATGGAGATTATGAATTCATGGTCTTTGAATGCAATATCATATGCAAAGGAGATTTGGTCAATCATAGGTGATCGAATTGGAATTAAGGAAGAGGTCAAAGGCCTCTGGTATTGAGCTTAATCATGACTGTAATCAGGCATGGTAGATTCTATTTCTGGAAGTTCACTCTATTGGATTATTGTCCATTTATCTTGAGATGGTTGTTGCCTCTCTGTAGTCAGTGAGACTCTTTTGTAATGAGCAGTACACTCTAGGCAGTGTGCCTTCCTACATGTGCAGGCCCCTCATTATATCACATACTTTCTGCAGAAGTATCATCTGACTGTGGGTAGGCTTCCCACCGTGGTTTTTCCCTTTTCAAGTTTTCCACATACAAATCATGGTGTTATGTGGTATGGTTGCATTTTGTTGATTATATGTTTTATTGTTAAGTTTTATTTCTTATCGGTAATCTATTTCTGCTTTACCGATACTTAATCTGGTTTAAGGTTATTAAGTGGATTAAATGATATAATTTGTTAACAACTGATTCACCCCCCCTCTTAGTTGTTCATCGGTTATCCTAACAGACTTCAACATGTAAGATAGCATTGTGAGGATGTTGCAAGGATGCGTCATCATTTTCAAAAAATGATAAGCAATGAGGGGCTATAAGGTGTCCCACCATGTTTTGAAATTTATCTACATCCAGGTCTTTTGAAACTATTGTTTCTATTGGAGATTTTTCTAAAATTTCCTTATGCATAGGTTAAACTTTGAGAAGCTCTAAAATTGATATTTGAGCATGTATTCTTTGCAATTGTTCCAATAAGTTATATTTTCATGAAGTGGATGTTGATTCATTTTTTATACCTGGAAATGTGACTTTCACTTTGCTTCTTGTAATGACGTTGATTGGTTCTAAAGGTATGTTATCTTTAATGATGATGACATTTACCACATCATCATATGTATAAGTGTAGCTCACTTTGGCTTTGCCTTTGTCATCTTTTGATTTAGATTGTTCACCTTTTTCATAGTTTGGAAGTGGAGTTTTAAAGGCTAGATGTGATTTGTTTGTCTTATGAGACTATCCATTGTGATAGTTCCATTATCGATTAAATGTTGGATAAGGTGTTTCAATCTTTGACAATCATTAGTTTGGTGTCCTTTATTTTGATGGTAATTACAAAAATTATTGTCATTCCACCAATTAGGTTTGACTTGTGGTTCATAACTTCTTGCTTCTGGTAAAATAATCAGTTTATTCGCAATAAGAGTTTTCAAAGTTGATTCCAAGGGTTCTCCAATGTTTGTGAATTTCCCACGAGGATTGGAGAAGAAAGACTTGGATTTATTGTTTTCTTGATTGTTATTGTTTGGGATTTTACTCGATATATTAAAGATTGGTTGTTGTTTCATAGCATTATTGTCATCATTTCCTCCATTGATGACATTCATATTCTTGGACCAGAACTTGGGTTGTCATTCTTGTTGTTGTTGTTGTTGTTGTTGTGGTTGTGTTTATGGATGTGGTTGTGGTTGTGGTTGTGGTTGTTGTTGTTGTTGTTGTTGTTGTTGTTGTTGTTGTTGTTGTTGTAAGAATTATTGTAAAGCTTTAGCTCTCCTTTCTTTACCATTGCGTCTTCTATTTTTAGACCATTCTCAATCATCTTAGCGAAAGGAGGACATTGCATTTTTAGATGATAACTCATTTCACTGATAAGATTATCAATGAATATGTCCATTTTTTCTTGATTAGGTACATTTCTTAGATACCTATTAAACATTCACTTCCATCGTTGTAAGAAGATCATGAAAGATTCACCATTCTTTTGTTTAACATTGCATAAATCCAGCATTGTTATCTCATTTATTACATTGTAGGAGTATTGTGAAATAAACCTATTCATGAGTTCTTCAAAAGATTTGATTCCAGATGGTAATCTTGAGAACCATTCCATTGATTGTCCATTTAAACTCCTAGGGAATAGATGCATCAGATAAGTTTCATCGTGTGCAAATTCCATACTCATAGTACAAAATTCTCTAATTTGATCTTAAGGATCAGATTTACCATCGTATTTATCATATTTAAGGATCTCGCAATGCTGTGGAAATGGTATCATATTTAAACTTTTATCAAAAGGATACGGGCAAATATCTTCCAATGAATACTTCTTGGAACTTGTTTCATTCTACATATCTTGTATTTATTGTTGTAGAGTTTGTATTTGGTGAGTGAGATTTAACAAAGGATTATCCATACGGCTTCTCCTTGTCTCTTCATAAGTTTTTCTATCACTATTCTCTCTTCTTATGTTGTCATGTTATTTTCTTGTTCTATCTCCCCGTGTTTCTTCATGCTTTCTTTGTTTATATCTTCATTATTTGGATCATCTGTGTTTTGAATGTTACTTGTCTCCACATCTTGTTTCAAACCTTCTATGTTAAAGTCTTGTGGCAATTTAGCTCCTGATTTTGCCAACATCAAAAGATATTTTTCTTTTTTCTTCGCTAATAATTTTTCCATTAGTCTATCAAATTTCAAATCTTGCTCAAGGTCTCTAATGGTGTTATCGACTGCTTCTTCATCAACAGTCGTATACCCAAAAGTTTGGAACATTGAATTATCTTCTTCTTCCATTTGTTTTTGTTGGTTTCTTAGTTGTTTGTATTGAGTTCTAGTCCAAATTGGCATGTGATTGTTTCAAAATTTTGAAGTTTTGACCTTCTAAAAATAACTCAATAGGTGATTATTGGTTTAGGAAGGGATTCTTTGTTGAATTTACCATTGTTGTTGGTTCATTGTGATAAAGTGTCTCTTTGTTAAAAAGCACGTCCTTGCAAAATTTCTCTATCAAATTATGTCCCACAGCCACATAAACAGTGACAAAAATGGTGTAGGAATCTCCTATGTTTTAACAAGATCTTTCGATTGATATACAAGAATCTTATCTTTTTCTGAGTAGCTTTATAACTGGGCTTTCTTTTCTTAAGGCGATACTTAAAATTCATATAAGCATATGATAGTTTACAAGTTTGCTTGATTCCAATGTGAGTGCAATTTTGATTTTGATATAACCTAGGTTCAAAATAGGAAAGATATATCCAAGATAATGAACACAAGGTGGATTGATCAAGTTTCGTGATAGAGGATTTTATATACCCTGATGAGAAACTGATAATGATGTTGATTTTTTGCACTTAAGATGTTTGAATAATTAGCTTATTGAATTTTTTATGCTTATGGAAACCCTTTTTGGAAATAGCCTATTGGATTAGTAACCCAGTTATCGAACTAGTTTGAAGATGTGTGATAGTTTAAAGACAACTCTACTCAAGAAGTGTTTTGATACTGACTTTGAAAATTTAGTTTGATATGCTTTGTCTCAAATGTGAGAAAGCATTTGTGCTAACTTTTTGGTCAAGAGTGCTAACTAATGGGACAAATGTGCTGCTTTGACTATGTTGCAAGGATTTTTTTTCAATTTTTTCAGCAAGTTGTTGGATTTTTTCTCATTTTTAGATGATGATTTTCTTCAATTTTTTACCAATCTGAGCATGTTATAAACATAGAAGATACAATGTTTGAAAAACAAAATGCACAAGCAAGCACAAAATCCTATGGCAGGCTAAGACAATAATTGTTGAATCTCACATGGGGTTTCCCCCAAGGCTACGGTATTCAGTGCGGATATTTAGATGCTTGAACCCACTAGCTCCACCCTAGGCACTCACTTCTTCGGGGCAGCCAAGCACCAATTTCCATGAAAACTCCCCATGGTAAACTTTATATCTCTACTAAGAACCGTATGTGTGTGAGCTGCTTCAGAGGTCCAACCTCATGCGCCAATAATTAGAAGGATTTTGGTAACTAGTACAAGTGGTTTTTAGTAAAGGCTTTTGTCCATGTGGCCATACATGCGGCACTTTCAGCTTTGTAAATACAGAAGGTTCCCAGCCTATAGAGGTTACGCTCCATAGGGTTTATGGGGAAACATAGTGTCGATATAAACTTATCAGCACATGTCATTTGTGACTTTCGTCACAAACACGATTTATTTAGAGTGGATCAGAAGGACTCAATATTAGCCTGTTTCCACTTTGGGTCATTCCCCTTTCACTGGCCCCCTCAAGGCAGCTCGGAAAAGCAAGCCCTCTAAAGGTTACACATAAAAGAGAGTAGGTCTAGTTTTCTGATCACCATATGAGAGTGAGAGCATACTTACCTACTACTTCATCAAGAACGGAAAACACAAGTTTATTTTAGCCCTCTACAATCTATATGCAACTATTTTTAAAAAGTTACTCAAAATGCAAGTTGCATGTTGTCGATTTATCCCTTAGCTAAGCTAAATGAGCAAGATATGATGTGTTACTTTCCAAAATAAAACTCTTAATTAACTATGTGAGGAAATGCATGAAATTTTCTTAAAAACAATCCTACACATAGATATGTTAGTAGTTTGAAATTTTCAGTTCTTGGACATTCAAACCTGCAGAAAAAGTTTGTTAGTTGCAAATAAAAGTGTTATCCTAGCAAATGCGTTGTCTTCCACCTCAAAAGCGCTGACCTAGAGAAAAAAATTGTGAACCTGAATTACGAAAGCCCTGCTCTACAGACTAAAATGCGAGTGTAATCATATAAATCTATCCATTTTAATTAAATGAATATTTTCTATTTATTTGATTAAAAACCCACTAGCCATCAAGTAATTAAATTAATATTTAATTAATTCATCTACAAACATTCTCCTATTAATTAAATAAATTATTCAATTTATTTTAATTAATTCATTAAACCAAATTCACAATCAATTAAATGAATAAATCCTATTTATTTAATTTAATCCCCTTTCCTCTTTTAAATAAATTAAATAAAACATTTATTTAAATCATTAAATCCCCCCACTTGCATTCTCCTAAAAATGCAACTTGCACCTATTTGTTGATATAAATGAATTTTATTTTAATAAAAATCTTATTTTCTCTCACCCACCAAACCCACTTGCAATCCTAATCCCCTTCTAGATTCTTCTAAACCCCTTTCTAATTATCCTAATCAATCCCCTAAATATTGTCACATTCCTAAGCAACTTGGAGTCACTTCTCAAAGACTTCAAAGTCTTTGAAAAGCATTAAATGTTTTGTGTGTTCAACAATTTAAACTCTAAAGTCTTCCAAACCACTAATGGCTCTTACATGACCATTAATGGCTCTTACATAACCATTTATGGTTAAATCCACTTGCACCCATGGTTAGGGACTTTGACCCCTAACTCAACCCTCATGTGACCCATGTGTCTCCTCAAGCATTTATTGCTTTCACCATGGTTATCCTTACTAACTCTTGCACAAGAGTTTATCCATTGGATAAAAATAGTATTCTTTGGATAATGAATTTATTCACTCAACCCAACCTTAACCTTGACTCCCAAGTTAACTCTCAGGTCATGTCAAGCATTTAATGCTTATTCCCTCTCCTCTCAACTCATCTCATGTTGACACTTGTCATCCTGGGATTGGGTTGAAAGTCCTCACATGGATTGAATACCATTCAATCCTAACCCTTGTTGAGATTACTCAATCTCAACCATCCATTGCTCCATTTTACCTATAAATAGAGCTCACATTCCTCATTTTCAAATCCTCAAGCATTTTAGCATTTATAGTCATAATCCTGAAAACTTCCATGCATTATAGTGAATTTTAGAGAAGAGCATTTAGCATAAATCTTATACATTGTTATTTTGGTCTAAAATAAATCATTCCTCATTTCATAGCATCTAATATTAGTTTTTGTTCACATTTGCATATCATTTTGAGAACAATCATTTGTCAATCTTGAACCTCCATAAGGCATCCATAGTGCAAAAAGTTGTTGAGAGCTACACTAATTTGGAACCTGGAGAGGAGAGGAACGAGGGAGGAGGAGCTATGAGCATGGTAGAAGATATTTGGAGATGTCTTCTTGCATTTATATTCATAGTTAAATGATTTACTTTGTTTTTAATGTCTCTCTTGGTATGTCTGCTTAGACTAGTTTTTGGTTGATTAACACTAACTCTTCTTTGTTTCTTGTGTTTCTTATGTGTTATACGACCACAGGTTTCAGTCTAAACATTAACCCCATTTTGTAGAGCATCATTTGGTGAACCTGACATGAATCAAACAACAACTTTTTGAAACTACTAACTTGTTTGACTATTTTAATTGACACACAGGTCGTGCTTTGGCGCTATTGAAATTTGGTCTTTTAGCGCTATTTTTTCCACAATAGTGCTATTGTCTCAAATTTAGCATTATTATCCTTAGTATAGCGCTTTTGACTATTAAGTAGCATTGGTGCCCTTGTTTTAGCGTTGTTCACTTTCTGTATAACTAAACTCTTGTAGCTTTTTTGTCCTTACTTTCGCGCTTTTGTGTTAAGTAGTGCTTATGTTCTCACACAAAGTAGCGCTATTGTAACAGAGCATTGTAGAAAAATACCTTGTAGCCAAAAACCCAAAAATTTTAGGCTTGTGGAAGCCCCCCATACATGCGCATTTTTCTAACTTGTTTTCTTTTGTGCAGGTTTTGACTTACCCCTACAATAGAAATTTTAGTGATTTTTAGCTTATGAAGTAAATTTGTTTTTATTGCTAACCTTGTCTTTCAAGTTGGGATAAAAATAAACTCACTTTCTTTTTGGTTAAAAATAAACTACACTTTGATTTGGGTTTTTAAAATTCACCACATCTTTCATTTGGAGCTCTAAAAAGAAATCATTATTACAAGCTAAAAAGAACCACAAAAACTCAAACAAAAACAATTTTATTTCTTGCAAGTTAGGATTCATTTTCTTTTGGTGCTTAAAATCAACAACACCAATTTTGATTTCCTTGCATCAATTCAAGTTAAAAATCGCAATCCACACTTGGTTTTTGGATAAATAAAAAGAACAATCAACTTGTCTCATTTTTCAAAGAGAGTTACTTCAAGCAAACGTGTTTTTCATTAAGTTGACCAAAATTTCATTTTTCCTAGTTTACTCAACATATTGCCTTTTAAGGATAAAAAGAACACCATGGTTGTTGGAGCAACATCTCCAAATAGATAGATCATCATTGCAATGATAAGTTAAAAAGAACAAGTGTATTTTGTGTTTGGCACACTTGTGCAAAAGAGTTTGTCGAGTGGTCCTACTTCTAACACACATTATCCTCTCCCTTGGCTTTCGTGGTCCTAGGTGCAAGAGAAAAGTGTTAGTAACACTCAAAATTTTATCTTTTTAAGAGAGGTTTGCCAAAAGACACATCACTCTTGGGAACGACCTCGCGCGGTAAATCCTTCGAGCCACTAGAGAAATTAGGTGTGAGTGAAAGTTGTAGCCTTGGGTATAGTTGTTCCTACAGTGTAACTTGCCGAAAGGACAAATGGGCCCCACCACAAGTTACAAGGCTCTTAAGTGAGCCACTGCAAAATGAACTTATGTCCAAAGACATCAAAAATTATTTAACACCCTTATGGCCCACCCATTCTATTGATTGAGGATATTTGTGATAAATTCAGTGCAAGAGCATAGAAGGTTTTGCTCCCAAGATACTCACCATACATATTTCCTTGAGTAGAAACATATCTTTTTGAAAGGTTACTTGTAGCCCGATAAAAGTGGTGACTTCTCCATCATAAGGATCATCTATTTGTTATGCTCGTGCAAGACTTAGTATATCACATCCTTACCTACCACGGTGGGATTCATAAGGTATGTAGTACCAAAGTTGAAGAAATATCAAGATGTGGGCTGAAATTATCACAACTGGCCATTTGACCTTAGGGATAAAGAGTGTTTGAAGTGTTTTTCATTTTGAGTCAAGACCGGTGCAAATTGAGTTGACTTCAGGCTTTGGAAACACCTAAAATACATTTGAAGGAAAGGATCATAAAAAGTTTAAAGGATGGGGTTGATCTAGACCCACACCTATTTGTGCCTTTTTGAGGCAACATTCTTGTGTTTGTGTGCTTGCTTTCTTTTCTTGTCAAAGGAAAAGTAAAAAAAAATCAGTTCCAAAAATAAGTATTCATCCAACACAAACATTTTCAAAAACCAAATATCAAAAAAAAAGAGCAACAACAAAATATCACACTATATGACCATTCTTCACATCTTAAGAAAGAAGAATCTTCATCAACATGTCAACTTGAAGAGAAGACCATTGAGCTCAATGACTTTCATCAAAAAGAGGAAATTCTTTTATCTTAATAGACAAATCTTTGTCTCCCATAGAACTTTCTTACGTCATATGCGTCTATATCTTCGAGGGAAATCAAACGAGTTTGATCAAGAGTCATTAAACCACAGAGATTTTACTCAATATCAAGCTTTGAGTTATCACAAAAATAAGGGAGGCAAGATCAATCCTACCTTCTTTCCAGACATTTGTATCACATATAACTCAGCTAGGGAAGAACCACCAACCCCTGAACAAGAAGAGGAAGAGTTTGTTCCTTTTGTAACACAAAGTTTTTATTGAAGTAAATTTCATCCATTTCCCACATTCACACATCATCAATCTATTCCAACTCTCAAAACATCAAGAGGTTTTTGTCCTAAGTTCTATTTCGATATTGCTTGAATCAAACACAACACATCACTTTTTAGAGTGTCTCTACATCTAGGATAAACTCATCCTAAGAGGCATTTCTACGTAGGTTAAAACTAGTCTATGAGTGAATCATCTCATTAATAGGTAGTTGAGTCTATAACACATCTCATATCTCTCTAAACCTTATCACATCAAACTTTGTCAATCAAACACAACAAGCAATTCAAGAAAGAACTTTGGTAACATCTACCTTAGTGCTAGGGATCTGTATGCAAAACACTTCACCAAACATCAATCTTTCATTCCATCACCAACTCATCATCATTTTCCCAAAAATTCAACAAAAACTTGTAAACAAAATGGCTCAAACCAGATCAAGGTCTAGACAACAAGAAATTGAGGAAGAAGAGGAGGAAAATATCAATGAATTCCAACAAGCTCTTGGAGGAAATCCAAATGATGAAAATCCAATTACTCCTACTCCTATGGAAATAGAAAGGGCACAACACAATCCTCTCTTTAATAGACTTTTTGACGAAATACTTGGGAGCAATGATGATGCTCACTTTTTAAGACTTGCTCAAGAGGGAGCCAAACTACCCTCCGATTTTGATGTTGCATAACTAAGGAAAGCATCAGAATGCCAAAGTCATAATGAGGATGAAAGAGGTCGAGAACACATTAGATACAACCTTCATCAAGGTAACCCCCCACTTCCTTCTCCTCCAAATGACATAGACATGTTGCGGCAACAAGTCGAAAATCTCGCCCAACAACTTCATAGTGGTGTGAAAACTAATCAGTTTTCACTTAATGACATTTGTCCCTATCCCTTTGATAGGAATCTTCATATGACACCTTTTCCATGAGGGTTTCAAACACCCAAGTTCAAAAAGTACCGAGGAAAAGGAGATCCTTGCGATCATGTTAGAGAATTCCATTCAACTTGCCTTGAAGTGGCATACGAGGACACATACCTAATGCGACTTTTTCCCCAAAGTTTAGGAGGAACAACCACATCATGGTTTTCCCAACTTCCAGGTGGCATTAGGACCTTCGAAGAACTATTCCAGAAGTTCATGGCACATTACTCACACAACATTGAACGTGATATCACCATGGCTGATCTATGTAACACTAAGCAAAAACCAAGCGAGCTATTTTCAGTCTTTCTGCAACAATGGCGTCAAATGTCTAGAAGAAGTTCTCTTCAGTTACCTGAACAAGAACTGGTAGAAATATTTATTTCCAACTTAAAAGATGTAATGGAATTTCACCTAGACGTAAAAGACACAGACTCCTTCAATGACATGATCACCAAAGGTTTAAAATGTGAGCGGGCTCTCATCAAAATAGGGCTTATCAAGATATACAATGAGCCAAAGGATGGCCCTCGCCCACACTTCAATAGTGACAAGCCTAACTTCTGGAACAAAAACAAAAACGTCATCAATGACAAGGTTGTGGATGCAAGAACTATCAAAAGTGCACAACCTATGGTCCGATTTGCCAGACAGAACCCCCCACCCAAGAATAACATAGTTGCTCCTCCAAATCAAGGATGCATATATCTCAAGAGGAAATTTTAAACCAAAACGAACATACACTCCCTTAGGGGAACCTATTGAAATGGTGTTATGTCAGCTGGTTTCTCAAAATCTGGTGACCTTACCTAAACATCAAATTATGAACCTCAGGTCAAACCTTCATGGTGGAGGGATACTGAACATTGTAATTTCCATCAAGGGAAAGGGCATAAGACAAGAAATTGTCATAGACTGAAAGACCTTATTCAAGATCTTATTGACCGAGGTGAGATTGAAATCAAAGGACATGACCCAAAAACAACAAACAATGATCATCTCATGTTCAAGAATCCACTTCCATCACAAGATCAAAGGGGTCCTTCCACTTTAGGGTGAGACACAAATACCACTAATTATACGCGTGCCGCCTATAATTACACTGTGAATCACCTATATGATGCCAGTGAACAAATTGCAACTATTACCATCAAAAATCCCTGCTCCACTTACAATGTTGTTACACATCACGGCAAGATCACCATAAAAGCAGCTCCACAAGGCACCACATCTTTCCCAAAGTAGTATAACCTTGTGGACCAATTAGATAAAATACCCGCACTAATATCTATCTTAGAGCTATTGCGCCTATCCCCATCTCATTAAAAAATCTTGGATCAAGCTCTCCAAGAGGCGTCACTCCCTGCAAACCTAAATACATATCAGTTCCAAGCCATGGTTGGAAATCTAAGGTCATCACCTTATCTCACTTTCTCTGAAAGTGACAACACATCCTTCCACCAACCTCATAACGCCTCACTCCACATTGAAGGGTTTATCAACCAACATAGAATCAAGTGAGTCTTGATCAAAAATGGAGTAGGCCTCAATATCTGTACTCTATAATTGGTCATAGCATTAGGATATGCAATTGAATCAGTGGATCCCCGCAAGAAGATAACAATCAAAGCCTATGATGATGCAAAGCATTCATCCAAAGGAGCTGTTGTGCTACCAATCCGGGTAGGCCCAGTGGTGAAGCACATCATATGTCCTCTGTCATATAATTTATTGTTAGGAAGACCTTGGATACACACCATGCAAGTTGTTCCATCCACCTACCATCAGTGTATCAAGTTCCCTCATAATGGTGTAGAAATTACCATCTTGGGCGATGCAAATCCCTTTGCATATTGTCACAATATCAATCATCAACCAGAGATTACTATTCCCAACAATAGAGAAGCCATCTCATCCACATCATACATAAGTCCAGCCTCTCTTTTTAGTTCAAACACCACTATACCCAAGCAAGAGAAGCTCAAGATGAAAATAACAGAGGAATCTCCCGGGGAGTACAATTTGAGCCAACTCTTTTGTGTTGGAAAAATGCCTACTTCTCCTAGAACTCATGGTAAACCTCAACGGTTACTTCAAACACCATTGGTCCAGCCAGCATGCACTTTGATGCCTTTCATCCTTGGAAAGAGTCAAGAAGAAGAAACCAAAGATGAAGACTTAGCAGAATGGATCTATAAAAACCCAATCACCGCAGACATCCCACAAGCTAAGCTTCCCATAGATCAGTATGGAAAGGCCTTCTCATTATGCAAAGAATGGGTTACGATGGTCAGAGTGCTTTGGGACCTTGCAAGAAAGGATGACATGAGCCACTATAGCCAGAGTTAAAGCCCAAAGATAACATTGGCCTAGGCTTTCAAAAGGCGATCCTTCCTAAGCTCAGATTCAAAGGAAAACCCAGCAAACCTCTATATCAACCTGAAACTCTAAAGAGGCCACCTTTGATTATATCAATAGCACCAAGAACCATACAAACTGCCCCACTGAGGCTAAATATCCCAGCAATAACATCCACAACACCAATCATCCCACCAATCAAACCAACAATCCCATCAACCGCAACAACCACATCAACAACACCACTAGCACTATCAGAACCCCCAGCAGTATCGACAAAACTAGCAATTCTAGCAAAAGTAGCAGATTCAACAACACTGATACTCCCTATATTGGATTCATTGATCCCCATAATTCTTCCTGTAGCACCGATCATTTCATCTATAATGGTACATCAGTCGATCACACCTGCAGTGTTTAACTCAAAGGATATCCCAGTATGGTATAGCAATTGGATATTGGAAAGTGACTCAGAGACTGACTCACATGAGTGTGAATTTGATTTCATCCAACTTAATACTTTAGATGAGGAAGATGCATCACTACCTCCACCTCACAAAGACATCCCTGTTTACGGAGAAGCACAGATAAAGACCTCTTGGGTTCCTGAACTGGAAACATCTTCCACAGACCCTACCTTGCATCCTATGCCTAATTCTGACAAGGAGAGTACCATTAATGACCTTCACCACAATGTCTTAACCCTCACTGACACATCTAACGAACTTAACCTAATCGATGAGGTAATGCCCATTATCCATCCTGAACTCATCAAATCGGACCAACCTAATCCCTCATACCTTGACCACTTCCGAAACGATGAGGCGATCATTGACTTTTTGGAACTATGGGATAACATACCAAGAGGAGATCACAAAGTTGGATTTGCCATTGAACTTAATAGCGCAGCATACTTCAGGGCAGATGCCAAACCTTTCAGCTGCAAAAATATAACAATAAAACATGGATCTTCTAGTGAAAACCACACTGTGGTACTGTTTGATCCGGCAAAAGTAAAAAGAAAGAGCATATCCAATGGTGAAAACCTCTTTGAGGTGCCAGAGGATGAAAGGTTTGACATTCTCCCCTCTAGTACATAGCAAGAATGATCAATGATTCTCATCAAGGAAACCAAAGAATACAACGTGGGGACTCCTGAAACTCCTCACCATATACATCTGGCATCTCTTTCAACTCTAGAGGAATAGCCTAAGTTTGTCAAATTCTTCCAAAAGCATCAAATTAACTTTGCATGGTCATATGCAGACATGCTTGGTCTTGATCTGGATTTAGTCATGCATCACCTCACCATAGCAAAAGGAGCCAAACCTGTCAAGTAGAAAATTTGCAAGATGCACCCTCAGATTGTGGTACTAGTCAAAGCAGAACTTAAGAAACTTCTGGATGTTGGTTTTATTAGACCAATTAATTATGTAGAATGGATATCCAATATTGTACCTATTGGCAAACCAAATGGGGGCATCTGTATTTGCACTGACTTCAGAGATCTAAACAAAGCATGTCCTAAAGATGACTTCCCCCTACCCAACATCGACATAATAGTGGACCTAACAGCAGGACATGCCATGCTTTCACTCATGGATGGCTTTTCAAGGTATAATCAAATAAAGATCACACTAGAAGATCAACATAAGATGGCCTTCACATGTCCATGGGGAACATACTGCTGGAATGTAATGCCTTTCGGTCTAAAAAATGCAGGAGCGACCTATCAATGACCAATGACCACCATCTTCCATGACATGATGCATACTATAATGGAAGATTATGTTGATGACTTACTGGAAAAATCACTAAGAAGAGAAGGTCGTCTAGAAATATTAGAGAAAATCTTTGACAGACTGGAACAATATCATGTTCGACTCAACCCAAAGAAATGTGTCTTTGGAGTAACCTCAGGGAAGCTTCTAGGATACATTGTCTCAAGCAAAGGCATTGAGGTTGATCCTGCAAAGGTCAAAGCAATCATGGGCATGCCACCTCCAAAGAATATCAGTCAGCTAAGGAAATTACAATGGCGGCTTCAATCCATACAAAGATTCATTGCACAATTGGCAAATAAGTGTCACCCCTTTACACACCTGTTACACAAAAACATCCGCTTTCAATGGGATACCAGATGCCAGCAAGCATTCCAGATGCTTAAAGACTATCTCATGAATACACCATTGTTGATCCCACCAGATCCGAGTAAGCTTTTATTACTCTATATCTCAGCAACAAATATAGCATTAGGAGTGCTATTGGCTCAACACAATGCAGAAGGGAAAGAGTGTGTTGTTTACTACATCTCTCGCACACTAGTTGGCTATGAACTCAATTACACACCTATTGAGTCACCTTGCCTAGTAGTAATCTTGGAAGCTACTAAACTGAGGCACTATTTGTTAACACATAAAGTACAAATCATTGTAAATATTGATCCACTAAAGTATTTACTCAGCAAAGCAGCATTGACAGGCCGCTTGGCCAAATGGGTGATGATTCTAAGTGAATTTGACATCGAGTATATGGACCGTAAGGCTATCAAGGGTCAAGTTATTACAGATCAGTTGGTTGATGCTCCACTCATAGGTGATCATCCTCTCATTTCTAATTTTCCAGATGAAGAGATATTCATGATCATAGCAGCACAACCATGGAAACTATACTTTGATGGTTCATACACTAGGCATGGCTCGGGTGCAGGCATTTTGTTTATCACACCTCAAGGTGACAGCATCCCGAAGTCTTACAGGCTCACATTTCCATGCACAAACAACATAGCTGAGTATGAGGCCTTGATCACAAGACTCCGACTAGCCATCCAATGGAAATTGAAAGAGTTACAGATATATGACGACTCCCAACTGGTCATCCAACAAGTAACAGATGAATATCAGACCAAGGATGACAAACTCCTATCGTACAAACAAATGGTCGATAGTTTAAAAGAATCATTCACTACTATCACCTTTGAGTAGATACCCAGAGATCAGAATCGAGCTACTAATGCTATGGCTACCATTGCATCTCTCCTAGATCTTCCACATAATTCAACACGCTATGAGTTCTTGGTCGAACAACTTTGGATTCCTACTTATACTATCCCCAAATCTGAGATGATATGTTGCCTTATCAGTTATGAATCCCTATGATATAGTGAGTTCTACACCTATCTCTGTGATCACACTCTTCCTCCTAACCAATCGAATAACCAACATAAAACTTTTATTCACCAAACTGCTCGATATACCATTATTGTTGAAACCCTATACCGATGCAGTCTTGATGGTACTCTCCTTCGATGTTTGGAACGGGATGAGACAACAAAGGCCTTGGAAGAGGTACATGAATGAATTTGTGGAACTCATGCAAGCAGTCCTTCACTAGCCAAGAAGATCATACGCGCTGGATACTATTGGCCATCAATGGAAAAAGAGTCATACTACTTTGTCAGAAAATGCAAGAAATGCCAAGTTCATGGAGACCTGATACATGCTCTAGCATAGGAATTGCAACCCATCACAACACCATAGCCTTTTTGTCAATGGGGACTTGACCTTGTGGGTAAGATTCATCCATCTTCATCCAACAGCCACAAATTCATCATTACCGCCACCAAATACTTCACAAAGTGGATCAAAGCTGTTCCACTTACCCAAGTCACTGGCAAGCAGATCGCCTCATTCATCCTTAATTACATCATCTACCGGTATGGTGTACCCATGTCCATCATCACTAATAACAGTCTTCCTTTCAAAAATTAGGATGTTCGTGAGCTCTGTGAGAAGTTTCACATCCAACACCGCTTTTCCACTCCCTATTACCCACAAGGAAATGGTCAAGCCGAAGCATTGAACAAAAACATATTGAGAATCCTCAGGAAGACAGTCAATGATGTCGGTCGTGATTGGCATGTTCAATTGAATCCAACACTATGGGCATACCGAACTAGTATTCAAACCCCTACAGGCACAACTCCCTACTCACTGGTATATGGATCAGAAGCCATTCTTCCTATTGAGGTTGAGATACCATCACTACGGGTTTCCTTGAATCATCTCATAGATGACAAAGTATACAGAGTATCACGTCTTCAGGACTTAGAGCTACTTGATGAGAAATGACAAGCTGCATACAATTACCTCAAAGTTTATCAGCAACGCATGAGCAGAAGCTATAATCATCAAGTTAGACCTCACACATTTGAGGTAGGTGATCTTGTTCTAAGAGAGAATCCTCGTAACCAACCCAACCGAGAACACTAGGGAAAGTTTGAATCAAACAAGTCGTGTCCATATGTTATCATTGTTGTATTTGGGTTCGGGGCATATCAGTTGGTTACGTTAGAAGGAGAACCGCTAGCAGATCCGATCAACAGCATGCACCTCAAAAGGTTTTATACCTAAGTTTTACAGAGCATCAGGCTCCCATACATACCCGAAAAACACCAAAAACATTCAAAAAAATATCTTGAAGAAAATACAAAAAAATCAAAATCAAAATAGTAAAGAAAAATCATGCATCCAAACGGTGAACAACCACTCTGGTGGCACCTTGGGTAAGTGCGATGGTGAAAACTTGGCAAATAGGTGCCACTCGTAAAGGCTATGGCTCCATTGTCTTTCAAACTTTTTGCAATCACATTCATTACCTCCACTCATCCATCAGTCAAAACCATGGTTTGATATTGATTTGTAATCAAGGATAGTACTTCATGCGTCTTGCATCCCGCTTTTTATTAGTCATGTCTAAACTGGGGGCAATGCCCTTAATTTGTTTGATGGAAGTGGATTCTGCATTACTTGTGATTCATTGAGTTCTTCATTCAAAACAATCACAAAACACCAAAAAACATTGAAAAACAATCACAAAACACCAAAAAACATTGAAAAACAATCACAAAACACCAAAAAACATTGAAAAACAATCACAAAATACCAAAAACATTGGAAAACTATCTCACAAAATCTAAAAACATTTTGAAAACATCAAAAATCAGTCAAAAACATGGCAACGCTTTTGTACATACGAATCCAAGAAGACACCAAACAAACATTGTGAAATACTCAAAACGATGACCACTTATCACATCGACCAAACAATCAACATCGATACACAAACTGTCTTAACAAGGATATATCCTTCCTTACCAAAACAAAGACAAGATGACATTTTCTTTGACAAGAAAATTATGTTTAAGCTATCAAGTACTTGGTCGGTTTGTTAGTTATTTATTCATTTATATCAGGTTCCTACGCTACTCCGGGATATCCACAAGTGATTAGAGTGGCCGAGATGGTTCCTAAGCATTATTTGTATGTTTTCTGTGAATTATTCCAATGAAGTTCTAGGGCATGTACTAATGGTGTCTACGTGGGAAGTTCACTAAGCTATGTGATCATATGCAAAATGCAGTCATGGATCACTATGGCTTGCTGACTACAGCATATACCTCGACCATGTGAGCATGAACCATTATGGAGGGTACATATTCTTCATTCTTTATTTATGTTGTTTGTTTGCAGGAACAATGCTCCATCCTTCGTTCCTACTACCTCATCCAAGTTTGATATTACCATGCTCAATGATGAAAATAAAAGCACTATGGATCGTCATTCTATCTCATCTGTTTATATTGCATTTTGTTGTATATCACCTATCCATTTAATCATTCATTATTCATATGCATGGTTTTGAATGCAAGTGTGAACAAAGTTAATATGAGAAGTTATGTGAAAATGAGTTGGTCTTGGATACAATCACGACAGAGCTCTCTGATACATCATCAATGCATCATGCAAAGTCTACACAACCTTGCATTCATCTATCATGAGCACATCATCGTTTCATTACATTTAGTTGCATTTAAATAAATATATTTCCTTATCATTTATTTACATTAAAATCATTATATCATTTCATCATTACACAAATCATGACCTTTAGATTCATTTGTATGATAAATTCCTCATCATTGCATTTACTACCATTATTAGCCATTACTATGCATTCATTTAGTGTCATTTATCGATCATCATTTACCATCATTTAAAACTTGTTTACCATGCATTTGTTTAGATTCCCATAGTTACATGCATTTATATATCTATCCATTAGTTAAAGTGCATTCATCTATACATCTAGTATATTCTTATACTCATTCATTTCATTTCATTTAGGATTCATTAAAAAGCATTCATTCTCCTTTTAATAGCATTAAGGTGCAGTTATTCATTACCCATGAGTTGCATTATCATTTCACTTAGTTATATTTTATCAACATTTAGATCATCACACACAAAACCATTTTTTTTTAAACATTGGTTTATACATTGCACACATACATTCATTTAGAAATCATCATATAAACATTTATACTTTACATTTAGCATTCATTTTTAACCATCTAGATACATTTATATCAATCATTCATTTAAACACATTACATCAAATATCAGTGATATCTTCATCTCATCATTACATCGACATACAAAGTACCATCATAAGCATCATTTCATTATGAATACATCATCATCATGGCATTACATACATAAAACATTACATCCACAAATCATGCATATCAACCTGCATCCACATGTTAGCATCTCGTTCATAAAACATGCATGTAGACATCATGTAGGAATAAACCATAAATCTAGACATCATAAAAATAAATCATCTCATCGACACATCCATATAGCAAGTACAAGTATCCATCTAAGAATAAATCATAAGATCATCATCCTGCATAACATCCATACATATCATCAAAATGCATATCATCACAAAATATGGGATCTCCTCATATATCATATCATATCGACAAAAACATACATGTATTAGAGTACAATGAAGTCCAAAATATCAGATACCAAGAGCCATCCAAGACACAATCCAAAATGACAATATAAAAGCATACAAGAATGCCCTCTCAAATGCCACTATGACCGGATGCTGCACCACCATCACCACCTACTTCCCCACTATCCCCCACACCACCTGATCTATCTCTCTGTGGAGGACCCATCACACCACCACTACTCTACATCCTCTGAGATCGCTCTGATCTCCCCTGCCGCATCTAGAATAGTTCAGTGTTTGTTGACTAGCTAGAACCACCTACTCATATAACCCCCATCAATAATCTATCTCAACCTGTGCTCGTTGCATCTCCCTCATCACCTCCCCAGTAGGACCCTGTGCTCCAATCCCACCTGTACTCTCTCCTGCAACTCCGCAAATCTCTCCACAGCCTGATCTCTCTCTCGCAACACTACAGTCAGCTCTGACTCTTGTGCAAACAACTACACATCTCTCGCTGCCACCTCCACCTCCATATCCTTGAGCTGAGTCTGCAAAAATAATATCATATGATCCTACAGATCTCCACCACCTGTCGCTCCCTCCCCTGTATCCATAGGTCTCTCTTCAGTGTCCCTCTCCAGTGGCTCCCTCCCCTATCTCCATAGGTACTTGTCCCTCCCCTGTATCCCTGCCATCTAATCTTAGGCCTCCCTACATCAACGATCCCTGCGATAGCCACAATGGCTACCCACCTCTCCCTCTCCGTTGTAATCATCCACCACCCCCACCTCCACCTCTGAATCCACCACCTCCTCCAAAACCCCCACCCCCTCCTCCTCCTCCTCCATCCCCACCACCACCATCTCCTCTCCCTCATCCACCTACGCGACCTCCTCTCCTCCTCTATCCATGTCTCCTCTCCTCCTCAAAGGATGGAATAGGCTCTGCTAGATCTGATATCTGAGGAATCGGATGTGCCGCAATATACTGAGTGTACTCATCTGACACCCCTATATCTACCATACCCAGCCTCATCTGCCATGGTTTCTCCTGTAGCATGCAAAACTCTGCCAAAGCCTGATCATAAGGTAATAGTGGTCCCCATAGGAACCTCTCTCGGACTACCCTAGCATACTCTCTCGATCCACTAGGCAATCCTTGCCTCCGCCCAAATTGTCTCAGAACTCTACCAAGAAGTTGTCTCTCCACATTGTACGGTGTCCTACCAATGAGGTATCGTGTCATAAACAAATACAACAATGCCTCTACATCATCCTCCCATGGCTCACACTCAATGTACGGCCTCCAGATCATTGTATCCAAATCATCTAGTGCCCGCTGCCACCACTCTAACTTCCCCAAGTGGGGCTGACTCATCATACCTCCATACATGTATACATATGGCTGGTCCACTGCTTAGAATCTCAGACTAATTGGTCGAGTAACAAGTAAGTACTCCCACACCCAAATATGCAGCAGAGTGATCCCCACTCCCAATGAGCCCACCTCTCGATATACTACCTCATGTAGCTCTCGATATAAGTGCAATAGCACACACAGTCCCCATGCAAATCGGGTCCCCTCTATCATCATCTACTCGATCACCTGACCCCAGTCCATGCGATCATTGATCTGGACATGACAGTCCCCCAACAATCCCTGATAGCACAGATGGTAATGGCTCATACAAAGCAGCTATGTCCTCCCATGCTATTGACCCATCATCAATGAAGACATCCTCATCAAAAAATCTATGCACTGCTACTTTCGCCCAAGCTCGGTCATACATCACCAGTTCTCCATGAATTGGAATGTGCAAGATGTGCCATACATCCTCTAGTGTAACTGTCATCCCCCCCTGCACCAAGTGAAATGTGCATGTCTCACTATGCCATCACTCTGCCAATGCTGTGATCAGCCCGCGATTCATTAGAATCACGGGCATATACATAACATCATACAGGCCAGTAATTGCAATGCAATCCACCTTGACCTCTGTCAAACGATCATGCAACACCTGTGTGGTGGGATGCCTCTCGCACATCTGTAAGACGTGAAGCTCCTCCTACACACATGCATCAACCATCATCATCAGCTATTTTGTTTCAAACTTTCTTAAGTTTAAACCTAGACTATGAACAGATACTTTGATCCAGTATCTTTGGGTCTTGATAGGTAAGCAATCATGGCACACCTAGACTACAATAGGAATTTATCCTAATGACCTAAGTCTCATCAGGGTTGTTATGGTTCAAAACAACTCTCAACTCACCTCTCCATCCATCCATCATTGGCATCAGGAGATTCTTTTTCAAAAACTACTGGGGCATCAACCTTCCTACCAAAAGCGTTATTCTACACACAATAGTGCTAATATGCTCACACAAACGCTAAATCAACTACTCAATAGCGCTAAACCAACAATAGTGCTACATCGACTATACAATAGCGCCACTTAACAGTAAAAGCGCTCATTCAACTACTCAATAGCGCTAAAAACCCAATAGCGGTAAATCGGGTATGCAATAGTGCTACACTTGACAAACGCGCTAAAATGACCATACAAAAGTGTCATAGCAGCACAAAAGTGTTAAATTAGTTGACAATAGCGCCAAAATGCAGTTTTAGCACTATTGTTTTGACTCAACTTGGACCAAGCAAAAAACCTATCAAAAATGCATGAAATTCAAATTCGCATACCACTGGTCTATAGTCGTCTGGCCGTTAGAATTGATGGACTCACTCTAATCGATGATCTGCTATAGGAACCGACATCCTGACTATTGCTTGCTCTTCCAAAAAGTCACTATCAGAGCTCAAATTTCACTATGGACGCGAATGCAAATGAGCCTGTTTTCACCCTTTCCTTCCCATATATACCCTTTGTCATAACCCTAATTTTCCCCCGCTCACCGCCCTAGTCCCCGTGAACTTCCAAAGCCTCCCATTTCTTCATTTTATCTCCGATTTCTTCTATTTTTTCACTAGTATTACTAAATCTTCTCTTCTATCACCCCGCCAATTTTCATTCTTTTTCGAGAGATCGCCCGATTTTTTGAAATTTTTTGGCCCATCTCTTGAGGGGGCATACCACCCATTAAATTAACATTTTATGGGGCATAATTCTTCACACCTATTTTTCTTTCTTTGAAATGATGCGATAAACCGCATCATCTCAAAGAGGGGCAAATGTAATCACATAAATCTGTCCATTTTAATTAAATGAATATTTGCTATTTATTTGATTAAAAACCACTAGCCATCACGTAATTAAATTAATATTTAATTAATTCATTTCCAAACATTCTCCTATTAATTAAATAAATTATTCAATTTATTTTAATTAATTTAGTAAACCAAATTCACAATCAATTAAATGAATAAATCCTATTTATTTAATTTAATCCCCTTTCCTCTTTTAAATAAATTAAATAAAATATTTATTTAAATCATTAAATCCCCCCACTTGCATTCTCCTAAAAATGCAACTTGCACCTATTTGTTGAAATAAATGAATTTTATTTTAATAAAAATCTTATTTTCTCTCACCCACCAAACCCACTTGCAATCCTAATCCCCTTCTAGATTCTTCTAAACCCCTTTCTAATTAGCCTAATCCATCCTCTAAATATTGTCACATTCCTAAGCAACTTGGAGTCACTTTTCAAAGTCTTTGAAAAGCATTAAATGTTTTGTGTGTTCAACAATTTAACTTCTAAAGTCTTCCAAACCACTAATGGCTTTTACAAGACCATTAATGGCTCTTACATAACCATTTATGGTTAAATCCACTTGCACCCATGGTTAGGGACTTTGACCCCTAACTCAACCCTCATGTGACCCATGTGTCTCCTCAAGCATTTATTTCCTTGACCATGGTTATCCTCACTAACTCTTGCACAAGAGTTTATCCATTGGATAAAAGCATTATTCTTTGGATAATGAATTTATTCACTCAACCCAACATTAACCTTAACTCTCAAGTTAACTCTCAGGTCATGTCAAGTATTTAATGCTTATTCCCTCTCCTCTCAACTCATCTCATGTTGACACTTGTCATCCTGGGATTAGGTTGAAAGTCCTCACATGGATTGAATACCATTCAATCCTGAGCCTTGTTGAGATTACTCAATCTCAACCATCCATTGCTCCATTTTACCTATAAATAGATCTCACATTCCTCATTTTCAAATCCTCAAGCATTTTAACATTCATAGTCATAATTCTGAAAACTTCCATGCATTATAGTGAATTTTAGAGAAGAGTATTTAGCATAAATCTCATACATTGTTATTTTGGTCTAAAATAAATCATTCCTCATTTCATAGCATCTAATATTAGTTTTTGTTCACATTTGCATATCATTTTGAGAACAATCATTTATCAATCTTGAACCTCCATAAGGCATCTATAGTGCAAAAAGCTACTAAGAGCCACACTAATTTGGAACTTAGAGAGGAGAGGAACAAGGGAGAAGGAGCTATGAGCATGGTAGAAGACATTTGGAGATGTCTTCTTGCATTTATATTCATAGTTAAATGCTTTACTTTGTTTTTAGTGTCTCTCTTAGTATGTCTGCTTAGACTAGTTTTTGGTTGATTAACACTAACTCTTCTTTGTTTCTTGTGTTTCTTATGTGTTATACGACCACAGGTTTTAGTCTAAACATTAACCCCATTTTATAGAGCATCAGCGAGAATTCACTGACAAAAGCGCTAACCAAAATGACAAATGTGTTAATCTCAGAGACAAAAGCTTTAATCTAAGAATCAAAAGCGTTGATCTGCCAACAAAAGTGCTAACCTAAATTCCAAATGTGCTAACCTGCGAAACAAAAGCACTAATCTATTAAACAAAAGTGTTGTCAGAACTCGAACAGGGATGAATCTAGATTACAAATGCATTAAACTTATGTTTGCAAGAACTAGATAAGATATTAGAAAGATATATGTGAGGCTCCAGCCCCACTCAACTCTTTCTCAACTCAAACTCCTACTTTTATAAACTTTTGAGAAGATAAGATGATGTGTCCTCGATCAATGGTCATGATCAGATCTGCAAATTTGGATGGCTATGAGCAAAGGTGAAGGTTGAGAGAAAGGGGGAAGGAGAAGACAAGTGTCACTCATCTCACCTTGACTGGGTTGCTAACTAAGGGAATCTAAGGATGGTTGGAGAATATTTAGGCATGAGAGGACAAATGGACTCAAGTCCTTCCTAAGATGTAGGGATGTTAGAGAGAATATAGAAGAAGGTTAAGAAATATGTGTACGTACACAATATTTCATTTATTTTGGAAGTTGGAGATAAGTGGCTAATAAATGTTTTATTTATTTTAATTTTGTTGAATTAATTTAGCCACATGATGGATGATTTGGCAAAGGAAGAATGAAGTGGAGATGGAAGGTGAGTTGGAAAAGAGATTAAATAATTGAAGAAATTATTTAATATTTGAGACTATAGGATAGAAGAACAACCATTAAATGTTAGATATTTAATTGATTGATTTGAGGAATAATTAAATACTAGATATTTAATTAATTGATTAGAGGAATAGGATAAATGAATTAATTAATAAAATATTTCAATTAAATTAATTAATAGAAAGACATGAAATGAATTAATTAAATTAATCTTTTCAAATTGACTATTTAATAGAAGATATTAAATAAATATAAAATATTTATTTAATCGCTCATAGCCATTTTTATGTCTATACAATAGTTGTCGGAAGTTGAAGATTATTTTTAAAATGTTCATCTTAGTGGCAAAAGTGGCAAAAAAGTGGGAACCATTATTGTGAGTTCACCCTCATATAGGTTGCACATCATTTTAAGTTCATTAGTTAGATTGTATTCAAATGCATGTTACTTAGATTAACTTGCATAATTGCTCAAGCTTAATCTCATCTACATGTCACTGCATTAGATACATTTAGATAAATATCATATCATTTTAGACTCATTATCACACAGAAGCATTAGTTACACAACCATATCATTGCATTGCATAAAATAGAATACACTAGAATCACAAAAGGCATCACACACAACACATCACATATACACATCATATAGAACCATACATCATAGAAATAACACAAGGTATGTAGAACACTGCCAAAATGCATATCATATATATCTCAAAAGTGTCAGAATACATCATGTCTCAACCGGCACTGCCCATATCTCCAAGTGGATCTTGTCTGCTCGGTCCTACCCCAAGATGACCTAATGATGCCCTAGGAGGACCCATCACACCTCCGCTGCTCGTTCATCGACTAGTTTTCCTGCTAAGCCCACTTCAAGATCTAAAATCTTGATAACTAGGCTCCCTCTGATCCTCGGGAATGACTCTCTCATATGTCTATCTGTAATAAATAGCCTCCTAAGCAGTAGTGAAGAATCTATCTGACTGTCTATGATCCTCGGTCCCTAGGCCAAACAACTGATCATATGCATCCATAACCACATGTACTCTCTGCACTACATCATCTTGATCTCGCTGGAGACGATCTCTATCAGCAATAGCCCTATCCCTCTCTCCTACAATATGATATCTCTCTGCCTCTAAAATACGATATGCTTTGTGGAAGTGATCCCTATCCTCCATCTAGCGTTGTCACAATGTGACAACTAGATCCTCTAAGCTCCTAATCTAAGCTCTCAAAACCTGGTCATCCTCACCTTCCTCATCATTGCCTCCCTCTGCAACTGGCACATCTCCAACCAGGGGCATCTCAATATCCTTCCCACCACCATCCCCACCATCACTCCCCCCACTACTAGATGATCTTGTCTCAGAATCATCACTCTCACTCCCATCTCGGTTAGAGCTACTCAAAGACTCAGTGTCTCCACCGATATCTACATCACTCTCACTATCCTCTCACTCTACCTCTGTTGTTGCCACTACTACAATCAAACCAATCTGACTTATATCTCTTCCCCCCTATCTCGACCTCCACCATCTATCCCTCTCCCTCGACCTCTCCCTCCCTGTGCCTCACGTGCCAAATTTGTTGAGGAGATATAGGAATCATTGGATTTGTAAAAGGTATTGGTAGATGATGTACCCACCAAGCATCATACTGTGATAAGGCACCAAGATCTGCAACACCAGCAGAACAACCCCACCTTACCAGTCAAAGAGAATCAAACTCTGCAATAGCAACATGATGTTGTATACAAGCCCCCCAATCTTCGATCTCTCGACAAATACAACAAAAATAAGTAGTAACATCAGGAACTCCTTGTACCTCCCCAAAATGTCAAAGTACACGACCATGAAGATTAATATCAATAACCCTTTGAGTGCAAACATCTCTCCCAATCAGATATCTTTGATGCTGGCAATATTGTAAATGTCGTGCATCATCAACCCAACCGGGGCAATCAAGATATGGTCTCCAAGTGAAATACTATAAAATATCAATCTAGTGTCTTTAGTAAAGGGTGTTCCCTAATGCCCTATGTCTAATACCAGGTGTGTATCTATAAGAATAAGGCTCCTCAGCACCAAGATCAGCATGAATAAAATGTCGGAAGATAGCTGTGTGCTCCCAAGCCCATACCTGGAGCAATGTGATCCCACATTCAATGGACTTTTATCCAAGATAAACAACTCCATGCATCTGATGGTATAAAGTGGCTAATAAACACAAACCCCAAGCAAATACTCATTTGTGTATGATCATATCATGGATGACTCTACCCCAACCAACTAGGAATCCATGTGTCCTCCTATTAGGAATCACAGGACCGGCTACAATACTGCATAACACGACAGTCATATCATCATAATCCAAAGCATCCCACGGGATATCATATCTACCCTGTATCTGCAGATCATGCTCAGTGCACTCAAATAGATCGCATAAACTAAAGCTACCATCTTTGTGACCAAATGTAACTCTAAAACCAAAGATCATAATGTGAAGGATACGCCACACATCCTATAAGGTAACAGATGCCTCTCCAATGGGAAAATGAAAGGAACAAGTCTTCAAGTGTCACCTCTCAACCAAAGCAGTGATCATGGCCCTATTGGTGGGTAACCTCTAGAAGATAATATAATCCCAAATGCCTAATCAAGGTAACATCCTCCTCCAATAACTCATCTTGTCGATCAAGAACATCAGGCCTCGTCTGTCTGCCTATCAACACACGAAAGTTCTCCTACAAGTGAAACATAAGAAAATATCAAATAATTTATTCGCACGACAAAAATTATATCAAGTACTTTGAAAAAATTTATAATCAACAAATGCAAACTGATATTTACAAATGTGCATCAACAACATTCAATTGTGAACCAATTACATCAATTGCACATTAAAATTCACAATTGTAGATCACTAAAAGCAATTGTGCATCAAAATTTAAAAATGTGAATTATTAAAGGCAATTACGCATTCAATAATCAATTGCGCATCATTTAATACAATTGCGCATAAGTTGAAATACAATTGTGCATAAGATGAAAAAATTCTCTCTGATATCGAAAAGAAAAAAAATGGAAAAATAGGCAAATACGAGCAAAATATTCAAAAGTGTACCATGCCTCCAGTGTCGGGAAGTCTCTGGTATGAACGCACTCGATCAAACAAGTGTGATCTTGCTCTGTGGCCCACCATCACACTCCAAATTAGCTGAAAAACACTGAAATCAATAAGAGCTCCACAAAATCAAATGAATGCAAATAATCAAATTAAAATGGCTAATTCACTATTTATAGCCAAAATTAGGGTTTTTCCCTCTCCAACAGTCGTGGTCCAACTGAACTTCAAAGCACTTGTAGCACAATCAAACGAACTCGAAATCACATGAAACTTCACATGATTTCTCATTACCATGGTATCAAAAAAATGAACTCAGTTTCATAATTTTTTGACCACTTTTTTTGAGGGGGCACATTTACATTATAAAGCGTCACCGGGGCATACTAGGGCAAAAATTTTCATTTTCTTTAAAACAACGTCATCTCGACATTGTGTCAAAGAGGGGCAAATGTAGACACTGAAAATATCTGTAGACACTTAAAAATAATTATTTTAATTATTTTTAATTCCTCGCATAATTAATTAATTAATTATGTTAATTCAAATTCCTCTCAATATTAATTAAATATAATTCATATTGTCACTATAGCATATGATTAATTTATTTAATAAATCAATCCCTTTCTTTATTCTTCTAAAAAAAATCAAATCCTCACAAATCTTCCTCTTAGCTAATTAATTTCAGTTAATTAGTTAACCTACATGATTCCTACAAATCATCTTCTTAATTCATTCTTCTAGAAACTCCCTAAACTCACTTAACATTATCCTTCTAATTTTTTATTTCATCCACTCATTCTCTCTCCTAATCAAATTCTCCTACAAATATTAACGCCACCTAACATTTCCTCTAATCCCCCTCCTAATGAGTCATTAATGGTTAATCATCATGATTAGTCACAAAGTCAACTCTTTGTCCTTTTCATCCAGCCACTAGCTTTAAACGCTCTTTTCCTAGGTGAATGTAAGATTTTTGAAATCACACGTTCCTCTAGGCATCCCCTCTCCCAAAGAATTTTTAATTCCTTTTTATTCATCCAATCCCCATGATATCCTTTTTTGGAGAATTTTTAATTTATCCAATGCATCTTGTGGAGTGTGGAGATATGAAATGCCTTTAAGGCATATTTCTTGGTCTCCACACCCTCTCTTGGACCTTGTGTGAGCTCACAAGTAAATCTTAGCCCTTCATCTCGAATTCATCCTGGCCATCCATTTTCCTCTCCTCTTCCTATAAAATAGGGCTCCATCCCTTCATTCTAAACATCTTGAAATCCAATAAGTTTATGCTACCCTTTTGAGCCCAGGAAATCATCTTGGCAACTTGATCATCTCATTCTTATCATTTTTCAAATCCATTCCATTTGTGCACAACATTGGAGAGCCATCCACATTAAGCAATCAAAGGAGCACATCAAGTGGAGCATTATCAAGGGGCGCCTTCACTTCAGCAAGCTCAATCCGAAGGAGAAGGTAAAATACCAAGGTGAAATGGTCTTTTAATGATATTTTAGCATTCTGCATGTTTATTTTGTTATGTTTTAATCATTTGACCTTCAAATCTATTTTCCCCTCTTCATTTTGGCATGCCCGGTGGGACCCACGTCCCTAAGAACTAATGTTTTTTTTTTTCTGAGTTGTGAGACGCAAGTTCCAGAATAGCGCGATTGCAGAAAAAAATATTTTTTGTAGGTTTCAGAATAGCGGCTCTGTATTTCTGCGCAATAGCTTCTTTTCTGTTTTTGTTTCATTTTTGTTTCTGTTCTTTTTCTATTTCTGTTTTAGTTTCAGCACGATAGCTCTACGATTAGCGCAAGCGTTTTTGTGCGAATTTGAATTCCTGTTATCTGATCTGTTATTTGCTCTATTATCTGCTCTGTTTAATTATAATCTGTGTGAAAGTAGGAGAGTATGCTCTTGTCTATATAGATAATCAGAAATCTAGACCTTTTACTTTTCTATTCTGTTTAGCACGACTGTATGCTCTGACCGCAGGAAAGTGTGAAAATAGGAGAGTATGCTCTTGTCTATCTAGATAATCAGAAATCCGGACCTTTGACACTTTTCTATCTGTTTAGTGCTACTGTCTGCTCTGTTAATCTGTTTGAAATTTTTAGGCGCTAACTGTAGTCTGCATTTCTTTTTTTTTCATTTCCTGTTATCTGCTCTGTTTAAATATAATTTGTTTGACCGCAGGAAAGTGTGAAAGTAGGAGATTATGCTCTTGTCTATCTAGACAATCAGAAATCCGAACCTTTGACATTTTTATTTTTTTTCTATTAAATTTAGGGTTTCTGCTCTGTTAAATCTAGGGTTTATGTCTGCTCTGTTAAATTTAGGGTTTCTGTCTGCTCTGTTAAATCTAGGGTTTAAAAAAAGTAAAAAAATTTCTATTTTTTCGCCATATCTTCTTTATCTCGACTCCATTTTCCTCCAAACTTCACCAAATTCTCCGCCTTTCCATTTTCCATATTTCCTTCTTTGGAGGCCTTATCCCAAAAATCCACTTTTTGAAGCCTAAATCCCATATTTCTCTATTTTAAGGGTTTGCCATTACTTCTTCCCCTTTTATCCAATCACCTCCAAATTTTTCTCATATTATCCATCTCCAACTTTTGCTTCTTTGTCCCTCTTGGACAAATTTTCCCATTCCTTCATCTCTCCTCCAAAATCCCCATTTTTCGCTTGCCTATCCCTTGGAAAGTGGCAAAAACCTAGTCAAACTCCATTTACCCATCAAAGCTTTCTTCAAATCCACATTTGCCATTAGTAAAAAAGTTTTTATTCATGTTTTTCTATTCATTCCCAAAAAATAAAAATAAAATTAATATTTTTGGTTATTTTGTTGTTTTGCAGGACGCTTGTTGAAGACTGTTTTTCCAAACTACTAATCAAGTTGTTTTGCAGGACCTTTTTTGAAGACTCCATTTTTCAAACTACTAATCACGTGGTTTTGCAGGTTGCTTAGCTGATTCAACCAAATATTGTACATTTATTTAAGTTAGGCACCTAAATATTAATTAAAATAGAATGAACCATTGTCTTATGTGTCTTTAAGAAAAGCGTAAATGTAGAAAAGTATGCTCTCGTCTTACTAGACGATCAGAAATCCAGACCCTCCAACCTTTTCTTATTTGATTGTGTGTTTACCTCTAGCGGGCCTACTCTCCCAACTTGCTCTTTGAGAAGGTAAGAGGGAAACGACCCAAGTGAGTACACCCGAACCTAGGGTTCCCAACTCACTATAATAAATAGGCCATTGACTACGAAAGGGTTAATGGTTGGGGCTATATGAGAGTTCACTCTCACATTGGGTGCTTAGTAGGATCCTAGAGATCTCAATCATGCTTGCGTGACTACTAATTTCTTGGTGCTTCGTTGGGCTATAGGTCTTAATTGCGCTTGCGCAACTTCGAAGGGTAGCTCCTAATGGGAAGACTTACTAAACACCTTGTTCATAGTGGCCAAAAACCTTCTAGTCATTGGTGCAAGAGGTCGGACCTCTAAAGTGGCCCATATTCTTATGGCCCTTAGTAGAGACACAAAGTTCTCCATGAGGAGTTTTCATGGGAATTGATGCTTGGCTGCCTCGAGAAGTGAGTGTCGTGGAGGGGGTCAAGCATCTAAGTGTCCACTCTGGGTAAGCGTAGATGGGAAACCAATTGGTATTCAATGACTATTGTCCTTGCCAGCCTTAAGAATGTTGTATATGAGCATGAGTGTCTTTGATATAATATGCATTTGATCATTGTGTTTGCTTTGTTTGATACATACTTGCCAAGAGTAGACTAAAAACACATCACTATCCCCAAACACTTTGCAAAAATATTTGTCAAGACACAAACAATTGTCCAATTCATTACCCACACAAAGTCCAAAATTGCGTCAAAACTCTGTCCGTCCCATTTTTCATAAGCCTAAGAGAGAAGCTAAGAGTCCATCATCTCCATCAACATTCAAGTTTGTCATTTGAAACACCAACTATCATCCAAATCAGGGTGGTCGTATCCCTTCATACAACTTGCCATTCGAATCGATCCTTCATGTTCATACCAAAGACAACCTAGTCATCAAATTTCTTCTAAACCATCACTACTATACCTCCTCCATCAATCATCCTCAAATTTCTCAAATCCTTTCATCACAAATTTCTTAAGTCCTTTCATCACATTTTTTCCTAATTCTTTTCATCACAAATATCGTGTATGGTCGCAACTCGATCCCAAAAGAAAAAGATGGTTGAACAACAATATGGCATGCCAAACATTGGTGTCCTATATGAAGATCCCATGCAAGATCATACACAAGGTGGGCAACCTAGCGATCAAGATCAAAGTCAAAATCTTGACATGGTTAACCAAGATGAACTTTGTTCGGAAGTGCAAACTTTCCTAGCGGATTCTTATAACCAAGAGATGATGGAAAAGTTTTTTAAACACAATCCTACTACACTTCTAAAAACTCTCCTTGAACATGGAGCTCAACTTCCACCTAAATTTAATAGATCCACTCTCACCCAACAACCATAAGGAGACCTCACTCCCACACAAAGTGTTGCACCTACTATTCAAACTCAATCAATTGCAGCCCCATTAATCATCCAGGCTCAATCAATGCCACCCGTGGTACCTCCCACTGTGGTCTCCATCCCACCTTCTTCCTCCTTACCATCCATACCACTATCAAATCCAATCTCATCCATTCTCCAACAAACTTCTATACCACCTCCTTCTATTCAACCACAAATTTTTATTCCACAAACTTCCCTTCCTCCCAACAATGTCGCAAATTTTATCCGGACCGTATTCAATCCCGTCACAACAGTTGGTGGACCACAACCAACTATCCCTCAAACCCCAGCAACATCGGTCATCACATCCCACGTTCCCACCTCCTCATCATATCAATATATTGGTGGTGGTGCACCTTCTTTGGTTCATCCAATTCTTGGGGCAAATACAATTCATCAATATCAAAGTCCACAACAAGACCTCATCAAGGAAATTCAAGACATGAAGAATATCATCAAGGACATGAAACAAAAGACTAATAAAAGGAAAACTTACTCGTTCAAAGAGTTTTACCCTTGTCCTTACGACCCATCTATATCAGTTGCACCATATCCCCCAGGATTTGAGATCCCTAAATTCACCAAGTATGAAGGCAAAGGAGATCCCCGTGACCATGTCCGAGAATTCCACATCTTATGCCAAGAAGTCTCCTATAATGACCTTTATCTTCGCAAACTCTTTCCCAAGAGCCTCACGGGAGATGCCTTGGCATGGTTCTCATCTCTACCACAAGGTTCCATTGTCTCTTTTCCAGACTTAGCAAAAAAATTTGTGGCCCACTATGTATACAACATGGGTAATGATGTTTCTATGATGGACCTATGTAATACAAAATAAAGGCCCGGAGAAACCTTCACCAATTTCCTACAAAGATGCCGACATCTTATCAAGAAATTCCAATGGGACATGCCAGAACAACATCAAATTGAGCTATTCCAAAAGAACTTGGTGTCTGAACTTTCAAGACCTTTAATATCTCAATGTATCAAATCCTTCCAAAAATTGACAGATAAGAACCTCACCCTCGAACGTGTCTTGTTGGAGGAAGGAACCTTGAAACATTACCAGAAATCAACACAAAGTTCTTCCTCTTATTATAACGTCAAGCCAAAATTTTGGTCCAAGAACAAAAATGTGGTGAATGATGGTATAATTGATGCAAAGTGGGTCCAAACTGTGGCCGCTCCCCCAAAATCCACCACCAACAATCATCAATTCAACAACCAAAATCAATCCCAAAAACCTCACAACAATGTCTCAATCCAAGGACGACCACCTCGATCAAATAACAGGACTCCAAGAGATTTCACTCCTTTGGCTGAGCCTATTGAAGTGGTGTTTCAAAAACTTGTCCAAGAAGGTGTAGTGGTTTTTCCAATCACTCGCCCATTTGACCCCAATCAACCGAAAATAAGATGGTATAATGAAAATGAGTATTGTGAATACCATCGTATCAAGGGACATGATACACGAAAGTGTATGAAACTGAAGATCTACATACAAGATCTCATTGATAGAGGTGAGATTGAGTTAGCAAATACAAAACCTGGTAATAACAATGACAAACTCAAAATGTACTAGGAACCCTTCCCGAATCATGATAAAAGAAAAGGCTCATCATCTAACGCAATGGGTTATGACTATGCTAATCACATAACCGGTTTTGATTTTTTAGTAAGTCGCGTTGAACCTGTAGACAATCATGTCAATGTCATAACCATCCAAGGAGTCAATTCTCCTTCTTCCCAAAGCAGACCAAATCCTGCTAGGATAGTCATTCAAGGCGCCACGCCTTCCACTTCCCATTTCCAGAATGATTGCAATGCAACTACATGTCGAGGAAGAGTCACCATCCAAGGAGTTCCTCCCCCACCAAACCCCCCACCCATGTCTTCCACCTGCCAATATGACCTCCTTAATCAACTTGGGAAGATACCCATGCAGATCTCCATTTTGGAACTTCTCAAGACCTCCCCGATCCATAAAGAAATTTTGGAACAAGCCCTTCTCCAATCACGCATTCCAGATAACATCAACGCCACCCAATTCCAAGCCCTCATTGGAAACCTTGCTGCCCAGCAACACATTGTATTTAACTCCAAAGATGCTCCCATAGATGAAGACCATAACAAACCTTTACACATAGAAGCTCTTATCCACAAGCACAAGGTCAAATGTATCCTAATAGACGGTGGATCTGGGCTTAATCTGTGTACATACAAATTAATAAAATAATTGGGACTTTCTGAGGATCTGATAGACACATCAGGAAGGATCACAATAAAGGCATATGATGATGCAGAAAGAATTTCAAAGGGCATGGTCACCTTACCTCTTCAAGTGGGCCCCATTACAATTGAAACCCCTTGCCAAGTAATAGATCTTGACCTCCCCTACAACATTCTCCTTGAGAGGCCATGGATTCATTCCTTGCAGGCCGTACCCTCCACCTATCACCATTGCATCAAATTCCCCTATAACGAAAGAGAGATCACTATCAAAGGTGATCCCCAACCTTTTCAATATTGCAAACTATTAGAGGGGAAGCATCCATATCATTGCCCACTAAATAGACCCTCACCAACGCCTCCATTTGACACATCAAATGTTGCCTCCACATCATCCCAACCAGATAATCAAATCAAGATCTTGGACAATGGCTGTGAGAATACAAATTGGAGGACGTCTTATTAATAGGCAACCTCCCTCTCTCTCCTAAGTCATTTGGAAAACCAACAGAGATTTTTAAAAAGACCCAAAACCAGTCATGCAATGCCAAAACACCACCTTCCAGCAATGGGGTCCACTTGATAACAAGAGCCTCGAAGTAGATATCTCTTCATGGCTGTACCGGGAAGAAGATGAAGATTCAACAAGAATATCCAAAGAAAAGTACCCAAAAGCATCTGCCATAGTTAAAAAAATGGGTTACAAAGGACACGGCTTGGGACCAGAGGAGAAAGGAAGAAAAACACCCATAAATCCTATCTCCTACAGATACAACAGAGGCTTGTGGTATACCTCGGTGCCTAAGATTACTATTGCTGGTGCCCCTTCTAGTCCTTCTTTGGATATCGAAAGCGCTAACGAAGAGGAATTCCATGAAATGCCTTATGAATATGAGAAAGATATCTTCTTGGACACTTACATCAATACCATCACCCCCATAACCCCTCCGACTTCACATGAGCTACATCTTGTCCATCTTGAACTCATTGACTGGGGCCAACGAGACAAACCCACTTTAGATATCTGCACTGACGATAATGCTCTCATTGCTCTCCTACGAACACAAAATATGGAAGATTGTAGCAGAATCGAGGGTATTCAACTATACGAAAAGGGATACTTTGGTAGTCAAGTCAATGCCCTTAGCCACAAAAAAGATAATAAAAGAAAAAGATATGATTGCCTAGGTGAAAACCTCCCTGAGGTGCCTTTGGATGAACAAGAAATAAAAACAAAGGGTGTATCTGAAAGTGAAAAACTGGAAAAGGCACTTGACGATGAGGGATTTGACCTCCCTACCATTAGTTACCTTCCACAGGACAAATCAAATTTGTTGATAGAAGAAACAAACAGCATCAAAATGGGCACCGAGGTCATTCCGAAAAATATGCTCATTGCCAAATCCCTCACAAAAATCGAGAAACAAGACTTCATCAACTTCCTTACAGAGGTAAAAATTAATTTTGCATGGTCCTATTCTGATATGCCAGGGTTGGACCCTGCCTTGGTGGTTCACTATCTCGCCGTCCCCCCAGATGCAAAACCTATCAAACAGAAATTGTGCAAAATGCACCCACATATTGCACTCCTGGTCAAGGCGAAACTCCAAAAGTTGTTAGACGCAGAATTTATCAAACCAATAGATTATGTTGAATGGGTCTCCAACATTGCACCTGTTGGCAAACCTGCTGGGGGCATCCGCATCTGCACAGATTTCTGAGATCTAAATATAGCTTGTCCTAAAGATGATTTCCCGCTCCCCAATATAGACATGATTGTGGACCTTACAGCAGGACATGAAATGTTATCGCTAATGGATGGGTTTTTTGGATACAACCAAATCAAGATAGCAGATGAGGATTGGCATAAAACTGTATTCACAACACCATGGGGTACCTTCTGTTACCGGGTCATGCCTTTTGGCCTTAAAAATGCTGGAGCTACATATCAATGGGCAATGACAATAATTTGTTATGACCTCTTGCACAAAATTATGGAGGACTATGTGGATGATCTACTAGGAAAATCCAAGACAAGACAAGAACACATCCCCATTCTAAAATAGATCTTCGAAAGATTGGAAAAATACAAGCTGCGTCTAAATCCCAAAAAGTGTGTGTTTGGAGTCACATCGGGAAAACTACTGGGATTCATTGTTTCCCGCAGAGGCATCGAGGTTGATCCCGCAAAGGTAAAAGCTATTATGGAAATGCTTCCGCCAAAAACTCTCAGACAACTGCGCAGTCTCCAAGGAAAACTCCAGTCTGTCAAGTGTTTCATTTCACAGCTAGCAGACAAGTGCCATCCAGTTGCACACCTGTTGCGTAAAGACACAAAATTTAAATGGGATTGCCTATGTCAAAAGGCCTTTGATAAATTAAAAGAATATCTAGCATCACCTCCCATATTGATGCCTCATGCTCCTGGAAACCCCCTTATTTTGTATATATGTGTTACTGCAGTGGCATTGGGGGCATTATTGGCGTAAACAAATGATCAAGGGAAGGAACATGCCATTTACTACATTAGTCAGACGTTGGTAGGATATGAACTCAATTACACCCCCATTGAAAGAGCATGTTTGGCATTAGTGTTTAGCACACAGAAACTATGACACTATGCTAAATAATAAGACAAAATTAATTGCTAAAATTGATCCACTTAAATATCTCTTGTCCAAAGTTGCTCTCACTGGCAGAACCGCCAAATGGGTCATGCTCTTAAGCAAGTTTGACATTGAATATGTGGACAAAAAGTCAATCAAGGGACAAGTCATTACAGATCAGTTGGTTGAAGCTCCACTTCCAGGTGACCATCCTCTTCTCACAGAATTACCAGATGAGTTCATTATGACTGTTACCACGTCCTCCACATGGAAATTGTATTTTGATGGCTCCTACACTCAAAATGGATCGGGGGTAGGAATATTATTGGTCACACCTAAAGGAGATGGCATCCCCAAATCATACAAGATAGCCTTTGCATGTACTAATAACATAGCAGAATACAAAGCCCTCATCACAGGTTTACGCTTGGCTATCCAATGGAAAATAAAGAAATTACAAGTCTATGGCGATTCCCAACTCATCATAAAACAAGTCAATGATGAATACCAGACAAAAGATGATAAAATCCTTCCCTACCATACCATGGCCTACCGCACCTCCATCTGCACCCCCACAAGTGCCACTCCTTATTCCCTAGTATTTGGTTCTGAAGCCATCCTTCCCCTTGAGATCAAAATCCCCTCTCTAAGGGTATCACTCCAAAACATCCTACCAGAAGAAGAATACAGAATTGTCCGCTTACAAGAGATAGAATTGTTAGATGAAAGGCACCTCAAGGCTTTGAATCATCTTCAGGTATATCAAAACCGTCTACGCATGAGTTATCATAAAAAAGTTAGAACCTGAGAATTCCAAGTTGGTAATCTTGTCCTCATGGAAAATCAGAAAAACCTACAAGAAAGAGAAAAGAAAGGCAAGTTCGAGCCTAATTGGCTTGGACCATATGTAATCATAGCGAAATATGGATCAGGAGCTTATCAGTTGGCTACTCCTGAAGGCAATCCTTTGGATGATCCAATGAATATCATGCACCTCAAAAGATTTTATGCTTAGTCCTCAGAAAGTCTTAAATTGTCAAAAAATAATAATAATAAAGAAAAAAAAATTTTAAAAAAAAAAATGAGAAAAAGATTCTGAAAAAATCATCACTTTGGTGAAAACCTGGCAAACAGGCACCTTATGACACAAAAAAATTAAAAAATCAGAAAAAAAAAAAAAAAAAAAAACAATTTGTCCATTAGTGAAAACCACTTGGTGGCGCTATGGACAAGTACCTTGGTGAAAACCTCTATGCAGACACCAAGGTAAATAATCAAATCCACTATCTATCATGTTGATACTACAAATCATCTTATATCCAGCCCACCCATGTGCAACATTCCTTCTTTTCCGCCTCCTAATAAAACATGTGTATGATGATGAAGTCTTCGCCTGAGTCATGAACAAGGAATGTCCCATTGAAACTAAGATTTTATACCTCTGTGTGTAAGCTTCAAGAATTCTTGAGAAACAATCCCAGGTCCATCCTAGTTCTACTCTTGGCAAGAGGTATCATGTGGTCGCAAGGAAGAGACTTGTTAGATTTTGTTAGATCTTTTCATATAGGCTTGCATCTTTTGCCCTACGACTGCCACTATTTATGACTGCTTGGGTTCTTCCATATCCAAGTACATTATGATAGGTGCATACAAGGGCATATTTCATAGTATGACATGTTTTGGATCCTTCTTGTATAAATCGGCAACCCAGTACTAGTGTTTATCAACACTTACCTTCTCATGTACAAGAGGTATTGGTCTGTTTGAAGGTTTCCTTGCACGAACCCACAACTCTGTATTAGTGTTTCTTAATACTTGCATTGTTGTGTGCAAGAAATTACCATTTGTCTACAGAGTCAATCCACGCCCTGTGTTTCTCATGGCATCCTAATTTCTATAATCAATGGTGCAAGTCACTCAGGGAAACATCAAACTAGGTTGGCTCTCCACATTTGTTGTGCACAAAATCTCACCATCATTCCATCAAATCCTAAACTCAATAATCCCATAGAGTTCTCAATTGCCCCCATTTTCCTCCGCGGTCTCACATCTTGTATTCTTCTTTCCAAATACCTCACGACTGCTTCATATTTGTTCCTCATCTATCCCTTCCACCTTAATTTTTCTTCCTCTATTTTTTTTTTTTTCCTCACATAATCAATTTTGATTCTGATTCATGTCTTATATAGGATGTACCCTTCCTGAAACCAAACGCTCTGATCATGTCTTATACAGGATGAATCCTTCCTGAAACCAGACGTTGTGATCTGATCATGTCTTATACAGGATGAATCCTTCCTGAAACCAGACGTTGTGATCAGTCATGTCTTATACAGGATGTATCCTTCCTAAAACCGGACACTCTGATCATGTCTTATACAGGATGAATCCTTCCTGAAACCAGATGTTGTGATCAATCATGTCTTATACAGGATGAATCCTTCCTAAAACCAGATGTTGTGATCTGATCATGTCTTATACAGGATGAATCCTTCCTAAAACCAGACGTTGTGATCAGTCATGTCTTATACAAGATGTATCCTTCCTGAAACCAGACACTCTGATCATGTCTTATACAGGATGAATCCTTCCTAAAACCAGACGTTGTGATCTGATCATGTCTTATACAGGATGAATCCTTCCTGAAACCAAACATTATGATCAATCATGTCTTATACAGGATGTATCCTTCCTGAAACCAGACACTCCAATTATGTCTTATATAGGATGAATCCTTCCTGAAACCAGACGTTGTGATCATTCATGTCTTATACAGGATGTATCCTTCCTGAAACCAGACACTCCAATCATGTCTTATACAGGATGAATCCTTCCTAAAACCAGATATTGTGATCAATCATGTCCTATATAGGATGAATCCTTTTTGAAACCAGACACTTTGATCATCTTTGTCTTATACAAGATGAATTCTTCTTGAAACCAGACTGAATCTAGATCTTATCAATCGAATCAAATCAAATCTATCGAGATATCAATTTCACAAAACTCCAAAGATCAAATATCTCAATTGATCTCCCGAGGGGGCATCACCATACCATAATCTATCAATCAAGAGTCGGGGCATCCTATCAAACCAATATCAGCATCAAAACAAGAGTATTCTTTGAATCAATGTGTCATCACACCTCGCTTCAAAGAGGGGAAAAATGTAGACACTTAAAAATAATTATTTTAATTATTTTTAATTCCTCGCATAATTAATTAATTAATTATGCTAATTCAAATTTCTCTCAATATTAACTAAATATAATTAATATTGTCACTATAGCATATGATTAATTTATTTAATAAATCAATCCCTTTCTTTATTCTTCTAAAAAAAGTCAAATCCTCACAAATCTTCCTCTTAGCTAATTAATTTCAATTAATTAGTTAACCTACATGATTCTTACAAATCATCTTCTTAATTCATTCTTCTAGAAACTCCCTAAACTCACTTAACATTATTCTTCTAATTTTTTATTCCCTCGACTCATTCTCTCTCCTAGTCAAATTCTCCTACAAATATTAATCCCACATAACATTTCCTCTAATCCCCCTCCTAATGAGTCATTAATGGTTAATCATCATGATTAGTCACAAAGTCAACTCTTTGTCCTTTTCATCTAGCCACTAGTTTTAAATGCTCTTTTCCTAGGTGAATGTAAGATTTTCGAAATCACACATTCTTCTAGGCATCCCCTCTCCCAAAGAATTTTTAATTCCTTTTTATTCATCTAATCCCCATGATATCCTTTTTTGGAGAATTTTTAATTCCTCCAATGCATCTTGTGGAGTGTGGAGATACGAAATGCCTTTAAGGCATATTTCTTGGTCTCCACACCCTCTCTTGGACCTTGTGTGAGCTCACAAGTAAATCTTAGCCCTTCATCTCAAATTCATCGTAGTCATCTGTTTTCCTCTTCTCTTCCTATAAAATAGGGCTCCATCCCTTCATTCTAAACATCTTGAAATCCAGTAAGTTTATGCTGCCCTTTTGAGCCCAGGAAATCATCTTGGCAACTTGATCATCTCATTCTTATCATTTTTCAAATCCATTCCATTTCTGCACAACATTGGAGAGCCATCCACATCCAACAATCAAAGGAGCACATCAAGTGGAGCATTATCAAGGGGCGCCTTCACTTCAGCAAGCTCAATCCGAAGGAGAAGGTAAAATAGCAAGGTGAAATAGTATTTTAATGATATTTTAGCATTCTGCATGTTTATTTTGTTATGTTTTGATCATTTGACCTTCAAATCTATTTTCCCCTCTTCAATATCTTTTTCATCATGTACTAATTATTCGTCCTAATTAATTAAGTAATTCTTTGATTATTTAATTAAGTTAATTATTCTTCTAAACTGACTCAATCATCATTCTTCATCTTATTAATTATTGAATTTCTATTCTATAATTAATTAATCAATTAACCTTATCTCAAATATTAATTAAATATTAATTATTTAATTAATTACAATTAATTCCTTGATTAAATAATCTTTATTATTTAATTAATTATATTTCTAATATTTAAATTATTTAATTTAAATTATTTAAATTAATTAATTTATTCCTCCAATTCCCCAAATTCGAATTTCAATTCATTTCATTTAATTTCATCCCATTCCAAATCATCAAATTCACATTTCACCAAATCTGAATTTTAGTTAATTTCATGTGCATTTCAGCATTCGAAAGTCCAAATTCAAATCCAAATTGAAAATGAAAATGAATTCAATTCTAAAATCCTACAACACATGTTGAAATCATAACTGATTGATCAAATCAGTTAACTAATTAGTTAACTCAGTTAACTCTTCAATCTCCCCTTTTTAACTCCAAATCAACTTTTTCTAACTAGTCAATCAATCCACTTATCTCTCCAATCAATTCAGTCTTCTAATCCATCCATTCAGTCAACTAGCTAGTCTATTCAGTCTACTAGTTAATCAATTGAGTTCACTCTCCAATCAATATTGTTAATAGACCAATCTATTGAGTTAACAAATCAATCAAGATGAGTTTAGTGATCAATCTAATCTCAATTGACTATCAATCAGGACTTGAGATCAAATCCTCACCCCTTATGTTTTGAAAATCTATATAAACAACATCATTTTCACAAATCAGTCTAAGATCACACTATTCAAAGCAATTGCCAATCTATGCAGGAATTTCAGTGCAATACCTGAGAGCCACCCACATAATTTTGAAGAAGAATAATGGAAGCCACAATGCAGGATGAGGGAGTTTCATTTATTTGAATTTACTCTTATCTTGTGTTAATTCTATTGCTTTATGTCTAATTGTATTTGATTAGTTAAATATTTGTGATCATCTTTACCCCCTAATCAGATTTAATTTATATAATTTCAAGCATGAAACAAGATGGTCAGAGAAAGAAAATTTTAAAATTGAAGATGTCTTTGAACAAGTTGTTGAAAGAAGCTAACAATGGTTAAATCTTAGGCTTCGACCAAGTACCACAAGAGAGAAGAAGAAAGGAAAGGCCATCGGTAATCCACAATCAAAGGCCACCAAAGAATATGTGAGGAGGATGAGATCCAAATCAAGGAAAAATACTTCAGTGGACCAAGAAGCCCCCATGCCTACCATCGAAAAAGAAGAATTGATCAAAACATTTGGATGCAAAAATGAAGGAGTCTCAACTCCTAAAGATAGTAGTTGGGCATGGCACAACCACTGGGTTACTCACAGTCACTATGCCTCAAACATCGATCACAAATGTTGTGCCTGCCATTGGAATTATTCTAGGATGGGGCACATCACAAGGACAAGATGCTCTTACTTCTCAAGTTCCCACAGCAGCTACCAAACTAGTTCATGAACAGGTGAAAATTCATAATATTGAGTCCAATTCTGATGATAATGGTGAACCAATTTCAACAATAGCTCGCAAAAAGAAGGAAGATCTCATGCAGAGGTAGGCTACCTCTAGGCAAGAAGCAGTATTAACACAAGCACCCACCAATACTTATGATGAGCAACCTAGTCAAGCACCTACTGATGAGCCCAAAGACCAAACAATGGAGATCACCCAAACACAAGTTTATGAGGTGCCAAGTAGAAACCATGGAGGTTGATGAGCAAGATGACTGCCTAGTACTAACCCCTCAAGATCAAGAGAAATTTCTCAAGAAGTTGGAGGAAGGCCAATAGAAGAAACAAGATGAAGTATATAAAGAGGCCTTCGAACAAGAAGTGTGTGAGAAGCTAGAATAATTTTCTAAGCAACAACAACAGAGTTTCAAGAAAGTGCTTCAAGCGAACCTTTCCCAACAACTTCCACAACCCTTGCCGCAACATGAGGAGTTTGTACAACACCAACATAAGCAGCACTAAGAAGCAAATCAAGAACAACAAGAAGAGGAGGAAGAGCAAGAGAAGCTACCTCAAACCCACATAGTAACTTCTCAAGTGACTACTCAAAGTGAACAACAAGATGATAGTATGCCACAGTGGCTCAACTTTAGCTTCCAAAAGAAGAAGAAGATTGTGTTACCAAGCATCACCTTACATGAAGTAGTCATTAAGTCACCTAGAAGGACAAAGAGAGCCAAGACTCTTCACCATCTCTCAAGAAGTGACTCTGGGGATGTTATAGCCAGTGTAGCCACTCCCATACAAGGCATGGAAGGAGATGGACATGCCTCTCCAAAGTATCAAATCTCTTAGGTGAACTTGGGGAAACAAACCATATGGGGAGAGATAACCTCCTTAGATGCAGCCATCGCTTCCATAAAGATGAGGATAGAAAAGGACCACAAGTCCAAGAAAGAAGCTAAGGCTCAGTTGTAGCAATATAGGCAATGCCTCATGGAAATGGCAAGGCCCCTAGACTCGAGGCCCGAATATTCTCAACCTTCCACCTCAACACTACCGCAAGAAGAAGTCAAATCACTATATGCAATGAGGAAAGTGGTGGCTACTATTAAAGCTTGGGCAAGAGATCAGTTGAACAAGGTAAGGATGTTCCTACAAGAGACCATGGAGATATATGAAGATGCTCATCTCCTTGAAAGGGGCCTTATTCTTTGATCCACCCAGTGGGATACTCAGTCTATTGGATTTGTAAAACAAATCAAAGTGTTGAAGAAGATTAAAAACCTAGGAGAGGATGTACTTAAGAAAGAAGATTTGTTGGGAGGTGAAGATATCATTGTTTTGACAGCTTCCATTGATGCTCTGGAGTTCAAGAGGGAAGTAGTAGATCGATGTAGAACCAAGGTGTTAAAGGGACATCCTCCTCTCTTCAACATACTTGAAGAATATCAACAATATGTTGTAGGGATATTAGGGAAGCATGGGTTAGACGTCCTTCGTATAGGCTCATTGAAAGAGGAAGAAGTGTTCAAGTAATGTGAAGCCTATGTGTCAGAAAAATTCTCTCCCACAGTTGAGTTTGGAACTAGTGTTATGGAAAGGTGCATGTACCTTGTTCTCCAGTCTTACCAAGCAACGCAAATGGTGGATAATTTGGTTGATAAGATGGAAGAGGTAAGGGAGACTCTAAGAGTTTCAAAATTTTGAATTAAGTATGTGCCTGATCCATCATCCACCTCAATAGACTGTGTCATGACTCGATTCAAACCCTAGTTAGATTTACTTTGATATGCCAGATACTGATACTGTTGAAATTTTTACACATGATGACTTAATTAGATTATTAATGATGTTAGATGATATTTTGTTTGTTTAATGATGTATAATGCTATAATTTCGTTAATTAATGATGATTATTTATGTTGTTTAGTTATGATGCTTAATGTTATTAATTATTTTATGTGATGATGATGTAATACATTTTTGATATCGTGATCTGATGACTTTCCGTCGAGAATGAGGTGGTTGCAGGTTAACCATCAAAGGCAGACATATGACCGAGGAGGGGTTTTCTAGCCTACCGGTAGTGACCTAAGGAATGGAGCCCTGTGCAAAAACACCAAATTAGATAATAAATTAATAAAATTAAATTTGGGGAATTTAATATAAATTGATTGGAAAATTAAATGATTAAAATAAAATACTAAGGATAAACTACTAAATAATCAAAGCTAGAATATTAATTGAATAATTAAGATATAATTATTCAAAAGTAAAAAAATGAAGAGATTAATTAAACTAATTAAAATATAACAATTAATTTTTCGAGGGAGAATATTTAATAGTAAAATATTTGTAAATTACAATTTTTAATTAAATTTTGACATGTGTAAGTTATAAATTAAGAAAGACAAATTTAATAAAAAAATAATGGATTTATTGAAATAGAATAATTAAATTAGTAGATAAAACAATTAGTAAAAATGAATTTGATTTTGAGAATTGCAAATATTTAAAATTTCATGCGAGAGTTATAAATTGAGAAAAATAATTCTTGCATATGTAAATAATAAAATTGAGGAAAATATAATATGTGTCATATGTAAAATTCATCATTAATTCAACTAGAAATAAAGGGAAATCACGAATCCCTATCTAATCAAAGAATTCTAAATAAACTCAATGAAATGATGCAAACAAGCAATAGGAATGTAAAATAAATCAATTCAAACTCCCTATTCCATGATCTCATGTAGCTTCCATTGTTCTTATCTTCTTTATGGTATGGTGGCTCTTAGATATTGCGATGGCAAACTGCAAGTGACACAAAGATTCAAAGTTCGTGATTCAAAGAAATTGGAGATTGAATGCTCAATTTATAGATTATTGGAGAGGATTGATTGACAGGTGGAACAGATTGATCAAGAGTTAGAACTCAAGTGAGTTCACATGTTGATTGATAGTTGAACTGCTAATTTGGAGGTGGAACAAAATAGATTGAATAGATAATTGAGTTAATTGATTGAGAAAAAAGCTAATTGAAAGGTGAAAAAGGGTGATTGGAGGATAATTAAAGAAAAGATGCAATTAATCAATTAAAATAGATTCAATAGCTAACTGATTGAAAGCTTTTTGGAAAAAAAACAAAGTGGAAGATAGAAATAGAGATTGAAAAGATAATAATTTAATTAATTAATTTAGCATGTGCTTGCACTTTGAATTTGATTTTCAATTTAATCTTTGTATGAGATTTAATTCAAATATTAAATTTATTTTTTAATTCAATTTTTCTATTTGAATATATTTAGAACTTGACTTTGATTTTCAATTTGATTTTTGAAATCATGCACATATATTTGAGATTAGGAAGAAATTAGAAGAATTTGAATTTGAATTTGAAGAATTAATGAAATTAAATGAAATTAGAAGAATTAATTAGTTAATTAAATAATTTAAAGAAACTGTTTAATTATTTCGAAATTGAATTTAATTAAATAATAAAGGTTATTTAAATTAAAGGATTTAAAATCACAATTAATTAAATAATAAATATTTAACTAATATTTTAAAAAGGGTTAAATGATTACATGATTGAAAATAGAAATTGAGAATAGAATTTATTTAGATAATAAAGATTATTTAAATTGAGGGATTAATAACCATAATTAATTAAATAATAAAATATTTTATTAACATTAGAAAATGGTTTAAATGATTAAATGATGATAGAATTGAAAATAGAATAACTAGTAAGATGACGAACAAATATGAAATTAGAAGAATAAGATTAATTAGCTTAATTAAAGAATTAAAGAATTGTTTAACTAATTAGAGGAATAACTAGTACATGATCAATGAGACATTTTTAGGTGTCTACATTTGCCCCTCTTTGAGACAATGTTAGAACGACTTTGTTTCAAAGAAAATGAAAAATTTCCTACCACAGTATGCCCCGCGACGCTTAGGGTGTAATGCCCCCTCGAGAGACTGTTTGTGCATTAATGGTATGAATGATCTCTCAAAAGAAGAAGAAAGTGAGATAAGAGAATAGTTAGTTGATGATATGAATGGGTTTGATTGAGTAGAAGTAATGATTGGAGTGATTTGTAGATTGATTGAATAATAAGATTGATAGGATTGATGAGATTGATAGGTTTGATAGGTTTGATTTGATAAAGATAAAATCTAGTTTCAGGAAGGAAACAACCTGTATAAGACAAAGATGATCAAAATGTCTAGTTTCAGGAAGGATACATCCTGTATAAGATAAATGATAGACCAAAATTGAATGAATAATAAACTATGATGAAGATGAGGAATAATTGATTGATAGATAGAATAGTTGATATGAAGAAATGATAGAATTACAGATGAAAAGATTGGAATTAAGTGATGAGAGAGATCATGTTAGATGAAAGAATGATTGAAAAGAATTGAAAAGGTTGATCCAAAAAAAGATGCTTGATGAGAGAATGATTTGAAGAGACAATTAGCATGATGAGATAAGAAAATGAAATGGAAAGAATGATGATGGTTACACGAACTTTTGTGCCTTTATTCATAGCACAATATATATTCATCACTGAGCCTTATTATGGAACAATGGAGCTTAGCACATCAGGGTATAAGGAACCAAGATGTAAAGATATCTCATTGAAGAAACAAACATGTAGCAGACAAGGAGTGAAACCCTCCATTCTGGGAATAATGCCAAGGGTCGAGGTATGTGGGATAGTCACAAGCATAACTATCCTTGACTTTTGCATAGGATATTTGCTAAATGAACGTACCAACATAGACACCCACTGGAACTATTGCCCCAGAACTTCATTGGTTCACACCACAAACAACAAACAAAGAAAAAGATCATGACCATCCTGGCTCCTCTAGTCACTTGTGGACATCCTTGAGTAGCATAGGAACACAATCTATCACCAAATGATAAAAGATAAAGACTGACCTAGACAAAATTCAGCAGCTATATTGATCTGTGTCTTCGTTTTTATTGTTTAATGTGATAGTTGATAATGTCTAATCTCATAAAGTTGCGGACCCCGTTTAAGACTAACCTGTCTGATTTCGAGTGTATACTCTTCTGTTTAAGACAAGATAATGATCACTTGATATGGATATGATACGATTGATAAGACAGTTTGATCAGTTGATTGTAGATGTTTGACTAGATAGTCCTATCCTTTGTTAACTTTGTGTGAAGCGTTTGCTGGATATTTGCTAGCGTATTTGATTCTTGCGAAACATTTAATTGCAAGTTTTTTTATCAAGATTAATTTTTCAATTTTTTGGATTTTGTGGATTGATATTTGAATGTTTTTGGATGATTTTTCCAGGATCATATTTGAATGTTTTTGTATTTTTTACTGTTTTTGAATATATTTTTTAGGACATTTTAGGATTTTTAGGATTTTGTCAGGACATTATATGGATGTTTTTGGTATTGTTTTAGGACTTTACATGATTTTTTTGGATTTTTTAAGGACTTTTTACATTTTTTAAGACTTTATTTGAATGTTTATGGATTTTGTGTTTTCTCAATATTTTTGGATTGATTTTTTCAAGACTATATATGGATGTTTTTGGATTGATTTTTGTTTTGGATTTGATGAAACATGACCTATCATCAATTGATAAAGATAAGACTAACTTGGACAAAATCCAGCAACCATATTGATCTATGTCATTGTTTTGATTATTTGATGATTGATAGGAATGTCCAGTTTGAGAGAGTGAATACCTTGTGTAAGACCGATCTGTCTAGTTTCGAGCGTACCCTTCCCTATATAAGACATGTTGGTGTTTGATAGAGTTTGATCGATAAATTGATTAACAAGACATGTGATCGGTTTGATTGTAGACTTTGAGAGTTTGTTTGTTGTTGATTTCATTTAATGGACGGTCCATGCTTTCTTTATTTCATTTTCATTTTTTTAGTTTTTGATTTTTAAGGTTTTTTCAGGACATTTTATGATTTTTTTAAATTTATTTTTTAGGATTTTTTCAGGATTTTTTATGATTCTTTTGGATTATTTCAGCTATGCCCCCACTGTGCAGACCTATATGACATGATGATCTATAGAGTGCATGTGGAGACAATGAATTTTTGACATGACCTATGTTAATTTCAATATGCATGATGAAGATGCGTTTCCTATTCAAACAAGGATGATTGTGTTTATTTAGCATTTTGTAATACAGCAATTGAATTGGAGGTACAAAACATTTCATAGATAAGCGGTCAATCGATCCTTAATGTCCCTTGGAACATCCAAATTAACACACTTAGTGACTAGGATTTACAAATGGAGATGTGGAAAACTTCCCCATTGGTTCTTGAAACTTTGATCTTCTTTTGCCCATGTGTGTGCAAATGAGTAAATTCCCTCTCTTGTGCTCACTAAATATCCTTAGCATCCTATATGACTAGCTACACGGATTATTCTAACTTCAAAAGCATCCCGAATAGAGCCTCGCTGCCAGCAAGCTTTTAGAGCTCCAATGAGGTTATAGACTATAATTTCTCAAATATTGCTCCATTGCTAGCAGTCGTTCATAGCCCTAATGGAGTTACCTGCATGTTCCCATAATCAAGTTTTTTGTCACACTTTGTATGCATGATATTTCAGTTATATATCATTGCTCTTTTGCCTTGAGATGGATATTTGGCATAGCATTTTGTCTTTTATATTTTCTTGCCTTGACTTGTAAGTAATGAAACCTACTTGGGTGTGACAATTACAGCGTCGCTGAAGTAGAATTTAGATTTTTCACTAGTCATATGATCAACTAGGTGTCTCAAATGAATTAGAGATTTTGTTAATGTGTTTGAGATACAGCAATTGATAGATTTTGGGTAAACAAGTCTCAAATAGTGAAATCACCACCCAACCATAAGTAAAGCGTCGTCAGAGGGTAATGTTGAAAACGAATGCCCTTAGTACTTCAAAGACTTCAGGTCCAAATATCTAAAAAAGGAGATGACCCTTGTTTTTATTGAATGCAAATAGATGATAAAATTGGATAGTTGCCTTGTTTTATTGATGCTGCTAAATGCTACTGCAGAAATTTTGTGAATGCGATGCATTTGAAAAGGAAACTATATATGATGTAATGATTTGAATAAAATGAGATGCAATGTAGAAATTAAAACCTAAACTAACCCAACCCTTAGATATAATATCGTTTAAGGTGCATGTTGTTGATAGGGTCGGGAAGTTCTGTGTAGGTAGTTTATTGGTCTTTGTTTGAAGAGTCAGATAAAGTATTTTCCAATAGGATATAAGGACTCAACTGAGTGAACATATTTGACATCTCCAATCTTGATTTCCTTAGTTTTTGGATTTTGTGGATCATTAGAGGGAAATCCAGCTATGGCACCCATGAATTCAGCTATAGCCTTATCATTTTTAAAGCAATCCAATTGTGGTAGATTCTCTTGTCCCCAGTCTATCAAGTGTGGGTGTATGAGGCAAATAGATTTTGGTTCCGAAGTTGTGACATGAGTGGGTGCTATGCATGTTTCTATTGATGCACTTGAAGAGGATGATGAAGTCAACCAGGTGTTGATCTCATTAACTGGTGTTATGTTTGTGCTTGAAGAGGATGATGGAATAATTTGGGTGTTGATTTCATTAGCTAGTGCCATGCTTGTTTCTATCATCATATTGGCATGTGAAAATGGTGCACATACAATCATTGATAAAGTGCTCTCTGCAGGATGATCGGGATTGGTGATTTCATTGATAAGGGGTTCATGAATAACTTGTATAGAGGGATTGGGATCACTAGGAGAAATGGTAAATTCATTTGAGAGGTAATATTGTGAGAAACATGGAGGATTATGACATGGAGATGAAGGAATGGAAGGATCTTGATCAGGATCTGGAGAAATAATGGGATCTTGCTTAGGACATGAAGGTGAAGGAATACTTTGATCTTTACTTGGAAAGGGATTATTAGGAAGGATGGAAGAGATGTCTTGATCTTGATTAGGAGGTGGATGTTGGATGGGACTATTACTACTTACTAAGATTGCCATTAGTCTTATGTTCAAAGTTATTCTATATATTCTAGTCGGTTACTACTACCGAATCTTTCAGTCAATAAGCACAGAACAGTCGGTGAGCACAGTGCAGTCGGTTATAGAAGAAAGTAGTCTTAAAGCGTAGTATACACCGAACACTCTACTGAGTAAGACTCTATGTCTACCGAGCAGCAAGAATGATATACCGAGTGAACACACACCGAGTGAAATGTGTTACCAGATTCACTGAACTTGGACATATATGGGAAACATGTTACAAAGATCGAGGAACAAGTAACCGTTATCACATTGGAAATTGCACTTAAAGATTGTGTATGATTTTGAGGTCATCTAACCAATGAAATATTTTGCATGGTTATTCATTCGAGAAATCATGTTTGTAAGATCGAAGCATGGACCAGATCACCGACATAAGAGATCTATTTATACAGCATGAATTCAGGATTAGATATATGTGCAAGTATATATGTGCATATATGTGTGAAGCAAGACATATACAAAAAGGAAAATCATGAGATATCACAGAGTGTTATGACTGTTACAGTTGATAGAGAAACACAGAGGTCACCGAGAAGGATTTCAGATAATAGTCAAGGAACAGAGTAAATAGAAGGGTTTACCGAGTTAATATATGGATTACCAAGGTATGCTATAAGCAAGGTAATATCACTTTGAGCACATAGAATCTGCTATAACATTTCAGACGTAAAGTTGTAGATAATTTGTAAAGATTTGATTGTAATATTTTGAGTTGTAAGAAAAACCTCTAACAAGGTAAAAGACTCTAACTAAGTCTATAAATTGTAAAGCCTCTAACCAGGTGCAGCATTTAGAATAAGTGTTGTAAAATCCTTTAGCAAGGTAGATCTAATAGATCTTGATACTCCTAACAGGGTAAGCTATCAGAAATAGCTAAACATGTAGCTCTAACCAAGCAACCTTTCTTATTGTAGTAGTGAAGTTGTGGGTGTCATCCCCACCGCAGTTTTTCTCTCTAACCAAGAGTTTCTGCATAACCAAAATATATGTGTTATGGAGTGAATCATGTATGATTGTTATTTATTTGTTTTAGCATTATATTATGTTATTGTACTATTTATTTTATGCTTAACAGTAAAGTTATTGTTGAAGAAAAGTTTTGAAGTACTGATTCACCCCTCCCCTCTCAGTACATTAGCTTTCCATATTGGGCCTACCAATTGGTATCAGAGCTTCAATCTTGGAAAAGGGTTTAACTGCCTAAAGAGAAAGATCTTATCAATGGAAGGCTATAAACAATCTCAGAGAATTGTATATCTGCAAGAAGAGCTGGATCATGCTAATCAAGTGATTGCAGACATGCAAAGACAAATGCAAAAATTATTGAAAGTGAGAAGAATATTATCTGATGATTTGCAAGACTCTCAAGAGTTAGTGGAACAAATTGAGACATCATCTGAGAATGGTATGTTTGAAGAGACTAAAGAAATGATTGAAGTGTTGAAAGAAAAGAACAAAGCACTGACTGATTAGCTAAAAGCAATGAAAAGAGAACATGAGCATTTCAACACATAGATGACCAAAAATCTTGATGCATTGAGGACAACCGAGGATAAAGTAAGAGATCTAGAAAGAGAGAAACAACAACTTGAAGCATCAGTATCTAAAAAGAATGATGAAATCATAAGATTGATTGGGATTCAACAAAATCTGTCAGATCAACTAGGTTATGCACATCATGAAGCAAATCTAAAAGATGATGAGAATCAAGCATTGAAACTTGAAATATCAAGGTTGACTGATGAACTTGAAATAAAAAAGAAATCCAAAGAAACACTAAAGAAGAGTTATGAAGCATCAAAGATGTTGGATGAGCAACTGAATACAAGAAGACCCAACAAAGATGCAGGACTCGATTACAAAGGAAAAGACTCTACCGAGAAGGGAATTCATACTACCGAGAGAGGAGAATCATCAAAGCAAGCTAGAATCAAGAAGAACATCAAAAGAAAGAAGCCTATTTGCAACTAGTATGGAAATCAAGGTCATACTGCCAACATGTGCCAAATCAGAAAAGGTAAGCAACCGAATGTCACTAAGTCCAACGATTATTGTTATAATTGCAATAAATATGGTCACACATTTAACCAATGTAGGACAAAGTCTGCTAGCAATTATAAGAAGGCAAAATTCAAAGGGTTTTGTAAAAACTACAATAGATATGGACACAGTACCGAGAAGTGTTGGTTTAAGCAAAAGAACTATATGTGGTCTGCACACCGAGCAAATACTGGAAGCTACCGAATGCACAGAGAACTTAACTGACCATATGCTATAGTACCATGGGATTACAATACAAGGATATGGTGTGAATGTTGTGGAAGATATGGACATATAAGTGCCAACTGCTTTATAAGGTTTGGAATGAACAACCGAAGATCATGGAGAAATCTTGGTATGGCATGTTTTCATTGTCACAAAGTTGGACACTTGGCTAGAGATTGCAGAGATCAACCTAGAGGAGACACTAAGGAAATAAAAGAAAAAGACACTAAGGAAATAAAAGAAAAATTACAGATGATTTGGAAAAAGAAGGAAATTGTGTCAAATGAAGAAAGCACCTTACCTACCGAGTTAGGTGCACCTATTCCAAATTAATCGGTAAAGGTATGAAGGGATTGCACTCTCTCAAAGGTCAAATCTTAATAGTTTCTACCTTATTATGTACTTAAGTCAAAATCTGCATAGTTAAAGATGTATTAGTAAGTTTGAAATTCTATCAAAGTCTTTTGAAAGCACTATAAAGGAAACCCGTCAAGTCGGTAACTACAGGAAGCCTGTCTAGTTGGTAAATGAAGGAAATCTGGCTATTTGGTTAAAGCGAAAAAAAGACAGTAAATCGGTTTAGTGGAACCGAGTGCATTTAATGTTTTAACCTAACCTGCACAGAGCCCGATAAGGTATATTGTGTACTTAAAGCATTTACGCGGTCATTTTTCACTTACCAAGTTTTCAAGAGAGCAGAGCAAAGAGATTCCAAGGTGATCAAACCTCCTTCGAAGTGAAATTCAAGGTATTTACATCAATCTCAACGCATTGTTAAGTTGGTTTACCAATCATATCTGTTGAAGATTTATGTTTCATATTTGTTAAGAGGAAAGGCATCTGTCGTTTGAAAGTTTTCAAACCCTAAGGATCTTTTGATAATTTCTATCTAAAATCTACAATGGCACTGAAGATCCAAGAACCCGTTGTTGTTAAGAATGTTTTAAAGCCCTCACTAAAATACTCTCTAACTCCCAAAGTAGCATCAGAACCGGATGACAAAACTGCATTTTCACTCATCCTGGATAGAGTTTTACTAGTTGAGGATGTCAGATTCTTCACCAAATGTTGAGTTGAAGAACTAGGTCATGTTGAAATCAAAGACACCTATGATGAATTGTGCACCGATGGGAAATTAGATAGCAAGTATGAGCACATTAAGATCAAGGGATTGACTAAAGCCCTAACCTATCCTTGTGTCTTCAAACCCCAGTGGGTCAAGTTTGTTCTGAGCAGAGTTCACAATGATTTCATGTGGTTAGAGGAGAAACCATTCAAAATCACCAAGGAAATCATTCATTTGATCACCGGTTACCCTATTCATGATCATGCCTGAGCTCAAAAGATGATATCACAAAAGGAATTGATCACCTTAACCGGAGTGGAATCTAATTGTAGAGGATTGAAACTAAATAATGTAACTAATGCAAAGCTAAAGTTTTCTATTAGAGTGATAGGTTATTGTTTCTTCCAATCGGCAAGGGAAAACAGTGTACCCTGTGCAGCAGTCGACTTAGCATACAAAATTGTGAAAAAGGGAATGAAAATTGATCTTTGTGAAGTATTGCTGAAAAACCTGTTTGAGAATCTGAACACCATCAGGAAGCCGAAGAAGAACAACTCGGCCAATACACTAAAGTTTGGATCACTGTTAGTATGCATGTTTTTCTATTTTGAAAAATTCTTTCCAATAGTTGGTAAAGTAGTTTGGGAGCTACACCGACCAGTCACCCATTAAATCAATGACTTTATCAAACGTCTAGGTGACAACTTCAATAATATTATGGATGATTATTTCAGCAAGTTTCAAGAGAAGATGCATAACAGGTATAGAATTCCACCCCAGCTAGTGGAAAAATACAAAGATGACATATGTTTTGAAGTAGACACTGACTACTGCTATGTGAATGCTATGGAACCAAGAACTCAATCTTTGCCACCTATGGGTTATGAGATTGACTTTGACATCATACAATAGCAGATAGATGCCTTTCTTACACTACCAAGGCATGCTACCGAGCTGAGGTATGGAACATATGAAGAAGTGAAAGAGAAAGTAAAGATGAGCATTGTAGTACCAAAAGCTACAAGAAAAGCAACAAAGATGATCAAGGCACTATCAGAAAAATTTGGAGAAGGTTCTTCCTCCACACTTGTCAAGGGCACACTAGTAATCACCGAGGAGGAATCAGAAGCCCAAGAGGCTGCTATTACACTAAGCACCGAGTTGCCTAAAGGGAAAGTTCTGAAAAGGAAGAAACAGGACACATCAAAGGTATCACCGACTCTCTTAGTAAAGTGCCCAAACACAAGATCATCTGCAGTGTCACTAAGTAAGAAACCAAAGACTGTTGTTGTTCCTAAGGTAATAAAGACCTATAAGAAATCTACTCAGAGACTCATTTTGACTAAAGAGTCCAGTGACATAGAGTCTGAAGATGCTAACAAATTTCAGATTGTTAAGAGTACAAAGGAAAATGTACATAGTGTTGCTAATTTCTGTACAACTTAAAAGAATATGGTGGATTTGGAGGATTCAGATATGTTAAGTATGAAACCAGATTTGATGATGAGAAGAGACAAATAGAAGAAGCTATCATCTGCACACTTCTAAAATTCCAATTGGTTCCATTGGAAGTATCTAACTCTCTTCCAAAAGAATTATATTTGCATATTGATTACAAGTGGAAATATGCAATGGACTCGGAGAAATAGATTAGAGAAAGAAGTCTGGTACATCTCTTTCCAGACATGTTGGTAGTTGAAATAAAAGAACATCTGACAACCTACCACACAAAGTTCCTCGTCAAACAAAGAGCCTTAAAACTGATGAATGGTCTGTATATTGAAGTGGAAAATGAGACAAAAGAAAAGTGGCAGGAAATCTTTCGACTCAAGACTGCTGGTGAGCAAGGTGAAGTAGAAATAGTTGATGTCACCGAGAAAGATCCTGATGTCACTGAGCAAGACCCTACTGACACCATACAAATTGATGAATACATCATGGACACCGAGGCACCTAAATAGGAAATGATAGAAGGCAATGCCTATGCAAAACTGGTATCCAGTGAGTCAGTTTTGGAACAAGTTCAGCCTTATCCTCTGGTCACTCATTCTACTACAACCGAGGCCGCTCAAGATACTAAACAAGGTATAGAGGTTCACAAGTCTACAGAAGGAGAAGCTACTCCTCAAGCCACCAGGGAACAGACCTCTCAAGATCCTCCTAACACTGAAAATGTTGCAACTGAGACCCCGAGCACCGAACCACCAAAGGACTCAGCAAAGGCTAAAGAAACTGACAAAAGTGTTGCCTCCACCGAGCAACCTACCGAGGATCCACAAGCCTCCCAAGATATTGTATTGGTTCAACCGGCCAAATCTAAAGAAAAGAAGATGAAAAAGTATAGTTTCAAGGTTGATATATCGAAACCAATAGTGTTGCCCAATGTAGACATATCAAAATTAAAAGGGCAAGCACTCATTGAATTCGGTGAACTATGCAAAGCAAAGGCCGAACAGGAAAAACAAATGGCCACACAAAAGAAAAATAAAGTACTTCAGAAGGTAAAGACACTACTATCAGATATGCTACCTGCAGCTACAGTGTCAACAGATGCAGCCATCCATATTCAACTGGATGAAATCCTCAATCAGATAGAGACATCTAGAGTAGATGCATCTAAATATTTGAGCAAGTTAAAGGACAAAGAGCTCACTGCAAAAATGATTGAAGAGGTACCGAAAGCTATTGCTATTGGCAAAGTTAAACTTGTCAAATTTATTGCTAAGTTGTCCGCTCAACTCAAGCACATTCTTTATTTATTTTAGAAACTTTGTACATTCTCTTTATTCATTACAGATATCAAAAATAAAACAGAAGCAATTGAGAAAGAGATCACCAATCTCTCAAATAAGTTGACCATTGAGCCCAATTCTGTTAAGAATTTTTATACAAAGTTACAACAGCTCATGGCTCAACAATTGGAACTCAAGAATGAAGAGTACAAAATAAGGATGGACATTATGACTCTTCAAACCTTATTCATTCCACACTTGTCCTCCATTCAAGAACAGATCAACTGAGCCACTTACCTATCTACTACACAAGAGGGAAGCACATTAGATGGCTTAATTTCTCTATTGGCTGACATTCAAGCACATAATTCTTTAATGGACAGTGTCAAGGATGCACTCTCTGTCGCCCTCACCGAAGCAAGGACAAAGTATAAATCCATTTTTGACCAGTTGCCTCCACCAAATGGTAACTAAATTTTGATGTTTGTCAAAAAAGGGGGAGTATAGTATCAAAGTATATAGGGGGAGTATACCGAGCACTGAACAGAGAAGTAAGCAAAGAACAAGAGTAGCACACAGAACATTGATCACTGAGCATGCAAAATCAGAGTTATGTACAGTATATTGATAAGGGGAGTATATTTGAATATACTATTTCATTGACAAATGTATATATTGTCAGTTTAGTCAAATTTTGCAAGTATATAGATTTTTGAGTTATAACTTTGAAAGTAGTTTTGTCAAACATCTCAACTAATGTCAAAAGGGGAGATTGTTACTACTTAATAAGATTGCCATTAGTCTTATGTTCAAAGTTATTCTATATATTCTAGTTGGTTACTACTACTGAATCTTTCAGTCGGTAAGCACAGAACAGTCAGTAAGCACAGTGCAGTCGGTTATAGAAGAAAGTAGTCTCAGAGCGTAGTATACACCGAACACTCTACCGAGTAACACTCTATGTCTACCGAGTAGCAAGAATGATATACCAAGTGAAAACACACTGAGTGAAACGTGTTACCAGATTCACTGAACCTAGACATATATGGGAAACATGTTACAAAGATTGAGGAACAAGTAACCATTATCACATTGGAAAGTGCACTTAAAGATTGTGTATGATTTTGAGGTCATCTAACCAATGAAATATTTTGCATGGTTATTCATTCGAGAAATCATGTTTGTAAGACCAAAGCATGGACCAGATCACCGACATAAGAGATCTATTTATACAGCATGAATTCAGGATTAGATATATGTGCAAGTATATATGTGCATATGTGTGTGAAGCAAGACATATACAAAAAGGAAAATCATGAGATATCATGGAGTGTTATGACTATTACAGTTGACAGAGAAACACAGAGGTCACCGAGAAGGATTTCAGAGAATAGTCAAGGAACAGAGTAAACAGAAGGGTTTACCGAGTTAATATATGGATTACCGAGGTATACTATAAGCAAGGTAATATCATTTTGAGCACATAAAATCTGCTATAACATTTCAGATGTAAAGTTGCAGATAATTTGTAAAGATTTGATTGTAATATTTTGAGTTGTAAGAAAAACCTCTAACAAGGTAAAAGACTCTAACTAAGTCTATAAATTGTAAAGCCTCTAACCATGTGCAACATTTAGAATAAGTGTTGTAAAATCCTTTAGCAAGGTAGATCTAACAAATCCTGATACTCCTAACAGGGTAAGCTATCAGAAATAGCTAAACATGTAGCTCTAACCAAGCAACCTTTATTATTGCAGTAGTGAAGTTGTGGGTGTCATCCCCACCATAGTTTTTCTCTCTAACCAAGAGTTTCTGCGTAACCAAAATATATTTGTTATGGAGTGAATCATGTATGATTGTTATTTATTTGTTTTAGCATTATATTATGTTACTGCACTATTTAGTTTATGCTTAACAGTAAAGTTATTGTTGAAGAAAAGTTTTGAAGTACTGATTCACCCCTCCCCTCTCAGTACATTAGCTTTCCATATTGGGCCTAACAGGGACTTGAAAGGACACTTTGTTCTTGAGATGAAAGGGTGTCATTATGAATGGAATAGAAAAGAGCTAGGGGATCATCATAAGATTCTTGGTCGGTGGGATCTTGATCAAAATTTGGGTAGGATGGAAGAGTTATTTCTTGATCTTTATTTGTTTCAGGACTCATTTCTTCTGATTTTGGATCATCCTATTGACACGGGGAAGGAGTTTGGATATGCATGGGAGATTCTTGGAATGTTTCAACACATTGGCCTGATGAGAAAGGATTTTGAAAGGGACTCTTTATGATAGGAGTATATGATGTGATTGGGTCTTGAATTTCTGAAGCATGGAAAGGACTAGCATCATGACTTGGATTAGATTGGATTTGTATTATGGATAGCCCTTGGGAGGTTGCATTATTAGATAAAGATGGTGTGGATTGCTCTTGTATGACATCGGGGTATGAGGAAATGGTGGAAGACATGGAGGCTACTTGAGGTGCAAAGTCTTGATTGGAAGAGCCATTTCTAGACATGGGTAGATGACCTTGTTGCATGATAGGTGACACATTGACCATGTGCGATTGATGTCCAAAGGGTGACATGTTTGTAAATACACTTGCATTTGTTTGGGGCACCCTTGGTGGTGTATTTGAAGACATAGGAGGATATTCACAGACATGTGATGTGATTGAAGATAAAATTGATTGTGTAATTGTGTGTGACCTTGGTAGTGGTTGACTTGTTTGCACATTTTGTGGTGCTAAGGGTTGTATTGTTTGTTGTATTGGTTTTTGGACTTGCATTGTTGGATGTGTTTATTGCTGATATTGGTTTCTCATGTTTATTTGTTTGAGAATAGCTGGTATGTTTGATTTCATAATAAGAGCTCACACATCAACTAACTCTAGGTTTGTAATGGGATTTCCAAATTTTTGAAATAGTTTGAACATCTGGGATCTACTCTTTTCACCTTTTTTAATGTTTTGTTCCAAGATCTCTATTTCTCGAGATAGTTTCTCTTCAAGTGATGGAGAAATAGGCATGACATTTGTTTGTTCCTGATAAGTTTGATGCACATTTTGGGACATGTATATGTTGGATTGAGATAATTGATTGTTTGGTAGCAATGATGCATGTTTTGGGACATGTATATGTTGGATTGAGATAATTGATTGTTTGGTTGCAATGACATGGTCCCATGAAAGTTGGACATTTGATAAGGGTAATGTTGTCTCCTAGAAGTTTGAGAGCTTATTTCAAACATTGTACTATATGCCATTTTTTTTTTTGGATTTTTGAAGTTTAGAGGTGAAATGAAATGCAACTAATGGATGAAAGTGCAACCCTATTTTTTTTTTTGGATTTTGAGAATTTTGAAAATGGACAAATGCAACTGAGGATGGCAAATGAAACCTATGTTTTTTAATTTTTTGACAAATTGGATTAAGGAATGACAAGATGAAATCCTAAAGAATGATATTCAACTTTGGACTTGGACTAGGTAACACCCTAATTTTGAAGATAATGCAAAATGGAGATAATGATTTGACCCTATGTCTTATGAGGATGAAGACTATGAAAGGAATAAAATTGGGATTATGACGACTGTACAAGGACTTTGCAAAGATTATGATGACTATGTAAGGACTTATGTGAGGATTATGACGATTGTGCAAGGACTTATGCAAATATTATGACAACTATGTAAGGACTTATGTGAGGACTATGATGACTATACGAAGATTATGATGACTATGCAAGGAGTTATGTGAAGATTTATACAAAGACTATGCAAGGACTGATGTAAATGAGGACTAAAATAAGGACGTATATGAGGATGATAATGAGGACTATGCAAAGTAAGAACATAAATGGGGACTATAATGAGATGATAACGAGGACTATGCAAGGACCTATGCAAATTCCAAGGATGTGAATGGGGACTATAATGAGGCTGATAATGAGGATGTAAATGCAAGAACTTATTCTAAGGACGTATATGAGGACGATAATGAGGACTATGCAAGGACTGCCTATGGTCACAAGTATGTAAAAATAATTGAGTTTGTAGGACCATCTGATGTTTCAAGATAAGCTTTGTTTCCAGTAATTATGTTTGTAGGACAAGTTTGTTGTTTTAAAAATCTAAGAACAATTGTTTGAAGACAGGTATAGCTGACTGAACTATGTTCTGACCAACTCTGAGAATTCAGAGATATGCAATGTAGGGCCTAAAATAGCCCAAAAAATGATTCAATACTGGCTTGGAACAACAATACACATAAAAGCATAGAAGACAATCTTAGGCTCGAAAGTGGACACCATTCAATGAGGCCCCCGTAGTAAAATACCGAAATAAAATGAATAGATAGAGAGTCTGGCAACACTGGCTCCACTCCACAACACACACTGCTCAAACATGCCAATCTCTCTTACCCCAAAGATCCGAAGATATTATCACCGAGGGATTTATGTCTCATAATGCAAGGTACATGAGGGGTATCTATGGGGTATGATCTGCACTCCCGAAATCACTAAATGCGGGATTTGGGCTACTAAGTTGGTTCTTATTGTAAGTTTCGAGGGATCCTGATCCAACAACGGATTCTCAGAGAAAGCCACTTAAGAATTTAGTTGATCTTATCGGTGCAAGGAAGGCCCCCACATACGTTGAATTAATTCAACACTCTAGCCGCCTGACCAGTATATTTATATAGCAGCTCGAAAAACCCACTCGAGAGTATGTTGGGAGAGATGAAATCCCCAATGCATCCCAATTCGAAGTACCTTTGTGGGGTGATGAAATCCCCAGTCAAAGACACCCGTCACTAATAAAATAAAATAAAGTGGGTGTTGTTATCGCCTTCTCCCTTTCTCCCAAGACCCTGAAGGTGGGTGGAAAGGTAGTTAATGCAACAGTAGGTCCACCCCAAACACAATAAAAAAAAAAAAATCTTAAATAGTGCAATGTGTGATTTGTTCTATTCATAAGCCAGATTCATGTCAATTTTAAAGCCCAAACTGAGGTGTGAGATACGCATGTGCATGTCTATTTTAAAACACCAAAGTGAAGTGTGAGAGCATGCATGTCAATTTTAACCAGATTTATTTTAAGCACCAAATTGAAGTGTGAAAGCATGCATGTCAATTTTAACCAGATTTGTTTTAAGCACCAAGCTGAAGTGTTAAAGCATGCATGTCAATTTTAACCAGATTTGTTTTAAGCACCAAATTGAAGTGCGAAAGCATGCATGTCCATTTTAAACCCAAAATCCAAAAGTGATTTAACCCTAAAAGATCATGCAATCAAATTGTTAGTGGTGTCCAAAATAATCTGGAATGATCAATCCTTCTCTATAATTTTGCCACACGCTACAAACAAACAATTAGTAAGAGAAATCAAAATAACAACATTAAAAATAAAGTATTTTTGTTTTTTTTTATTATTATTATTTTTTTTTTAACCCCAAAATAAAATTACAAAGAAGATACCCCTGATGAAATTTTAGAAAAATGTAAGAATTTTAGAAAAAGACATTAATTTGCACTCTGGAGAGCAGATTTATGGAAAAACATGAATTTTTAAAGATCTAACTTCACGTTAATTATTTGACATCAAAATCAAAAGTGTAAAGAAGATACCCCCTCTAAAATTTCAAGAGATTTCCAAAAATGTAAGAATTTTAGAAAAATTCTCTGATTTGTGTCCAAAATTCAAGTTTTATTAAAAAAATTAAAATGATCATATCTCGGTCAAAACAGATCATACAGATCCAAATTTTCTATTGTAGACATTTCTCAATATCCTTAACCTATTGTAAAACAATCTCACAAAAAAT